>NC_143397.1:148493744-148796774 GCF_052110815.1 Crocodylus siamensis
GTTTAAGTTGTCTGACTCATTTATTACAGGAGTTAGAAGGCATATATAATAAAAGAGGCAGGGGAAGTACAGGAATGCAAAACTGAAAGGAATGTTTCATTGCCAAGGAAGCTGAAATTTTCTCTGCTTCTGTCACCAACCATGTTGTGATACTATGCAAGTCACTAAGACCAAACTTTTCACAGTGATTGCAAAGAGCCTGTTTTACATTTTTTTTGAGGTTTCTTTGGAAGAAGTACTGAACATTCTCAGGTGTGGATGAGGTTAATGGAAGCTGTGGTTTCAACATGTAAAGTCTTATCTAATGAGAAATACAGTGAAAAATGAAACCATTAACATCTCAAATTGTGTACCCAAAGTTTAATGAATGTGCCTCAATTTCCCCTCTGTAAAATAGGAGCAATACTTGCTCTCCTAAGAGGGGTGTTATGAACACAAGGTAGTTTGTGAAAACTACCATAAAAAAGTGATAAACGCCATAAAAAACCCCCCATAAGGAAATCAAAATTTTTACAGTCTGAACAGGATCTGAATAGTGGTTAGTAAATAAGTCACAGGACATGTTGAGCAATGAAGTTGAAACAGAATATTGAATAGTTGTTTGCTCAGTGAGCAGTACCTGTCTCATGCCCTAAATGAGATTGGTCCAGTAGAAGAAATATGTGATCAAGTGTCATGAAGCACAAGCACGAGGTGGCCAAATTAAAATTGCATGCGTGACCTTGATCCTGGCTTTTCCCTAATATTTTGAGAGCCTATCTGTGCAATATAATTTTTTTTTTAGCACAGTCTTTCACTACTTTTAATGCAGATTGTATCAGTGGAAGTGTTTTAAGATGGTGATGTTTAAAATCACATTTCCTAGGTTGTGATCTGTCCAATAGCTGACATGTTTGAAATGTTGCTCGTTTTCACAATCTAGATGAGCCCATAGGCATTCTCTGATGCACTCAGGGTCACAAAGGAAGTTTGCTGTATAGCTAGGAATGAAATCTGGGTCCCTTGACTTCCTAAGCTGGGCTGTAATTACATGACCTTTCAGGCTTCCTTTCCAGTAAAATCTCCCAAAATCAATAACACTTCAAGGAAGTGAAATTATTTAAAAATGACTGAACTTTGTAAGTGGAGAAAGGCACTTGACCTATGGCCTTGATATTCAAAAATTAAGTTGATATTCAAAGTGCATTCAAGACACTTGTATTCTCATACGTGGTATAACTGCACACTGCAGTCTAGTTGTTTCTTACTTAACTTGGAATCCTCTGAGCTCATGTGTGCCTTTGATCCTAAATCACGTACGTCCTGGGGAATTTTGATTGAAATCTGAGACCACCATTTTAAAAAGGTGGGTGTTCCAAACTAGACACCTGAATAAACATTTGCTAACATCCTGCTTATGTTGAGGTGGATTTAAGTGCATAACTTGAGCACTGAAATTTGAAAATTGTGATGTGAAGATATGATTTAATTTCAATACAATTTTTCATTCTTAACCATGTGTTCTTTGTTTTGGTAGTTCCAATTTGCTTTTATTTTTTAATTTCCCTTACTGTTATGATCAGTAAACATGGCAAATAAGAGTAATTTAAATGATGCATTTTTGCTGATCTGGGCATCTAGACTACAAGTTGCCATTCAGTCTCAGAAAGCCAAAACCTAACGTCACTGGGGTTCAGATCAGTCCCCAGATACTTAAGGCCAGATCAACCTGATTCAGGTCAAACTAGTGTATGGAACTTCTATCCCAGACCCCTTCCTGATTCAGATTGACTCACAGTCCCCCAGCATCCCAGGATGCTTTGCAGCTCTGGGCTGGGCTGTGCTGTCTGCTTGAGCAGAGCAGGCTTGGCCCAACCCCTCTGCTCTGTAGCCAGAGCAGTGAAGGCTGGTTGTCAAGGAGGTGGGGTGGAAAACCTGGCTGGGAATGCAGCCTGGTCTGCCTGGAAGGGGTTGAGCAGCCCCTGCCAGACTTCTTTTCCCACTGGAATGGAGAAGGTTGGGGGCATGGGCCATCAGGTTCAGGAAGAGGGGAGGAAGGAGGGTTCAAACCCCCTCTATGGCCCATGAGACCCTAGCCTGGGTCTGCATGGGGGAGGGCTGCCATACTTCTGCCCTCTTCCCATCCCACTCCTTGCTCTAAGGGCCACCAGGGTGAGGTGGGGAATCCTTCCCTCCCCTCTCCCACCAGCACAGGACCCCAACCGGGGTCTACCTGGCTTTTCCCCACCACTCAAGTGGTGAGTGGGGGCGGAAAGCCAGGCAGACCCCGGCTGGGGTCCTGTGCCGGTGGTGGCGGGGGAGGGGGATTTAACCCTCTTCACCCGTCTTTCACCTCATGCTGCTTCCAAGGGCTGGCATCTGGCCATACTCCTCTGCTTGGGGACAAGCCTGGCAGGGGCTGCTTCCAGCTTCCCCCTCCAGGCAGGCCCCAGCTGGGGACCGTGCAGGCCAGGGTGGGGCTTTAATTCCCAGTCATGCTCGGTGGCCTGCCAGGGGCTGGCCATTTCCCTTCCTCTCCCACCCCCCAGCTCAGCTTGCCTCCATCCTTCTGGCCACTGTTGAAGGGAGGGCTCGCTCTAGCGCCCCCCAGCTTCTAGCCTGAGCCACTGCAGGCATGTGCTACATTTCCAGAAACAAAAGTGAATGTCTGTTCACTTGCTTCTCTGTTCAATCGATGCAGGTTAAACTAACCTGCAAAGATTGAATCAATTCAGGCCTGGGCTTTTTGAATGTCTGTATTTAGCCCTTTAGACTGAAGATCCTCTTGGAAAATGCCAGCACTTAATTTTTTTTAAGCTACAGAATTTTTTTTTGACTACAGAAAAACAATAGAGCAAAGCTCCTGTTGCAAAGAACTCAGGAAGATCACATCAGGTCAGAATGTGTTTTAATACTAAGGATTCCTATACGAAATTTCTGGGTTTGTCTTGCGAATCATACTAGCACGCGTAACAGTGTTGTGTGGCACCCTGTGACACTCTTGAAGGGATTTCAAAGCATCCAGGGTGCTGTGGCAACCAGGTTGAAAATCATTTGTTTTAGAGGGTGGGAAAGGCACACTGGTACCCAGTGCAGTGAAGCTAACACTCCCCATGAAGATCTGTTAGAAGCCAGCACAACAGAGCAAGTTGGGGCAAAGGCAGAAAGATGACTAGCATATTTGACAGTGAAACCTTCATTGTTTTCTTTCCCTTAAACTCATACAGCTCTCAGTCCTCTTGAAGTACAGAACAGTAGAATGAGCATTTTTTTCTATTTGGGTTTTCTTTTTGTAATTTAATTTGCAGACCTTTTTGATAATCATTTATTTTATGCATATACAAGTGTTTGTTAGGTTTAACAGACCTAGGTATCACTTGACCAGTATAGGTTTAAAAACGAGGCAAAACTATACATAGAATAAACCTCCCAATTTATCTGAAAGCAGTTCAGACTTCTCGGTACCAAGCTAAAACTACAGGGACTCCATTATTTTTCTTATTAATAGAAAAAGAAGAGAAGGTGTTCTTACTACACGTTCAGTATGTTTTGAATGCTTGTTTTCAAATTGAAATTGTTTCAGACATTAAAGCTAAGGAAATAAATATCCTTACCTCCATAGTACTTAGTGGCTGGTTCATTTTATGTTTTCCTAACCTTTGGGTCAGAATAGCATAGTGTGCTGGCAGGGCCATTTTATTAAGAAATTCCATTCAGCTGCCTATGTGTGATGGTACCCTCAGGTCACTTACACTGCAGGAGTCAGAGGCTGCATTCTCTTAGTTTGGCTAGCATGGGTCTTGAAAAGCAAGTTTTGTTTATTCACCATTAATCCATATTTAATGGTAACTTAAACTGAAATACTGAAGGAATTACCAATTTCTGCTATCAGCTTTTAAGTGAAACTCCTAGTTGGATTCAACTAAGAATTAGGGTTAAATACTGATGAATTGATGTTGCCTGTTTCAGTCACTATATGTTTCTTTGTGTAGAGCATTCATTTATATTTCATTCTGTAAGGCTCTTTTTTTTTTTTTTTTTTTTTAAAGATTTTTAGAGGGTTGTGAGGTGGTCATTGTGTACCCTAAAATTGTACTCCGGAAATGTATGGTTTTCACTGTAATTATAGTTTGCTGCTCTGGGGATTGAGTTAAAATGCTTGTCTTTAGGGTTTCAAAACCATTTTGACTTTCAAGTATTGGAGGTAGTACTTTTATTTTGATACATAACTCTACTGCAATGTGATGCCTCTGCTCTTTTTATATTTATTTGGAAGCAGAGGTAGGCAAAACTGGTGTAGTATTTTTTAGAAGAATTGTGTAACATTTTTCCAAAATATACTTGCCGATATTGCATTGCTTACATTTTGTTGGTTTGTGGGGGGGGGGGGGTGTTTGTGGTATTTTTGGAGGAGGAAAACTGTTTCCCTGCTCCTGCATCTGTAATAGTTGTAAAATTGTTGTAATCTTGAGGAATTTCTAAGAAGTATAAAAATGGGCAAATTACAAAATTTGTAATTTTGTCAGAGTGAAAACTTTTTGGTAACTTTTTTCTACCTAGCTCTAATTCTAAGTCATAAAGAATTAACAAATTCCATTATCGAGAGATCAAGGATATTACCTCAATTTAGTAGGAAGTCTATGTAGTAAGAACCTGAAGTTCACAGACCTGTTGAAGATGAACCTTCAAATAGGCATGCATGCCTACTCTAAGTTGTGCTGGCACATTCTCAATTTCTTTTGGAATGTGAACTGACAATTTGTATGATGACAGCTAATGTGTAATAATGATGTTAAGTATGGAGGTGCTGTTCGAATAATACTGTTTCCTCTTCCATGTCCATGGAATTGAGTATTCTGACAGCTCTCTTAGTTTGTGTCTGTATGGATGAAAGGAAAAAAAGGAGTCGGCATATCTCTGTCATGTCATGAAGTCCAAACAAAATAAGACAATGTAATCAAGACCTGCACATGCATGCTTATTTTAAAGCACTTGTAACACGCCTCCTAGATATTAATTAAATGATGTCCAATAAGATTGCTTGAAACCACTGAAATAATAATGTAGGGTATTACTGGAAAGACATTTGATTTGAAAAATCTCTAGAAAGGGACATTGTTAAGTGAAATTTGGCTTCAAGGCTAGATTTTGTAAAATCATACTTTTCAAAGCATGCAGATTGAATAGAAAATTAATTCCCTTCCTTATTTCCTTGCTTCTTTTTTGTACATTTTGTTACAGCCTTAATATTATAACACTGACCTAGCACATGCAAAATTAAAAGTGAATATAATTTAAGAAACAAGATGTGTTTAAAAAAACAAAAACAACCCTGAAATGGTCTACTCAATTCAATTGACTAAAGTGGAATGATCTTTCCCTTTAAGGATGCTTAGGGTTGGAAGGTTACAGCCTCTCTCACCACCCCCCCCAAGCCAAATCAAAGCAACTTTTGTACCCTGGAGGCCTGCTGTATTTAACATATCACGGACACTTGTTTTCTCTCTAAATAATAATACCTATAAAACCAATACAGTGACTCTCATAGTTTCTTGGCCGGTTTTCTTTCTTTCTATGGGTATGTTTGCAGCAAGAGTAGGCCTCAACTACTCCTATTGAAAATTAGCCTCTGGTAAGTCAAGTCACTTCTTGCTTCTAACTCCCTACCAGTCTGGGCAAAAGTTAGGCTGTCCAGTACTGATGCTGGATTTCAGAACTGTCTGCATATGTCTGGATTTGCCATATTATCATATTTCTTTTTTAATACTTGACTTAATTATAGAAGATTACATGCACACTTTGAGAGTACTTTATTTATTTGATTTATATGCTGTTCTAGAGGGGAAACAAAAACAAACTCAGAAGCAAACTACTCCATCTCATCTGTTCCCTCTTCTCTGCCTTAACCAAAAAGAGTGCCAACTTGCCCAATTGCTTCTCAATACATGACTAATAAAAATACTTTCCCCTACCTGTATTCCCTAACATGCCTATGCCTACCCACCCCCACTCCCCTGCCTCTCATGCGGGGCGTTAACCAACCCTTCATTATCCCTTCCAAGCTGACCCCCCCCCCACACACACACACACACTCCATCAAAAGAGGAGCTGTGGCTGTCTTCAAAACTCATTTGTTGTCCCCTTCCCTACAAGGAAAATGTGCTGTTCAATTAAAGCAAAAAATAAACACCCTTTTACCCTGTCTCTGTCCCTGGCATCTCCAGCAGAGGCCTACAGGCTGGCTGGGGTCTTTCTCCCCAACTTGGGTGACTCGGCCTCCCAGCCTTTCCCCTTCTCCAGCTTCAGTCACTAAAAGTCGAGGGGGCAGTGTTTAGCAGTTATGATTACATCAGGATAGTGGGCCATTTGCATTTGCTTTCACCTGGTGGGCACCAGGCATATTTAAGGTGGTGCAATTATCATTCATTTATTCTTCTTCTTGTGCACCAGCTACCCACTCCAGCACTATCCCCGAGGCTTTGTACACTCACTTATCTATTTTCTTGAGAGTGAAAATGTAACCAAAAGCTTCATTACTTACTATTGCTCTAAATGCTGTTAGGAGTATTAAAAAAAAAAGCAAGAATCCCTTGGACTCTAAAAAGTTCATAGAATCTTTCTTTCTATTGATTTAATTTTTTTTTCCTGCAGCACCATAAAAAAGTGTAACTTTTAAACAATTGTTCACTCTCCCCACACCCAGAACTGAATATATTTAATATGCCTGTGAGCAAGGAGTAGAACTTCATGTTATGTCCATGAGTTCCAAACAAGACAATCGACAACACAGATCATCGTGTCTGTCCCTATTATTGCCTTGTCATCATGTAAAATAGAGATGAAAATAACATGGTAGTCCTTCCTGTCCCTCTTGTTGACTCAGAGCTGAATTTCCAAGAGTCCATTTCATGGTATGCCCCATTCCTTCCCCATATCTGATTTTAAATGCCATTAACCAGGAGTTTCAAACTGGTTTAGCTCCCTCGGACAGATCTGGACACACCTCCTTTGGTAGGGTGAGCAGCATGGGGGTTAACTCAGCCATCACTTGGGCTCTGCCCCTGTCATGTGTCCCTAGTGTGGTTCTGTATCCTGGATTTGAGCAGTAGGCCTCTCCTCTGAGTTCCTGCCCCCTCTGGGATGCTCACAGGCCAGGAGTATTTTGAAGACATGCTAGAGAAAGCATCTTTCTTAATTTCACGTCGTTACCCTGAGTTAAACTTCGTGTATCATCCAAAATAATTAATTTCCTCTTTGGTGTTTATAATTAAATATCTCCTACAAGTTCATTAAAAGTTGCCACACTACTTCAGTTACGTGACTGTTTAATCTTTGGTGCCTTGTTCTTTCAGAGTATAAACATGTAGCCTTGATCTGTGAATATCTTAGTTGTCCTTCAGTAATACACTTTTGCTTATGTATTTAATTTCAAGATTAAGAATTTGCTGTGTTCCTGTGTTTGGTTCTGTGCCCTCTTTAGGAGAATAACAATAACTTTGTGATGTCTCAGTAGTGGCTGTGGGGTACTATCTACAAGAGTAGATGTTCTCTTCAAACTTATTTGATTTTATTGGCGGGGGCTAACATTAGTAACATGTTCCCTTCTTTTACTAGTTTTGGCAAGATCTTTTCCCCCAGTGTCTTTCTGAAGTTATTCTTTGGGATTAAGGTTAACTGAAAGATAGGAGTATGTTATAGCCATCCTGGCCAGCTGCCATTGAACCTTGCCACAGCTACTGAATAACATTATTTAACAGACACCAAAGTTCCTCTCTTCCATCTATTACTCATCTGAGTGGTACTTTGATATTTAAGCATGATCCAGTTCCCCCCTTCCTGAGTCCCTTAACACACACCTTCATTGTAGCCTCATGGTTGAGTCTTAAATAGTGAGGAGAACCCATCCAAATGTCATTAATATTTTTTTCAGAGAAATCGGGATGGGGGGAGGAAAAGATTGAACATGTATGCACATACATGCATCTTGATACCTAACAGGTGGTATAGGATCTGGGTCAAGATGTTTCATACCAGTCTTTTCATGATAGATGCTCCTAAGTATCTAACTTTGGTCACTGCCTAAGCTCTGGGCAAAATCTTTTGGGCTATCCCAGTGAAGTCCAGGGATGTGACTTGGTGGAAAAAGAAAGCTAGTTAGCTGTGTGAGTTTGAAGTCAGGCAGAAGGCAGGGTAGATATGCACCTTGTTTATCTTATTTAGCTGATTAATAGAGTGCATAAGCTTTTGTGAGCTTTTGTTACATGAACTGCTGGTTTCCACACTACTGCTGACAGGACTTCATAGATTTCATAGACATTAGGGCTGGAAGGAACCTTGGAAGATCATTGAGTCCAGCCCCCTGCCTCAGGGGCAGGCAGTCAGCCGGGGTCACAGGATCCCAGCAATATAAATGTGCAGTTGACTCTGAAAGGAATCCAGAATAGTTGCTTGCACCACCTCTGGCAGCAGTCTGTTTCAGGACTTGGGGGCTCAGACAGTAAAGAAGTTCTTCCTTATGTCCAGTCTGAAATGGTCCAGGAGAAGTTTGTGACCATTTGACCTTGTCATCTCATGGGGCGCTCTGGTGAACAGGTATTCCCCCAGACCTTGATGTACACCCCTTATATATTTATAGGCAGTCACCAGGTCCCCTCTGAGCTTGCACTTTTCCAGGCTGAAGAGTCCCATAGCTCTCAGCCTCTCATCATACGGCCTGATTTGCAGCCCTCTGATCATGTGCGTGGCTCTCTTCTGGACTCTCTCAAGCTTCTCCACATTCTTTTTAAATTGTGGAGCCCAGAATTGGATACAATACTCCAGCTACGGCCTCACCAAGGCCGAGTACAGCGGGAGGATGACATCCTGGGATTTGTTAGAGAAGCATGTATGGATACAAGCCAGAGTTTTGTTCACTTTGCCATCTGGAATATCACATTGGTGGCTCATATTCATCTTGTGATCAATCATGACCCCCAAGTCCCTTTTGGCCATGGTGCTAGCAAGCATAGCATTGCTGAGCCTATAAGTATATTGCGGGTTTTTCTTCCCAAGGTGGAATACCTTGCATTTTTTTGGAGTTGAAGGCCATCAGGTTTTCATCCACCCATTTTCTGAGCCTGTCAGGGTTGGCCTGGATCACCATCCTGTCCTCAGGTGTGGATGCTTTATCCCAAAGTTTGGTGTCATCAGCACACTGGGCCAGCCCGCTTCTGACACCAATGTCTGCATCATTATTGAAGATGTTGAGAGGGATAGGTCCAAGGACAGAGCCTTGGGGGAACCCACTTGTCACAGAGCACCACAATGATTGATTTCCATCAGCTACCACTCTCTGGGTCTGACCTCGAAGCCAATTTCCCAGCCAGTGGACTGTGATGTAGCTGAGGCTGCAGTTGGCCAGTTTTTCTATAAGACGATTGTGGGATACCAGATTGAAAGCTTTTTTAAAGTTGAGGTATAATGTCAGTCGAGGTATGATGCAAGAAGAGGCAGCTTGTCTGGTAAGTGTGGGGTGGGGCATCTCCCAGTGCTACATGCAGCCTGGGGGAAGCATGGGGAGGCATGTGTCCTCCCGATTTGTTCATGGGATGGGGGTGGGCTGCCCACTGTGGGCTGGGCCTGGAGGCTGCGCTGGCCTCTTCCTGGTGGGGACTGGATTGGGGCTGTACTCAGGGTGGGCGAGGATGCTGGGTGGTGGGGGTGTGATGAATTTTAAGGTGGCTGTAGCACACACTGTAACCCCCCTGCAAGCACCGCTGCAGCCCACTCCGAGCATAGCTCTGGCTCAGCCCCCCTCTCAGGAAGAGACCAGCACAACCTCTAATCCTGAGCCCACAGTGGGCAGTCTGTCCTTTCCCCATGCACAAATCTGGGGGGCACGTGCCCCCAGTGCCTCCCCTGGGGGTGTGCACAATGGTGGGATGGGGGGGAGCCACCCCTTCTGCCCCCAGATGAGCCATCCGTGGCTTTGTCCCTTGCCCCGCCCTGGTTGGGCACCCTCTGCACCTACCCTAACTCCATTCCCTCCCTCACTGTGAGGGCCTCAATCTGCCCCTCTGCACAACCCTTCTCTCTCCCATGCCCTCCCCACCCCCAGACTTACTGGCCGCTTGCTGCTTTCCAACCTGCTGGCCTATGTATCCTCAGTCGGATCAGTATCAGCCAATATAGTTGGCCATCGGTATCAGCCAAAAAAGTTTTTTTCAGTGTACCCTTCCTATAATACTGGCAGCATTGCAACAGAGAGGTACAATTGTTTCTGAGATGTGTTTCCAACTGTTTCAGTGCTCTATTCTGTTTGTAAATATTCACACAGAGCGCACAATGTCACTCAAACCTGGGGGATCTGATTAAATAATTAAAAGCACTATCTTGGATTTTTTTTTCTGGAGTAAATAGTTTCCACTGAAACCTGGCTTTTGAAAACTGAAGTAACAGGAACCAAATATTGGGGTACTTTTCCCCCCTGAAGTGCCTCGTGTGGTCACCTTTTATGCATGTTCAGTAGTACCTTACTAAGCAAGTGATTGCGTTGACACCTGTGAATTTGGGTGTCAGACTTGAACTTGTTGTGAATTATGTGGCATAATATTGTAGAAGTGAGGGGGAGGGAAACAAGTTTTAATACCATTTTTATGCTCCATTCCCCTCCCCCACTGCTGGTTAGTTTTCTTGCTTTCTTTTTATGGATCTTGCAAAACATGTCTGCCCTGATACCACTTAAATGTTTTTTAAGTACTTTTATCACATGAAGTGGTTGTCCATTTTCTGTAAGTGATGTGGAGGACACAGCAAGCTTCAACTAGGCTGCTGGGTCTGCTAATTGAAAAAGTTAGTGCAACATACCATGCAAAATGCCTTTTGTTGCTCTGAGCCACTCTCCTCAGTTATTATTGTAGTAGAAGAATAAAGGAAGGGCAGTGATTGGTTTTGTTGTTAAAATATTTGTTTTAGATCACCTACAACTTTGCTCGAATTTTTTCCCCTCTAACTGCGGTAATATTTTAATGCTAAATAAAGTAATTAAATGCTGAGGATGTAAAACTATTATTTAAATATAATTGCTGCTTCACACTGATACAGAAGTCCACAAGCTGACTTCTGTTCTTGTTTCTAACTTATCTCTCCACATATCTGAAATACCCATTCCTGCAGTGACTTGTTTCTTTTTGTTTGTGAAAGCTTTTTGATTTCCCCTTAATGCTTAAGATGGTGAACTGTTATTAACATTTTAAATTTAAATGTGAAGGCCTAATGCCCTTATGCCCAGTTTAAACAGTCTTAATGAAATCCATAGACCTGCTCAGTGGATAAGGTACTATTTAAGGTGAGTAAGGGTCCAAAAGGATAGATGGGGGGGCAAGGGGGAGGGGGAGATAACATTGAGCTGAACATCAAAAGACAAGTCTAAATTGGTGGGACAAGTCATGTCAGGCTGAGCAGAGTTTGGAATTCAGAGAGCATAGTCACAGTGATGTCATAAAGACTTGAACAGAAGGTTCCGGAAGAGCAGCATACAGGAGGGGATGAGGGCAGGGGAGAGAAGCAGACTCATTTCCTGCTCTAAAGCAAGGTTGGTGCTTGCATAGTGTTATTACTCTTCCAGCTGTGTGTTGCAAACGTTAATTAATCCTGACAGTGCTCCTGTGTAGAAACAAATGAACCACATGAATTGTGTAGAAATGAACTGTTAACTAAAACCAGAGGGCTTGCAGAGTAGGGGTGAGGAGAAGTTGGTTTCTGATTCAAAATGGGATGTTCCTGCATGCTCCTTTCTTTTTTTGTCTTTTTGTTTTTAGAAAAATTGAGGACCTGAGGGCATGAGACAGGAGAGTGTCTCATCTGAACCAAAGGCTTTCTGTCCTTTGCACCCTACTGTTCCTCTACCTTCATCCCCATCAGCAGTGGGATCTGTTGGACAGTAGGGTGGGTTTCTAACAGGGTGGATTTTATTTAGATCAAATCAATTTAAATCACTGGGAGCCTTGATTTAATCCTTGTTATTGACAAACAACCCAGAAATAGATGTAAGCTTCATCTTTAGAAGGTACTCACTATACATTTTAAAGCAGTGATTTATTTTGATATTTTTTCAGACTAATTTTGAAGCTGCATCAGAAAGCGATGCATTTGGTTGTTTTATTTGCCAAAGCTAATTGAAGCAGATACTTGTGAAGTCATTGGGAGGTGAACTATCTCCAATTCATTAGATTAATCATGGATATTTGGGGGATATTTTTGCCATGCTGTATTAGAAGGACGTCACATGAGTGCTGCAGTCTTATGTTGTTAGCTTGAGGCTTTCTTTACTTTCTTTTAGATTTAGTCTCATCTTTGATTTCTTTTTTCTTGCAAGCCTGCTCCCATGATAGGTTTTCCCTTCTACCATACCATTCTCTCACTAGATCTCAAATCAATGGCGAGACGGTACTCAGAAATTTATCCCTTGAATTAGGGTGTATTCTACCTAAAATATTTCTCTCTTGTTTCTGCTGCCCCTCCCTTCTTGCATTTATCTTGGACTCTTCTTCCTTGCCCAGATCTACTCCACCTATTAAGTTCTTGAAACTTGAGAACGGTAAGGGCTTGACTCTGTGTACATAAACTTGCAGAGAAGCAATAGGTAGGTAATCAGATCTGTTGTCTCTCATCTCCATATACTGCTGTTAACAAGTTTGAGAACTGAAACTAGGCGTCACAGAGATGCTTAATGGGATCTTCTAGACTGAGCATTGGGTACCATTGGGTAGAGTGGTTTTCTTTAATTTTTGCTAATCCATAGAGGAGCCTCTAATATAGTTCATGGCCTGTTGTGACCTATTTATAAAACTTTAGTAAAAAGATTACATGAATATATTGTCTCATAGTATATAATTAGAAGTTATAATCCCTATTCCATGATGATATCTTTGAGCTTTAACATACCTTAAATTAAAACTATATATGTTTATTCTTTTTTTAAAAAGCATCTTTAAAAATAAATGTGATTAAAAAAAAATTGATAAAAATAAAAAATTGATTTCTTTTTTGCATTTAAAAAAATTGATTTTTTTCCCCCCATCCTCATTTCTAAAAGAGGGAGAGATGGGGCTTCTGCAGCTTGGGTTTGGGTCTAATTCCTGAATGATTCTACTGCCCTTGTAATTGTTAGTTTCTTGAAGCAGTAGCTGTGATTTGCCTTTGTGTGTGCACCTTCAGGTGGATCAATAAATAGATATTAATCTTCTTTTGCACTCAGAGGCAGGCTGCAGCATGTTTACAATTGCTAGAGATGCTCTAATATAACTGGTAGCAAGCTCAGTTCACTCTGAGCTACCCATTTCCATTCCATACTGTCAAGCATATTAAAATAAAAACAAGTGTTGCCAGTGGAGAACGTTGATGAAGTGGTCTTTGCCTGTATTTTTACATTATCATCAATATTCTTACTTTCACTTTTTAAAAAACTCTTTGAGATATAGACTTATATACTTGCATTGTAATTTCTCTTGCTGTTGAAATGTGGAACCACTTGTAAAAATGTCATGAAAACAAAAAGGAAATGGAAATCAAGCATTCCAGCTAAATCCTGTGGTCTACAAGAGCAAAGTACAGGGATCAGGAAAAAAGTAAGCACAGGTAGTAAAGTTGCCACAGAGCAGTTTCTATTGAGATCTGATTAGTAAGATGAATGGCTGTTGAGCATTGATTTGAGCTGGAAGATGGAGTAGTGTTGCAGTTTGTTTATGACTGACCTCTGAATGAAGAGGCTTCCTTCCTGCATTGACTTCAAGGCCATCAGTGAACCAGAAATTATTCACAGAGAAAACTTGAGAAAGGGAACTTTTTTTAGGCCTGTGCTTTAGGCAACACTTGAGACTTGCTTAAGAGTGATACCATCTTAGAATTCTGAGCTTGAGCTTTAAATTGATATCAAGCTGTGGATGTTGAGATTGAACAGGTGTAGCTCCATTGATTTCAGTGAAGCTCTGAAGACTGACACTGACTGAAGGATTAGGTTATCGATGCTAAAAGATGATGCCAGCAGTTTTTTTTAAAATGGTAACTGAATAAGATGTTGATGCTTTAGAAAGCTAGAAGTGACTCTGTTGTACCTAAAAATATAGATGAGTATTACTTTGATAAGGTTGTCTGTATTACTTTTTTCTTGTTAAATGGGAAAACACATTTTTAAAATCAATGTTTGAAAGCCTCATTTGACTAGAACTTCTTTCCTTTTTCTCTCTCTGTCTCTGCTCATGATCTGAGCCTCACCACTTTGGAAGAGTAATTGATATCAGTGGTGGGTTTCATTCAACTTTTTCCCCAACTCCCTCAATTTTTCACACACTTCTTTTAATCACCAATATAGTTTTGTTGGTGCTGGACAAAGTAGTTGAATAATCTGGCCCTTGGGTACCATCTACCTCCAGAGAACTTGGACTAGGAAACAGACACGTAACTTTTTTTTGTCCAAGTAGATTGATTTTGAAGACATAGTGAAACATGGCTGTCTCTGAATTGACTTAAGTCAATGAAGTGGGTGAATGTAGATGGTGTCAAAGCACTTTAAAATGCTGTGTCTAAGACTGCTGTGGTTTGTGGAACTATTTTACAATGCTGGTTTGTCCACGCCGCACTGTGTGGTCAGTTGAGATGTTTTAATACTAATTTCAAATGTGTTTTCTTCTACAGAGAGGGTAGGGTATGGATAAGATGAGTGTGGGGCACCAGGTTTCTTTACTGAAGATGAATGAAATTGTGACCTTGTTGCATAGAATTTATGACATGCCCCCAAATAAAGTTTCTATATAAGGAAGATATTTTTTTTAGCTTACTGGCTTAGCAACACAGATACGCAAACTTTTGTTCATTGTATGTTAATTCTCCTACTTCTGTTTCTGTGCCAGAGCTAAAGTCTGAGCTGCTGATTAACTGGGAAAGAGTACTTAAATCTGTAACTGATTGACAATGGGAGTCTGTAGCCTAGGCTGTGATACAGGGAGGAAGTATCTTTAATTTCAACAATGGAAAAAAAAGTTGCTGTTTTATTTTGTAATGAAACTAATTAAAACAACTATTATTTGTATTTCTCAATGTTACTTTGTTTTATTTTTTGTACATTAAAGTTAGCAAGCTTCAAGCAAGGTGACTTTAAGATTAATGTTAATGTTGAATCTATTGTGTGTCTGTGCCTTTTTTTTTTTTTTTTTTTAATCTATTACTCAGCTCTGACCTCTGTCAGTATGTTAGCTGGAACAGTCCCATTCCTAGTCCTGGAAACAGCCGGTAGTAGTAATTTGCATACATAAAGAAGTTGCTTAATAAAGTACCGTATATACTTCATTAGAGGCCTCTGACTTATTTTTTTTTTCTGTACTGCAATTTAGTTTACCAAATATACAGAACATAAAGCAAAGTGCATACTTTTTTTAAAGTGCTTAATGTTGTCTTTTAAGATCTACCCCAGACATGTTTGTTTGGTTTTTTTTAAGTATTGTTTTATGGCTCATACTTCTATGAAGTTTCATTGTATCTAAATAGTGCAGTTTCTTGTGGTATTAAATTATTACAAAACTTGCCTCATGCTGCTTTTAGGGGCTTTTTTTTTTAAGCTTAAAGCCCCACATTGAGATAATTTTTAAAATTCTTCGTAATTTCTGAAATAGCTTCTGTAAATTAGTTAGCCTCTTTAAGGTAAGTGTTTTGCACTTTCCTGCCTCAGATAATTTGGCAAATTAGTGTTATAAAATAAAAATGTATCTTGGGGGCATATGGTTTAAACAAAGAAATGTCTGGCAATTTACCTATTATGCCACCTTACCTTTGTACATATTCCAGATTTCCACTGCCTGGCATAAGTGGGGAGGGGAGTGATACTGTCTGTAATATATCTATAGCATTTGTATGGAACCTCCTTTCCTTTTCATTTGGGAAGAATTAAGCCTGTTTGAAAAGGGTTATGTGGGAGAGGGGAGGCATGTGAGGGGCTCTGCTTGATTGAAGAGAGAGGAGGTCGGGTATGGACTGAACAGTTCTGGGTTGAGGAGGGAGAGTGGGAGGGAGAACACTTGTTTTTCTATATTTCTTCTAGATTTAGCTCTTGCAAGAGGTAAAGTTTGTACAGTGCTGCTTTAATTTCAGAGCTGGTTCTCCAACAAGTTGAAAAAAAAATATAAAAGATGGCTGGTTCAAAGCGAGCCCTTTCTTCTGACATTTGGCAGGAACACTGTATGTACTATGCTAGGATCAGCAGTGTTGTTCAGTACCATTTTCTGTTTGGGCCCACTTGGTTAGTTTTTGCATCCTGTTGTCCCTTTTAAGAAACATGAACTTTTGCAGAAGAAGGGAATATTGATCTGCCAGAATTGGCGAGAAGAGAAATAACTTTCTCCACCTTCCTGTGTCACTGTTTCTGAAGTGGTGTACTGTAAGAGCTGCCTTTCCTGGAGCACAAACAGGAAGAGCTGGCACCAGATACCAGACTTTCTCTCAGCAGCCAGGCAGGAATTAAACAAGCTGCTTCAATAGTCCATTGCTTTCTTTTCTTTTCTTAAAATATATTCTATGGATCAAGCAGAAGGGTCTGGCACTAAACACTTCACTAGCCTCACAGGATTAGCATGAGGCTTAATTATAAAGTAATTTGAGATCCTTGGATAAAAGGTGATATAAATGACAAAATGTTTTTATTTCTTATTCTAATGCAAATCTCTTGGCAAAAATTTGGCACATGGTCACTGATCTGGACAGATTTTATATCATTTTGAAGGAAGAATGTCAGTATAATTCTAGTATATCTAGAGGCAAGATGCAGAGAAGTAAAATTTCTGGGAGTTTGATATTCCAGGGACAGAATGTTGTAGTGTTCCAAATTTCACTTTAACACTTGGGTTTTTATATTCAGTCTCTGAATATAATGAAAGGTGCTGTATAAGTGTCTACAATTAGGTGGAACCTTGGCCCACCTTTAGAAATCTATCTGAAGTGTGTTGTTATAGAAGAGTTCAGTCTTTATTTTCTAGATGACTTAAGAGACACAGAATAGCTTTGCCTAATCAAGGGAATTTTCACTGTAATTTGATGGCTCCCAGGGGGCATGCCCTTCTTCTAGGGACAGGGAGTTTTGCATAAAACAGCTATTAGGATTGCAGAATCAAAACTTCCTTTGTATTGTAATTTGAAGTCAAAGCACTGCAGTGTTTTTATGAAAACCAAAACCCATAAACTGTTGTAGGACAAAACATTAAATCTCTCACCAGTACAGATTGAGAACAACTGGGTGTGTCTATTAACATGCTTTAGTTAATGCTCATTAAATCTACTACCTCCATTGTGAGGCATTAGGAAAATGCACATTAGCCTGTCTTAATCAGCATTAACTAAAGAGCATGCTTTAAGTGACACATAATGTGTATTAGCCTATTTTAATATGCATTAAGTAAAAAGGCACTTTTTAAAAGTGATGCTTTAATGCATATTAAAATAGGCCAGTGTGTATTAAAGCACACATGTAGATGCGCCCTGTCAGTTTAACCAAATTTGATCTGGAATCATACCAATATGATTGAAGTTTGATATGACCAGCCGGGGCAGATTCATCTCTCCTCCATAAGTGCAAAAGCATCTGATGTCTTCTTTTGATGTGTACAGATCTGCAGGTAAAGAGAGGACATGGACTCTATATTTGAGTTCCTGATCTGGTTTGGAGCACTTGGTGCTTTATAGATCCTGGCTATATGAGCAGGGTGATAGGCTAAGGGTTAGGCCATTTTGGTTGCATTTCGTAGTTGGTAGGGTCAGAAGGACCTAAGTAGGTCATCAAGTCCGACCCCCTGCTATGGGCGGGAAAGAATGCTCTGGTCAAACGACCCCAGCTAGGTGATTATCTAGCCTCCTTTTGAAGACCCTTAGGGTAGGGGCAAGCACCACTTCCCTTGAAAGTTGTTCCAGCTCCTAGCTGCCCTGACTCTGAAGTAGTGCCTCCTGATGCCCCCTGATCATGCAAGTGGCCCTCCTCTGGACCCGAAAGCTGACTCCCTGGGTTATGCCAACATCAGCAATAATGTTAAGTTGGTGTTTTACCACAATGTTGTGAAAATCTGTCCTGGACAAGTTATACCCCTAACTGGTGGTAACAATTCCTAACCCCTCCTGTTATTGTCCTTGCATGTGCTGACCTTGTACAGCTGCACAGTTGTTAGCAGTTGCAATAATATGGACATCTTTTTTTTAGTTCGGTAGAGATCAGTGTATAAAATTAGTGTTTTGGCTCTTGCTGTTTGCAATAGTAAAAAATGCGAAGTGTAGCAACATACACAATATGTAATGTGCATTACAAAAGTGTTTTAAATCAGGTTGTGAGTGAATTAGTTGCATAAAAATCTACAGAGATCATTAAACTCTGAAGCTGTTTCACTTTAAGGGCAGTGAAATTACTGAAACAAGAGGCAAGAACCAGTGAAATCAAATCTCTTGAACTTAGCATGTTGCCTCTTGCCTCAATAGGGTGTTCAGTCACTAAATGTGTGGGTTCCTCAGACAACATGCATATCTCTAGGTTTTGGTATAATCATTTGTTTCAGTATAAGCACATTCTCCTTGTATTTCACATAGCAAGAGTAAACTATAGTGTGCCTCACCTTTTATGCTTCTGAGCTCTTGTAGCTTTATCTATTTAATTTATTCATTATTAAATGCACTTCTTTATGCTTGACAAGTACTGTAAAATCCCTTTCACTTTACTGAACTCAAGAACATATCCTCTAGATAGTGTACCTGCAGTAAAAAATTAATCCTTCCAGACTGTTACATAATTCAAGTCTATATTTCCAATCCAGTCTGTTTTAAAACCTTACTATTTCCCTGTTCCTAAGCCTTTGGGAGTCATGTGTTACTCTCTACAATATTTTAAAAAAATCTAGAGCACTATTATCCCCAAAAATGAATACTCTGTATGCCTCAAATGTGTATTTAATATAATCCGTATCTCTGCATCTGTCAAGATTTTCCAGCTGGAGTATCTAAATTTAGGAACACTAATCCATGTTTAGATGTGTAAAAATAAATGGCCTGATTTTTCTGACATTAGCGATTTTGTGCCCAGTCTCTCTAAAAGCAAGGTTGCCTTAGATACCTAAGTTAGAATTTTTTTGTTTTTGTCATCTTCATATTTGTAATCAGTGACAACAACAAAAAAGTCAAGGCTTCATGTCTTGTGTTCCACCTTGGATAAGCAATGAATTGCCTTTCTGTCTTTAATATCCTTAACTGAAATCAAGAATAGTTTGACTTGATTGTATTAGTTTGTAGAAGTATCTAGCCTCCTAGCTTTTCTTCCTTGTCTCCAGATCAACCATGTATCACAGTGTGGGTATTTATGCAAATCGTATTTGGTTGTATCTTTTCCCACTATCCCAACTTTTAACTTTTTTGAGAGTGAGTGTGTGTATATGTGTGCATGTTTGTGTATGCCAACAAATGTATGTTGCTGATTCTACTTCAAGGGAAAAGACACATAATGGATTGTTCTTGGTCTGTATTTGCCATATTTACTTGAATCTCAGACAAGGTTCCTCCCCCCAATCAGCATGGGGGGAAAAGCCCCATGTCTTAGATTTGTGTACAAAGTGGGAGGTGGGAAGGGGCGGGGGGCAGGCCTTGCGCTCAGGTTGGGGTCACAGCAGCCTCCTGGTCCCCCCTCTGGTTGCCCTTTTACCGTTAGGTGCAGCTTGGCTCTGGCTTGGGCTGGATTCCTTCCTGGGCACAGACCACATGGAAACTCTGCCTCCTGCCCATCCAATCAGCAGTGCTGATACTGCTACATGGCCTGGCAAAGGCTGAGCTTCCATGTGCTGTACTCCAGGAGGGAAAAGATCGTGAGCAACATTTGACAGTCAAGCGGGGTGGTGGGGGAAGAGGCAGAGACTGTGGGAAGCTGGGAGTGGAGGGGTACTTGTGGCGGGGGGGCAGAGGGAAAGGGGGCCTACTTTACAACCCCTCTAGCCAGTATTTTCCCTGCTGTAGCAGGGACTGGAGGGGAACACACATTTAAGACGATCCTTCAATATTTAGAATTCTGTACCTGGACAATTATAACAGCTTTTAAAATTTTCCATATATTGAATCTAATTATTGGCGAGGTTCGTCTTAAATTCAGAGTTGACTTAGATTTACATAAATACAGTACTTTTCTTTACTGCCTACAAAGAACTGCAGTGTGTTCTTCCTTTCTCATAGCAGGGGATGGTCAGTCATTTGAGACTGAGATGCTTTCCCCCTTTTAGAGAAAAACCTTGTTCATTTTGGAAGAAATTGCTGCTTATATCAGCAAAGGAAGCCCACAGACATGGTCTGACTGCTGGTTCCAATAGTAGCGGCATTTCTAAAGAAAACATCTTTCTGATATTCAGGAAAAGAATTTGGCTTTTCCTCAAAAAAAAAAAAAAAATGAAGCTAGAAGGTTATTTGGAGAAGATTGCATAGGAGGGAAGGGCCAAGCGATTGGAAAGTAAAAGGAGTATTGCTTCCTTGCCTGTGTGTGACAGATTCTTCTTTTCATGGCACTTTGCTGCCTTATAGGAACCCAGGTGTGGGTTCTCGCAGCAAGGGATAGTCAATGTTGTCTTAAACAGGTCTGAAGAGACTGAGAAGAAGGGACTGGCAGAGCTTGCGTTCCACTGTGGAAGCTCGTCAAAAGGAACTGATGCCTCTGCTTGCTAACAGTGGTTCAGATGTACTATTAATAAGGAGTTCAAAGATTCTGAACTCCCAGGCAGTAGCTTCACCTACCAAAGTGCACTGAGCCACCTAATAATCAATCTCCTCTCCCAGGACAGCTGGTTCTTGGAAAACCTCTTCTTCTTACCTCTACAGTATCTTCTCTTTTACAAGTAATAGGCTGTTCTGACTGCTATGACTGATATGATGGTGATAAAATGTATGGGGACCATGCTGGACAAAATACACATGGTCTCATCTGGTTGTGAACGCTAAGAAACTGTCTGAGCTGAGTGAATAATTTGTGGCTATTATGTTAGCAGATGACTTTGACCCTTCTCAAACAAGTTAAAGTTTCTTCAAATTTATTCATACTTCAGCCTGACCTGACACCTTTTCATTAAAACTCTAAGGAATGAGAGTGAATAGTTCAAGCAAGGCTACCATACTCGTTGAAATGGATATATAATTCAAATGAGATCATTTCTAGGTCCACCAGATTGGATAAAGTGCAAGCAACTTTGGTAGGAATAATTGCTTTTGTGTAATCTTAATTCTTGAATCTTGCATGTGTTCCTTGAAAATCATTTGTATGTGCTCTTGTCAATAAAATCCTGGTTCTTAATTGTTTTAAGACAAATGTGCAAGCATGGCTAAATGGGAATCATTAAAGTATTTGTGGAATGTAGAAGCAGGGGGGTTTGTTTAGGAGGGGGTTGCTGTGTTTTTCTTTTTTTTTGCTCTAGGTGTGAAAACACCACATTAGAGTTGAAAGTTTAATATATTTATTATCACCAGTAACACTAAACAGCTTACAACAATGTTGGCAGGGCTTCTGCTGAGAGAGTGGAATTTTATTCAGAAAACAAAAAGAGATATAAAGGATACAGTTTGGCTCATCCATTCCTCTACAATTTACCAGTGACAATTATTTCTGTAAATGCTAAAGGGCTGAACTGACCCTTTAAGAGAGAGCCACTGAAAGCAATAAAAAACATGCTTAAGTAATGTGCTTTTGGCAGGCTGGACATGAAAAATATTTGAGAACAACATGAGGACAACTTCCATATAGCTCCGCAGGGCAGTCGAATAGCAAAGGTGTGGCAATGTTAATAGCCAGATATATCCCTTTTGTCTTAGGCTAGTAGATAAAGTACATGCTGATCAAAGGACACTCTAAAAAGTTAATAACAATTGCCACCCCATATGTTGCCACCTAGGGTCAATTCTTTCGTTTGTACAGGGTTTTTTTATGGTTCTTAATAAATTTGGGGAGGGGAAAGTTATAAATAGGTAGTGCCATCCCTTTCACATAGGTAATCATATTTGCTATGCCTGTTTTGTCCATTTAACAGTAATAAAAATTCCAATACATAGTGCAGATATATCTGAGCCAGCCTGAAGCGACCTAGCTTGGATAATGTCTATCTGTTGCAGCATGGACCAACATGCCTGCTAATTTACCCTGCCGAGAGGGTATGTTCTTGCTACATAGCATTTCAGTAGAAATAGTGCAGACTCCACAGGACTGATGATTATGCGTTTGCATAAAACAGGAATCTCAAGTGGAAGAGGTATTTTAAGCAGAAGGAGTGCTTGAACTCTTATTTCTCTCTGGTGTTTTTTTCTTTTTTTGGGAAAGAGGATGTTGAATCAAGTACAGAGTGCAACTGTTGACTTTGTCTTGCCAGCTGACACATGGTTTACATTTCAATTTTTTTTGTATTAAGAAAGAAACTTAAGTATGATAATGACTTTAAAGAGGGTCTGAAGGATAATTTTTAGTTAGGGTTGTGGTTTTCAATTTGCCTTTAACTGTCACATTGTTTTAACAATACCCAAATAGTATTGGCTGTGAAGACTCGATCAGTAGTGATACTGCTATAACTCATTTTTAAAATACATGATATTATACTTATATTGACCCTTCCCCCTGCTATTTTCAAAATGATAGTATTAAAGAAATATGCATGGCCCAAGATTATATAAAAGGACAGATATGGTAATAGCTGGCCCTCTTAAAAAAAAAAAAAAAATCAATATGCAAGCCACATTGCAAATCCAGAAGGGCTGGCTCTAGCATCTGCCACTATGGTGACTATCCCACTGAGAATTCAAATTCAGTGAAATAAAACTTCAGTGAAGGTTTATTGCTAGAAAATATGATAAATATTTCATTATAAAGCAGATTTTAACATTAACTCATTCCAACTTGTACGAGAACATTTTGTTCATGGCACTGCAAGTCTGGTTCTCAGAAATGGCCTTGAACATGAAGCCACTTTCCTACATGGACTCTTAAAAAATTCAGGTCAGAAATTGCATCTTTTGCGTTTGTGAAGAATCCAGCAAGTGAATTTCTGAAAATAGCGATTTGTCACCTGAAAGTCTGGTGTAGCTGTGCTGGAGAGTACTTTAATTTGAGACGGGCTTTGGGACTTCTCTAGGACAATGTGCTGGGGATTATGTAATTCCTTAAATATTTCCTTTATGTCTTGGCTGGTGGTAAGGACAGGGAAGATTGTCAAGAAATCAAAGCATTGCTGCCCTTTTTAAGAGTCTTTACCCTCAAGGAAGGGATGAATGCAGCACAATAAGCTGCTCCCAGGAAGGTGGGAGAAGTTGCTTCCAGGGAGGTGCAGCACTGAGTTCAGTGCTGCTCAGCCTTTTTAGACTTAAGACGCCCATTAGAAATGCCAGCTCTTACCTTTTGCTTCTTTTCTGAGTCTGGAAAAATAATAGAGCAGTTCTGTTGCGAAGAACTCAAAAGGACCACAACAGATCAGAAGGTTTCTGACACTTTGGGCTCCAGCTTGAAATCTCTGGGTTTATCTTGTGAACCATGCATAGATGTTTGCATACCTAACAGTACTAATATTGTACAGCACTCCATGGCACCTATGATTAGTATTTTATGGCACCCTAGCTCAGAATCACTGGTTTAGTTGATATGAAATACAAATGACAATTCCTAATGAATCAGGACCAGCCTACCACATACTAGTGCTAATAGGGAAGTATTCGATTCTGATTTGGCTGATTTCAGAGGATAGTGATTCAATTTGGAGATTTGGATAACTATCCTGAATCAATTTGGCTGAATCAGCTTTGGAAGAGATTCGGTGATTTGGATTGGCCGGGGAGAGGCAGGCACAGCTGGGTGGCTGTGGCTCCTCCAACTGGTCTGCCTCTCCCTGGGTAACGGGGAGCCATGGGAGAAGCCCCCATGGCTGCCCTGGCCAGCCGTATCCTCCGCCTGGCCCCAGCCTAGTCCTGGCACTTAAAATAATAAATAAATAAAAACCCTTGCGCTCACCAGCTGCAGGAATGGCAACTGGGGCCTCTGGGCACTCGTGGAAGAGCCTCCTCCACCTGATACCCACGCAGCAGCTGCTCCATGGCATGGGTCAGCAGGGTGCTGCATGCTGTCTGGGAGCTGGCACTTCTGTGGCCGAGCGCTGCTGGGCTCCGGCTGACTGCTGGAGCTGCCTCAGCTCCCAAGTGAATTGAACTAAGGGCTGGGGAATTGAGGTGGCTCAATTTCCCCATCCCTCAGCTTCATGCCCCAGCTTCCAGGCAGTGCCCTGCTCAGCTGCGCTGCACCCATGTTATAGGGAAGCTGCCACACGGGTGCCAGGTGAGTGGGGAGGCAATCCCTGCTGTCCCAGGCTGCGTGAGGGGGGGCTCTGCCATGAGTGCCCAGAGGTCCTAATTGTCGCTTTTGCATCTGGTGAGTGTGAGGCTTTTTTTTTTTTTTTTTTTTTTTAGTGCCAGGAAGATGGGGCCAGGTGGAGGATACGGTCAGGCAGGGCAGCCATGAGGACTTCTACGGCAGCTTCTTTGGCTGGGCAAGCAGCAGCAGGGCAGAGTCCCTGCTCCCAACGCTGCCGCGCCTACATCTCACCCCCCCCCCCCCCCCCCCCCCCGGCTGAGCAGCTTGTCCCAGCCCCAATCCCTCCCTCCCCCAACCCCAACAGACTTACCAGCTGGAGGCAGCTGGAGACTGCCTGTTTAGTCTATGGCCAGATCTCTGAATCAGTTGAAGCTTTTTCCGAAGCTTTTCTAAATCGATTCAGATGCTTTGAATCAATTCAGAGCTTTTACTTGGTCTCCCGATTCAATTCGTATTTGGAGATTTGGTTCCTGAATCGGGCCAAATCTCCTTCGAATCGAATCAGCTACTGAAGCTTCGCACAGCCCTACCACATACCTCTCAGGCATTACTGAATTACTTCTTGGAATGTGTGGGTGTCTGGGAAAGAAAGTGACTGTCATTTTTAATAGTTATCCTTCATTATAGAGGAAAGCCAACATTTACATATATAGGGTATTCTACCAACAGAAGGGAGAGTGGGAAAGTCCAAATGATTGTGTTGAGGTCTTTATTTTCTTGCTCCCTCTCATTTGTCTATGTGAGTATTGGTTAATCTGATAAAGCTTGAATGTTATGTATCATCTTCTAGGAAAAGCTGTTTCAGTCATGACTTGTCTAGCACCTGACAGAATCCAGCATAGTGAACCTAAAAATCAGTTCCTTGTTGGAGGGGGGAGAGGAAAGGGAAGAGTGTAGAATAATTTTCTCTCTGAAATATTGCTGAGCAACTTTTACATGTTATTGATCTGCCTAACTTGATATGGAAAAAGCTGTACAATCTGATTTTATGTATTTAAAATTAAATTTGGGGGTCATTTTGAAAAAATGCTGCCTTGCCAGAAAAATAATACTGGGGCACGGGCTATACGGCAAGACACAGTGCTTATTAATATAGTTAATAATCATAAATGTTGCTTTTCTTTATGGTAAATACCAGGTTTTCTAAAAATTCTAAACCTGGTGACAATAAAAACAACATTACATACTACCTTTGTTCTTGTTTATTTTTTTTTCTTAAGCATGTTATGATGAGAGAGAGAGAAAGAAGAGGAAAAAGGTGAGAGAGGAAAAGAGAAAGAAAAAGGCAGGGAGAGAGAGAAGAGAAGGGAAAAAGAGAGAGAAAAGAGGAAAAGGAAGAGGGAAAAAGGAAAAAGAGGCTGTGTCTCCACCGCTACTGGCTGTGGGTCAGGCTCGCTGGTCCAGGGTGTCTGGCAGAGGGAGGCAGTGAGACCCTAGCAGCAGCTGCCAGGACTGGGGTGCTCAGGCCTCCCTAATGGTCCCGGAGCAGGGGGAGCTGAGAGGGAGGGCCCAGCTGGGGCTTGGGCAGACAGATCCATGTCCCACCTGGGCAGGGGCAGCACTGGGTGCTGAATGCTGGGGTCGGGGACTCGTGGCAGGGTCCAGGAAGCACAGTGAGAAGCAGGTGTGGGGGGAGGCATGGCGGGCAGGCCAGCCCAGCCAGGCCCCTGAGAAGGTGACAGCTCTAGGAGAGCAGGGGCCAGGTGGGAAGCATGGCCTGCTCTGGGGCTTCACAGATTTGGCTGCAGTAGGGTTGCCCAGTGGCTGTGCAGCTCCACAGGGATGGGGCACAGCTGCCCTGCTCATGAGGAGATACTGTCTGGCCGAGGCAGGAAACTGGGGTTGGGGGACTCCCAGCTCAGCCTCTGTGTGTACTGGGCACTGTGCAAGTGGGGCAGAGTCCTCTGGGCCGTAGTGGGAGAGTTCGAACTGTGGGAGCTCCCCAGGCTCTGGGAACAGCTTCTGCAGGCATCGCTCAGGGCTGAGCTGGCTGGGAGCCTCCAGCACAGTGGCTCTAGGCAGAGCCTGCCTGGTCCTTGACCCTGGCTCTGCCCCTCCTGCAGGTCCCCTCCAGGGTCCAGGCCAGGCTGGGAGGCACAGCCCAGGGGCAGAACGCAGGGCCAGAAGATCACAGACAGCATTCCTGCTTATTTTCTTCAGACACTGCCCCAGTGCCTGCCGTAGCATTGAGACCTGTGGCTGCTCTGGAGAGCCCAGAGCAGCACCTTAAAAAAAATTTTTTTTTAAACAATTTTCTCACACGCCTCCTGGCATGCCAGAGAAATTTCTCTGAATGCCACTAATTGGCACACATGCTGGGGGTTGCTGATCCCTGATTTAAATCTTTACTATTTCAAAGGATGGCAGGGAAATTCTTGCTCAGAACTTAAATTTACTACTGAGTTCTTTCAATGCTTATACCAAATACTCTGGCTACTATGGCAGTTTTATCTTTACAGTGAAACGCCACACAGAATTAGTTCTAATAAGATTATTTTTCATCTTTAAGAGAATCCCCTGCTCTGCTCTGAAGTGGATGCAACTGTCACATTTTCTTCTTTGAAGAACCATTTGGTTTCCACTTTTTTCCATCCACTTCACAATTAATCCTGAAGAGTATTTTATCCATTTAAGTGAGGTGTTGGCATCCCAGCCAGATTTTCATTTGCTGGCAAGTTTGAGGAGGAAAGCTTCTTGTGAAAGGTAGTAATGATTTGAATGCATGCTGAAAGTTGGGTTTTTTTTAATGACTGAAGAGGAACAGCTGATGTAACAGCTTGATTTCAGCCTCCCCACCAACCTTGAGCTCAACTCTTCATGCCTTTACTTTTTTTTTCTTTCTTTCCACTGTGAACAAATAAATATTGATCATTTTTTTTATCATACTAAATAACTTGGGAAACAACAGCAGGCTGAGTACTAGCTGTTTGTTCTTTAAAGAATAGAAAACTAAACATGTCTCCAAAAAAACCAGATGCTACCTTGTTACTCATCTTCAGACAAACTGCAGCAAGATTCTTTGTAAATGCTTTTTTAAAAATTTTTTTTAAGGCTAATGATTCTGAATTAATAGATCTAAAGAAGACCCTGCAAAGAGAGAGGCCTCATGAATACTGTGTGCTGTTTCTTTGTTACGCTGAAGTCCTTAAGGCTATCCTGTTTCTACTAGGAATGGAAGAGGCAAATTTACTTTTGCTTAATCCTTCTGTTTGAAAGTCTTTTTAATTTTCCCTTTCTGAAGAGTGGCTCTAAATCTGCTGCTTTTTCGTCTCAATGAATGCGTAAGAACTGAGTTACTTCTGATGCTAAATGACTGTTGGAATGCTTCACTCAAAGAATTTGTAAATGCAGGTCAGACGGCACTGTATTGTGCACTAGTGGAATGCCACAGGGAACTTTTTATTTCCTTGTTCTGGTTAACATTTTACAAAGCCACTGGGGATGCAGACATGCTACACAGTTACTATGGAGTATTTAACTATGGATATTATTCTGCAGTAAATTTTACTTCATGGTAAGCAATGGACACATGACTGGCTCGCAAGCTTGCTATCCTTATTAGGCACTATTATGGAGCTTGTCCATTAGGTATTTGGGGAGCTGTTTTGAATTCAACAAACAGCTTCCTTGGGCTGACATTCTTTCCCATAATCAGATTCATAGATTTCATAGACATTAGGGCTGGAAGGGACCTCAGAAGATCTAGTCTAGCTCCCTGCCCGAAGGGCAGGAAGTCAGCTGGGGTCATAGGATCCCAGCAAGATAAGCATCCAGTTTGCTCTTGAAGATGTTCAATGTAGGTACTTTAACCACCTCCGATGGCAGGCTGTTCCAGACCTTGAGGGCTTGGACAGTAAAGAAATTCTTCCTTATGTCCAGCCTGAAATGGTCTTGCAGAAGTTTATGACTGTTGCCACAGATTCTATGTGGTAACTTTACTATCTAGTAAAGTTACTACATATTTTCCAAGGGGTAACTTTACTGGGATTCTAGTGTTTTAATATGTAGTAGGGCTGTGTGTCTGCTCTTCTTTTCTACACAGTAAATTCAAATTGCTATTTAATAAACTTGACATAGGTCCAAAGTCTTGGGGGAGAAATGTTGAACTTGATGAGTGCAGGTGTTGAGAATAAGGATCTTCACCTGGTTACCTTGTTACCCTTGTGTCTAGCTGAGGTCACATTGCAGCTGAGAAATTCAGGTTAAATTGAAAACTGAGGCAGGCAGAGCTCCTGGTGGGGGTGGGGAATGGAAATATGTGAAAAAACTAGCTGCCATGATGGAGCAGTTTTTAGATTTGCCTAGGAATGTGACACAGCATGTTAACTTATCAAAAAATAACCATGTAAATGGCAAACCCCTCTGTTTGCTGTGTGAGGACAGAAAGGAGAACTAAATCCTTTTGAAAAGATCTGTTTTACTTAATTTTCGAATTGTGAAAAGTGGTCAACAGTCGCATGTACTTTAATAGGGAAGAGAGCTTATGTGTGTGATCACTTTTTCTTTTCGTTGAGTACAGTATTAGCTAGGTGTCATGATGTGTCATATCTGAGTTGTGAGGAATTGAGAACTATCTTAAGGGATGTTGTAAAGAGCATGGATTGATTTAAAAACAGGCAGCATGGATTTAAGTAAAAGAGGTCACACTTAACTCCCTTGATGGGGCTCTGTAAAGGTATTACTGCCATGATAGGTACGAGGGATTCAGCAAATGTAATATATTTCTATCCTCAGAAGGCATTAAAATGATTCTACATCCAAGATTAATGGCCAATCATAGAATGAGAAGTATAATATGGTTCAGGATAGGAAATTGGCTAAAGAGGAGGAAATGCAGGTTTTTAAAATAATACCAGAGCTTGCAAATAAAGTGGAAGAAATGAAATGAGGCTGAATTCTTTTTTTTGGCTGTCCTGTTTTTCCTATTACCTTCTTCCCCTTCCTCTGTTCATCAGACTGAAGCATATACCTGGTAGGCCTGTATAGACAGGGAAGTATTCGATTTGGATTCGGCTGATTCGAAGGACAGTGATTTGATTCGGATATTTGCGTCACTGTCCTGAACTGATTCAGCTGAATCTGCTTTGGAAGATTTGGCACTGATTCAGAGAGATTTGGTGATTCGAATTGGCTGGGGAGAGGCAGGCACAGTCAGATGCCTGCAGGTTCTCCTGCAGCTCCTCCAGCTGTGCCTGCCTCTCCCTGGGCAGGGAGAGCCATGGGAGAAGCCCCCATGGCTGTCCTGCCTGGCCACATCCCAGCCTAGTCCCAGCACTTAAAAAAAAGCCCCACAGTCACCGGCTGCAAGAGCAGTGACTGGGGCCTCTGGGCACTGGAGGCAGAGCACCCCCCCCCCCCCCCCCACATAGTGTGGGGATCACCCGCCCCCGCTTGGCACCTGTGTGGTAGCTGTAGCTTTACACGGGTGCAGTGCATCTTGGCAGAGTGCCGTGTGCTGTTTGGGAGCTGAAGCGGCTGGGACTGAGTGGTGCCAGGCTCCAGCTGACAGGTGGAGCCACCCCAGCTCCCAGACAGCGTATGGTGCCCTGCCGAGCACCATGGGACAGCTGCCACATAGGGCCAAGCTGGGGTGGCAATCCCTTCTGTCCCCCACTGCCCTGTGCTGAGTGGGGGGGCTCTGCCACAAGCCCTCAGAGGCCACAGTTGCCGCTGCTAGAGCCAATGAGTGCAGGGCTTTTTTAAAGTGCTGTGAAGCTAGGCTGGGTGGGGGATGGGGCCGGTCAGGGCAGCCATGGGGGCTTCTCTTGCGGCTCCTCCGGCTGTGCCTGCCTCTGCCCCGGTGGGGGCAGCCATGGGGGCTATGCCCTGCTGCCACTTGCCCGGCCAGCGTGCGGTGGGGGGGCTCTCGATGCAGACACAGCTCACTCCAGGTTGCAGCAGGGTATAGCCCCTGCTCCTAGCGCTGTCATGCCTGCATTCCGCTCCCCCTCCACTCCTGTCCCCGAGTAACATTGTCCCGGTCCCAATCCCTCCCTCTCCCACATCCCTTCCCTCCCCACTCTGCCCACTGCAGCAGACTTTCCAGCAGGAGGCAGCTGTGTCAGCTGCCTGTTTAGTCTATGGCCGAATCTTCGACGCAGCCAAATCTTTTCTGAATCGACTTGGAGCTTTTAATTGGTCTCCTGATTTGATTTGGATTCAGAGATTTGGTCCCCGAATCGGGCCAAATCTTCTCCTAATTGAATCAGCTACCGAAGCTTTGCATAGCCCTTGTACCTGATACATGATTACAGACAGCATCTTTGTTAGACTCCCTTCATGATGATCTATTCTTTTGTCCTCTCTCCCCGCCCCCTCAAACTCAAAAAACCCTGTAAGTTTTGCTTTGCATCTCAGAACAGAACACAGGAAATGATTCCCTGAAACTGGCAAAGACTAACATTATCCTAAATAAAAGTGAAGTGAACAGTATGAAACCATGTCTAATCCCACTCCAAGTAACAGTTTTCCTCAACAAACAGCTTTGCAGGAATAGTTAAGTCAATTCAGAGTTTATTTTTTGTATTCAGCTCACACTCTGAGTTCTTGCTTGTTATTTAACTGTGTGGCATCTCAGAGTCCAATCTTTGAATCAGCAACTCCCCCTTTATACTATCTCAACAGTTTTTGAAAACCCAGGGTGTGGGTCTGTGTTACTGTATTAACCAAGGGATTCTGTTTTGTTTTCACAGACTGCTCTAGTATAACATCCTGGGAAATGTAATAAACCATTTTAAATGTAATAGCCATTGTATACCATATTTAATGGAAGCCCTCCTCAAACTGTTGTTATTTCTCCAAACTGCATGCAGGAAATCCATGTAAATATGACTTTGTTCCTGTGCTGTTCCTCATTTGATGTACTCTGTCTTAAATATTGAAATGTTTTGGGTACACAACACAAATGATCCCCAGTTCTGATTGGAACCATTAAGTGTTACTGCAATGCAAATCATATTTAATAATTTCTGTGGAGTTTTTGGTGCCTTTGTTTCTACACAGGTGTCAGTGCACAATGCACAAAGCTCCCTTTGAGTACACCTTGGTCAACAGGAACTCTATTTGCATGCTAGTGGGATGCTACGATTATAGTTCTCTATATTGCCAGGCAGTAGTTCATTCCCTTCTCAGCCCTAGTTTTAAGTTCCCTTTCCCTGAATTTTTCCCATTGTTCCCTTTTTTCTCAACAAGTCAGATTCTCTTTTGACTGTGATTTATCAATGGATGATGTACCTAAGCTATCATACATTCCGAAGGATCTGAGTCATAGCAGAGACGGAGCCAGCAGGTTCCAGAGTAGCTTACTGAAGAGAAATGAGATATGCAGATGAGGTGTCCTGTTCAAGAGGACATGGAGAATTCACAGTTACTTCTCCCTTAACAGAGTGAGGATTTGTGAACCAACTGGGGGTAGATACAGCCACATCAAACAACTGCACAGGTAGCCTGAGCTGCCCAATGGAAAACCCGTGCCGTTTAAAAGTAGAAGCCACGCTTAAACAGCTGCATGGCTCTTGCTCAGTTCAGTAGTCTGCTGCCAAGTAAGCAGGTTTCTACAGTCTGGATTCTACTAAAGCAGTGGTTCTCCAATTTTTTGGACTCCAAACAATCCTCACTATATTCCAGACAGCCCTTGGAAAATGCTAGCTCTTAGCTTTCACTTGTTTTTGATAGGCCTGTGTGAGTCAGCAGCGATCTGATCCGGCTTTGGATCTGGCCATTTTGGATGGCCTTGATCCAATCTGGAGCTCCAGACCAGGTTTCTGCCTCGATCCAGCTGAAGCAGCTCCAAGCTTTGGAGCTGCCTCGGAGATCTGGCCATAGGATGTAATGGGGAATCAATGAAATATCTATAACCTTGTTGTTTTTTGTCCGATTTGGATAAAATGTGCAGGGATGGTAGCCTCTGCTGAGAGCATGAACCCTGCCAAGTTTCAAGAAGATCGGTGCAGGGGTTTGGAGGGAACCGTACCCCAAATTGTTGAAAGCAAAACTCCTGTCATGTCTATGCGTTATACCACAGGGGGTCAAAACTGCAGGGGTGGTGGCTCTTGCTGAGGCCACAAAACCTGCCAAATTTCAAGGGGATAGGTGCAGGTGTTTGGGGGGAACTGCACCTCAAACTGTGGACAAGCAAAACTCGTGACATGGGTGACCCTGTGTGTGTTAAGACGCAGCGGGGTGAAAGCTGCAAGGGTGGTGGCACCTGCTGTGGCCACAAAGCCTGCCAGCTGTGGAGGAGATCGGTACAGGGGGGTTCTGGGGCCCTGCACCCCTAGCTGCTGACAGACAAAACTCGTGCCATGGGTGCTTGTGGGACTGACTGTCTCTGTCTTGGGGCAGTTGATTGTCTGTATTGATTCTTTCGAGTTGTTCCCTGAGTGAATCATGATTGACTGGTAACTGGTAACACAGTAGCTTAGCATCCAGGCCTGTAGTAGTATCTCTAGTCAGTCCCACAAGCACCCATGGCAAGAGTTTTGCCTGTCAGCAGCTAGGGCCCCAGAAGCCAGAACCCCTGCCCTGATCTTGACAGCTGGCAGGCATCGTGGCCACAGTAGGGGCCACCATCCCTACAGCTGTCACTCCGTTGTGCCTTAACGCACGCAATGTCACCCATGGCATGAGTTTTGCTTGTCCACAGCGTGAGGTGCAGTTCCCCCCAAACCCCTGCACCGATCTTCTTGAAACTTGGCAGGCTTCATGCTTTCTCCAGAGTCTACCACCCCTGAAAATTTCATCCAAATCAGACAAAAACCAACAAAGTTACAGATCTTTTATTGTTTCCCCATGATACCCTATGGCCAGTATAATGTTTCCCCATTATACCCTCCGAGGTGGCTCTGAAGCGCTTCGGAAGCTCCGAACTGCTTTGGGAAGCCTAACGAGGCCAGCGCTTCAATCTGGACATGCTGCTTCGGACCCTGAAGCCTCCGAAGCTTCTCTGGAACCAAAGCTCTGTCGGAAGCCTTGGACAGCCCTATTTTTTGCGTGGAAAAAAAAAACAGTGCAGTTCTGTTGCAAAGAACTCAGACCACAACAGGTCAGAAAGGTTTTGATGCTCTAGATTCCTATTTGAAATCTCTGGGTTTGTTTTGTGAATCACGTGTAGGTATTTGCATGGCAGTGGTAATATTACGTGGCACCCTGCTACGCCCTTGAAAGGATCTCTCAGCACCCAGGGCTCTGCAGCTCCCTAGTTGAGAATCACTACTCTAGTACATGGGAGGCTTTTGGTTGCCAGCATCTTCCATGCCCTGCTGCCTGTGGCTGAACTGGATTGACAAGGAAAGAAGCAGCAGCTGCTCGCTTGCTTCTCTTTTTCCGTTAGGACAGGGGTCAGCAACCTTCAACCCACAGGCTGGATCTGGCCTACAAAGGGGTTAAATCTGGCCTGCAGAGATTTGATACAGTTGGCATTTTACCTAGGATGCACCATGTACCTCTTCCCAGGCATTTGATCCAGTCCGTGTTTTATTAATTTATCACCTCTGGCTGCTTTTCCTCCTTGCAGCTTATGCTCTCAGTTGCTGGAGTGGCTGGGAGGGGCAGGGTAGTTTGCAGCACCAGCTGGGTCACAAGTTGTGGCCCACATTTGCAAAAGGTTGCTGACCTCTGCTTTGGAAATAGCCAACACAAGCCTGCCCTCAGACAGTCTAATATTTCCTGCCCCCACTCTTAAAAGATGACCATAATGTGGTGGGAGGTGCCTGCTGACCAGCTGTTTGTCTCCTACTCTTTTCTCCCGAGAAATGATTTGAAAGTGGTCTGTATCCACCTCATGGTCTTTCCACATTCTTCTCTTCATTCTGATCACAGTGGATCTGGTGCTGCCCTCATTTACATGGGTTCAGTTCTAGAGGAATTGATAGAGCTGTACTAGATATAAATGAAGTGTGGAACTTAGCCCCAGGTGGAAGAACACCAGCACAAGAGGCAGCTCCAGCTGAGTCAAAATATATCAACAGTACTGTTGCACATCAGAGCCAGTAATTAATATGGGAGCGAGGGGCCAACCCGGGGAGCACATGTGAAATGGAAATTCTCTGTAACAATCAAGTAAAACAAAGATGGTTATGGTAGAAAAGTTCATCAGAGCCATGGAGTGTGTGGGTCTGTTAAAGCTGCAGCTTAACAGAGGTGATGTGTGCTAGCTTTTATTAGTAAGGGAATAGAATTCAGAAAAGGAGTTGTTACAGGACTGGAGCAATAGAGGACTTAGGCATGGAATGTGTGTAGGGCAGGCCTTCAGGAAGTTCCTGATACAGCCTTCGTTCAAGCCAGTGGCCAAACTCCCACTGACGTCAGTGATGCCCAGTTTAGCCTTCATTGAAATGCTGTAGTAAAATGTATGCATGGGTGTTTTTAAATGTCACAAGAGTTTAGTCACTCTTTTCTTTCTTCCCTCCTCTTCTTGTCAAGTAATTCAAGGGAGAATCCTGCAGGAGGCAACTGTGTCTATGTCCTGTGGAAAGCACCATCAGGAACATAATAGTTGATAAATGTAGTATTTTATGTTGTTTCATGTGTAAACTTGTTGATGCACTGTCCTAGGAAAGTATAATGTTACTGTGGGCTTTAGACCAGCGGTTCCCAAACTTCGACAGATTGCGCACCACTAATTTAAAATGATACAACTTTAAGTACCATTAGCAATTTTTTCAGCTCAGCCTTAAGTAACACCAGCAAATTTTTGTCATAGAAAGTAATTATAATACATCTGTTAACGTGTATCGCTGACAGGTTGTCTGCGTACCACTGGTGGTACCTGTAACACAGATTGGGAACTGCTGCTTTAGACTGTTCTCTTTTATGCTGTTTTGGCCTTGAGCAGTTTGAAGTCTTTTTCTAAACACCAGAATTTTTCATTCTTAGAAGATGGCCAAATTGGAGGGCTGAAGCAGTTTGATAGATCAAATAAATAAGAATGCTTTCCTTTTCCACAAAGAGGACCCTCTTGCTTCATGTCTAACCAAGCTGATGTTTCAGACTGCATGGAATTGTGTATGAAGATGTGACTGAAATAAAGAATATGGTGAAATAGAATATATCATCTTGGGCTAGATTTTCAGGGCTTTGGAATCTGGAGTTTAAAATGCCTAAACTTGTTGGCCACTCTTGGAAGTTCTACATGACGCAGGTCTGTCAAGCACCTTAATACCTTTGAAAGTTCTGCCCAATTGCTAGGATGTTCAGAAGAAAAATCCCTTTTTTGTTAAGTGGGTAGTATAAAAAAATATGAAGATCTTTGTGAAAGTGGCAGTGTTTTATGAATCACTTTCATTTTATTGTCTAGTACTGTGGGGAAACTGTCTTGAAAGAATAAGGTGTTTGTTTTCTTGTCCAGTATACCAAAAAAAAAGTTGGAGCACTTGACTATTGATCCCACTCTAATTATTCGAGAAATGGCTATGTGCCATCTTTTCTTCATCTTTTTTTAAAGTATATAGTTTTAAAATTTCCTCTGCTAAGTACTGGCATGTGACATGCAAAGCAGAATGTCTAATTTTTAGTGGTGTAAGTAAAACAAATAATACTTCACACTAACCATGTACCTCTCTCTGTAAGCAAGCCACAATGGTAAGGACCTAATAGGTTATGGATTGAGGTGCTTTAGGAGAACTCTTAACAACACTAGATTATGCAGCCCTACCACCAAGAAAACCGTAAAGTTGCTTAAGTATGGTAATATAAAATTAGGCACAAGAGTTTTCTGTACTGTTTAAGCACAGCAGCTTTATCTCTTAGTTTTCCTTTGTAGTATACTGACTTGACAGCTAATTATTTTAATCACCACAGCTTCTGCTGCCCTGAATAAGACATGCATCTGGAAGGCAGAATGAAAGAAAAAAGATCTCTTCTTGAACATACTGTTAAGTACCGTATTTTCTCATGCAGCTATGGGGGAGCAAAAACCTAGCTGCAGGACATAGTGCCCACCTGGCTCGAAGTGGGCAGGGCAGTTCTGCTCCAGCAGATCTGGCTCTCAACTGACTTCCCTAAGTCAGATTGCTGAGCCTTTCTTCCCTAGCTTGATAGGCAGGCAGCAGTGCCTGCCAAGTTAGTTGCAGATCCAACCCAACTGGAGAAGTAGTGCTGGGAAGTTCAGCTTCAGTAGGATCAGGCCCTTTACTGGGGCTGCTGGGTGATCCCACCTGTCAAGATGGGGGGCGGGGGACTTCACCTGGGTCAGTAGGTGCCACTGCCTGCCCACCCTGAAATGGTGGAACCAGACCATCTGGCTTCCTCAGGATCAGCCCCTCTGGCTTCCCACATTTTCCTGTTTAGTACATGCACCCCAATTTCCAGTAGCCAATTTTTGGGAAAAGGGTGTGTGTCATTGTCATGAACTGGGGGTTCATAGTTTGTCTTGTATGATTTATTGAACTATATTACTAATATGGCATGTGTGATCTGTATGCAAAGGTAATGTCATGTCCTTTTGTTTATAAGCAAGTGTCTGCTAAATTTGCAATTATGCAGATTTCATGGAGAACTGGCTTAGATGTATCCGTACTATGTAGGTCTCTCCAGAAAATTTGGTAGGCATGCCAGTAACTTGCTGCATTTGTGTTCAGCAGTGTAAAGTCTTTCATTGCTGTCATCAGATGCTCATGTTATGATCACATTAGAGAAGCAGGCCTTTGAAGAAGGGGTATGCTGTAATCTGCAATGAAAGAGGAGCTGGAGTTTCAATGAGACAAGATAACTGTGTTTATTCTGACTATTCCTTCTCTTACAAAATAAACTAGAATTCAGAGTATTAGGCCCTGGATTAGTGGTTCTCAGTTTCATTAGATTTGAGACACCCCTCATTAGACTGAAGGCACTCCTCCATAATTTTTGCTAAGTGAGTTGCACCTAGTTTCAGGAACTAATTTATATATTACAGTGCTTGCTTCCTTGCAGAAAGGCCAGGCATATGGCACTTATCTGCTTATCTCCTCACAATTGGAAGCACCCTTCAAAGGATGGTTGAGAATCACTGCCCTAGATACTTTAATTTTTTTTCATAATTCAGGAGAATGATTGCAGGTTGAATATCCATTATTATTCTTTATTGTAAAATATGCTACAGTTACACTGATTTTGGGTCTGGATGTATAAATAGGATAAATTAATAGCTTGCTAGGACCTCATTCAATATTCACAATATAAAAATATTCATTATATAAAAATGAATTAAAGTTGTATGGTACACCCCTTGCAAAACATCCAAAAGATACTGTGTTCTGTATTTCTAACTACAAGGTGTTACCTTCATTGTCAAATGCGGCATAGCTACCATAGCCAAATTTGGCAAAAGCAAAGTTTGATTTGTCTGATAAAACGCTGGGAAATGAGAATAATGCAGTTAGTTGTCCTGGGACAAGTGAATTCTTTTCAACATTTCAGTGTTAATAATATGCTGGTGCATCCATCAAGGAGTGTACATCTAGGTTAGATCCAAACTAAAGTCTAAATAGCATCCAAAGGCTAAGTCCCTAGTGTGACTATTTTCAGGTATGGTCTGTAGTTCAGCTTTTTCTAACGCCTGTATGGAATAAGCCCTTTAAAATGTGTCATCATACATTTTATGCATCTGTTATGGCAATGTTAGAGTGATGTTGTAGCCATGATTAAGCAGCAGTACTGCAGAAGAGTAACTGGAAGGTTATAATGAAATATAAACTGAACATGAGTAAAAAATACGATTTTGTTGCAAAAAATGGACAAAACCGTCAGTTTTGGTTTCCGATTTTATGTTTTCAGTGTTTGTTTTTTTTACTACGTTGGTGCCATGAAACTTCCTAGGAGTATTTGGTTTGGTAGGTGACTTTGAATTGCTTTAGCAGCTAACATACACAATATCACACTAAACCATCTACAGTGAATCTCAGATTTTTTGTATGAGGATGCTTCACAACCTGGTAAGGTTGCAGCAGGTTGTAGAATTCATTAGTAATGAATTAAGAGTTGCTCATCTGCTTCTGTAGCTCTGTGTACCCCTAGCTAGTTCACAAATTTCCACTTCACAGTGGGGTCTTGGTCCTCCCCAGAATCTGGGTTCTGCTGAATGCACATGATACTGGAAAGATCTTCAAGTCAAGAGCCATTTAAGTATGAGCAGAAACAAATTATTTTCCATTAACAATGAAATAAAATAATCACTCTAAAGCTTCTCTTTAAATCACCCTCCTTTATTTTCAGCCTTCCTTCCTTCCTATGCTTTACTGGTCATGTACAGACCAAAAATTGATTCCAGTGAAAAGGAAGTGTTAAAGATCTGTAAGTTGCAGTAGGCAGCTGAACGATATTCAGCAGAAAAGCCTAAAAGAAAGGTTGTAGTTTTCTTCCTTGCTTTTTGCTTTTACTTTCATAGTTTAAAATTGTTCAGCTGGTTTCAGTTTGCAGTACTATTTAGCATTTGTAGTATGCTACAACTTAGATGCCACAGAGAGATGTATGCAGATTAAAGGGTGGGGGGCAATCATTCATTAAGAGGGTGAGGTGGTAATTTGTTTTATGTGAGCCAGTCTGAAAGCAAGTCTTTCTTAGTTATGGTTTGGAATTCAGATTGATGAATTAGCTTATCATCATTATCCTACCTTGTGCTAATTAGGACAGTGAACTGACTCCATAAAATTGATTGTCCACTTTCCATTGTTCTTTCTGTATAAATTTGGTAGTTTATACAAGTTTGGTAGTTTTGCTGTTTAACAAAACACATTTCAAAGAAGCATTTACCACTCTAACTTGTTTTAGGGTGGAAGTCCATAGATTCATATGTCTCACAAAGCAGTGCTGCTTTCATTGGAGCTTATTTTTGTGTAACTTTAACTCTGGTACCCTTCATGGAGTCTGGTGTTGCTTTACTGTTAGTTTTTTTTCTTGTGCTCTACGTAAAAAGCACTGTGCATAAAGAAACGATTATTAGTTGTATTATGGTTACTGCATCACTATAGAAAGGTTTGCTCAAGCTGAGTAATTCATTTTTCTTGTGCTAGATTTTTAATATTAATCATATTGCGTTGAACTCTTTTTTTATTTCACATCTCTGTCTTGATTTGCATGTGATATATTAACAATGCTCATGTTTGAGACATTGTGATAATTGGAACATATGTTTCTAAAGCAGAAGTCATACCACTCCTAATTTATTGTATTTCAGGTTTAAGCTATGATTTAATGGCCTTTATACAAACAGCCACATATAATAATCCCAGTGAATCCATTAAGCAGCATGTGAGTCTGCTCTTTAGCCTGTAAGAGAATTACCCCATGTAATAGTAATGGCTATAGCAGTAGAAGTTTCATACAGACATTAGTTAATCTGTTTGTCCTATGATCTGTGCCAATGTTATGAATATTTTACAGATGGGTTTGCTAAAGATGAGGTTAAATAAATTGACTGTAGGCACACAGCAATTCAGTGGGGGATTTGGTATTAGAATTCAGGAATTCTGTGCTCCCTTCCTAATTTTAAATCTATCAACTGCCACTGATTTCCTAATTTATCTTTTTTTTTTCTAGAAGGCTGTTTCTTTCTGGTGAAGCATTATATACTGCCTGGGATTAGAGGCACGCATGCACTACTAGGCCACACATTCTGAGGGAGTGACATGGTTTTAGGTGTGGGTAGCAATTTATGCTGTGCTCCAGGCTAAAGGATAAGCCTGCTTGGGTACCTGAGTTTGTTCAGTTATACTGCACTGAGTTGGAACCTGTATTATAGTTAGGCTTGGCAGAATTTTATTTTTATTTTTTAATAATTTCAACAGATAATAATGATGTTTGTGTATTTTTAAGCATTTCTTTCAATTTTTATGGATTTAAATTTTCAGAATTGCACAGAATTAGAGAGTGTGGGGACAGATAATTTAATGACAGTATACTGTTAAAAGCTTTATAAAATTGCATGTCAAAATATAAAAAGGAAATACTCATACATCAATAAATCATACCTGTTTTAAATCATCCTGTTCACTTAGTAGCACATTCATAAAAAAGTGTAAAATTGAAAAATAAATTAAAAAAAAATCTTGGGTCTTTTGTTAGTTACTGGAATGTATAACTTGCTATATCTAGCAGACTCATCCAGATTTCAGAAGCTCTCCAAATTCGAGTTTCTCTTTATTGTAGTACAAAATGTTGAGCTGTCCAAGTTGGTCTTCAGAGAGGCACATGTGACATTTGTCTTGAACTTTTCTCAACAAACCTAATGATCTTTCCACAGACATTGAAGTTACTGGCACTGAAAGTACATGTAATGCCACGCTGGACATGACAGGCAATGACTGGGTCGCGCTTTTCCAGTAATCAAGTGCTGTTATATTGCTACCACAGGGTATTTAATGTGCCAGGTACAAGTCAAAATTGTGCTTGAACTCTTCTGCCTTGCAGGGGAAAATATGCAGAATATTTTTGTAGTCGCTGTAATTGTGACATCTGAGCCTTGATAAGTGGGTCAAATACCTTACAGTTGGGAAAGATGCATCCGATAGGATGCATCCTGACAAGGCCACGTGTACCTCTTCCTACATCTCAAAGCAGTTTGAGATGCAGTGAGAGGCATGCTGGAAACAAAAAAACCAGATATCCAGTTATAAAATAAAAAAAAAAAAAAAAGGCCCGCAGAAAAAAAGTGGGGCAGTGCATGGTCCAGGACCATGTCCATGCCCTGAGGCAACCGAAGACTTGGTTTCTCCAAAGAGACAATCTGGTAGCTGGCCAGAGCATCTCTATGGCTGCCCCTTGTCCTGGTGCTGCAGCATGGGGTGGGGAAGGGGACTGTGTGTGTGGGGGGGGGGGGGGGGCGCTGCTCAGGAGGGGTGGATCCACCACCTGCCTCCGACAGGGCCCACAGCTCACCCCTGCAGCAGCCGTCTGGGTGCTTGGGGCCTTCCTGGCACAGCTCCTGCAAGGCACAGGACAGCGTGGCTCAGCCCTGGCCACTTGGTGCCTGGCGCTGCCTGTGCCACATCACACAGGCCCAGTGCAGAGCCATCTGGCAGTGGGGCCCTGGGTGAGAGGACCTGGTCTGGCATGACACATGGTCCTGCAAGTGGCATAGGGCCCCCCGGGTGACGGCCCTTGTGGCATGGAGTTGCCGGAAGGCACACGGGCCCATGCGATGTGGCACAGGTAGCACCAGGTGCCAGGCGGCCAGGGCCGAGCTGCGCTGCCCCATGCTGTGTGGGAGCTGTGCCAGGAGGCCCCAGAGCCCCTGGACGGCTGCTGCTGCTACGGGGGTGAGCTGTAGGCCCAGTGGGGGGACAGTCCGTGAGCTATGCAGGGGGCTGTGCCCTGTGGGGAGCAGGGGACTCACCCCTCCTGAGCAGCCTCCTCTTCTCATATGGCATCCCCATACCCACAGTCCAGAATCTACCCACAAACCCCTCACTCACGTACATGGCCCTGTGGGTCAGGAGAGAGGGGTCTGAGGTGGGGGGCAGGCTGTGGGATGAGAGTAGAGGCAAGGGCAGGGGCAGGGCACTGGCATATCAGTGCTGCTCAGCACTGTACATCCTGGTGAGCAAAGGTGGTAGGGGCGGCTCTGACTTTTCTATGACGAAAAAACCAAAAGTAAATGCCAAAGTGTATAGATATTTAGAATTAATTTTTTTTTATGATGATAGAGGCACTGGTAGGCTTCAAAATTGCTTTAAACTAGTAAATTAGTAAATATATCAATAAAACATTGCCCAACTATTCTCTCTCTATATAGAGGCATTTCATGTTAATAGTGAAAGAACGCTATTTTGGATATTTTAATGAGAGAATTGGGGCTTCTTATCAGAGAATTTGCAGTTTTTAAACATTGAACATCAGGATCTTTGCTGGAGAGACAAGTAGTGAGACCCGAGCAGAGGAGCCTGTCCAGGGCCAGCACTGGGGACCCAACTGGAGGGCAGATGAGGTGTTTCATAGTTTCTGGGGTTGGAAGGGACCTGAGTAGATCATCTAGTCCGACCCCCTGGCACGGCAGGAACGATTACTGGGGTCAAATGACCCCAGCAAAGTGTTCATCTAACCTCCTCTTGAAGACCCCCAGGCTAGGAGCCAGCACCACTTCTCTTGGAAGTTGGTTCCAGATCCTAGCCGCCCTGACCATGAAGTAGCACCTCCTGATGTCTAGCCTGAATCTCCCCTCTGCCAGCTTGTGACCGTTATTCCTGGTCGCTCCTGGCAGTGCTTGGGGGAACAGGGACTTCCCCAATGCCTGCTGATCCCCCCTGACTAGTTTGTAACAGGCCACTAGATCCCCCCTCAGCCTCCTCTTTTGGGGGCTGAACAGGTTCAGGTCCTGTAGCCTGTCCTCATAGGGCCTGCCCTGCTGCCCCCTGATCATGCGAGTGGCCCTCCTCTGGACCCTCTCCGTGTTGTCCACATCCCTCTTGAAGTGCGGCACCCAGAACTGGACGCAGTACTCCAGGTGCGGCCTGATCAGTGCTGCATAGAGGGGGAGGATCACCTCCTTGGACCTGCTTGAGATGCATCTGTGGATGCATGACAAGGTGTGGTTGGCCTTCCTAACTGCATCCCCACACTGCTGGCCATGTTCATCTTGGAGTCAGTGATGACTCCAAGATCCTCTTCTGCCTCTGTACTGACAAGAAGGGAGTTCCCCAACCTGTAGGTATGGTGCTGGTTGTTCCTCCCCAGGTGCATCACTTTGCACTTGTCAGTGTTGAATCCCATCTTATTCTCATCCGCCCACCCTTGTAACCTGTCTAGGTCTGATTGTAGCCTGTTGCTCCCTTCCAGTGTGCCCACGTCCCCCCCACATCTTAGTGTCATCAGCAAATTTGAACAGGGTGCTTTTTACCCCCTCGTCCAAATCGCTGATGAAGGTGTTGAACAGTGCGGGCCCAAGGACCAAGCCCTGCGGAACCCCACTGCCCACGTCCTTCCAGGTTGAGAAGGACCCATCCACTACCACCCTCTGGGTGCGGCCCTCCAGCCAGTTGGCGACCCATTTGACTGTGTGGGTGTCGACACCACAGTCCCCCAGTTTCTTAATGAGAACGGGGTGAGAGACAGTGTTGAAAGCCTTCCGGAAGTCCAGGAAGGCTATATCCACTGCTACCCCTGCATCTAATGATTTGGTGATCTGATCATAGAAGGCCACCAGGTTGGTTTGACAGGACCTGCCACTGATGAACCCGTGTTGGTTGCCCCTAAGCATGAAATCCCCTGCTGGCCCCTCGTGGATGCATGCCAGAATAATTTTCTCGAATAGCTTGCCTAGGATCGAGGTAAGACTAACTGGCCTATAGTTTCCCAGGTCCTCCTTCTTCCCCTTTTTGAAGACGGGAACCATGTTGGCCCTTTTCCAGTCCTCTGGCACCACACCAGAGCACCACGAGTGCTCGTAAAGCCATGCCAGGGGTCCTGCAATAACCTCAGCCAATTCCTTTAGTAGTCTAGGGTGGAAATCGTCTGGACCGGCTTACTTGAATACGTCCAGTCCCTCCAGAAGCTCCTTAACTAACCCTTGGCCTAGGTGTGCCTCCCCTGGGGCCTGAGGGTGGCCCAGCGGGGGGGTGGCTGTTCCAGTCCCTGCTTAGGAAGATGGAGGTAAAGAAATCATTAAATGTGTTGGCTTTGTCGTCTGGTGTGATGACCACATTTCCTAATGTGTCCTGCAGGAGGCTCCACGTTACCCGGAACCTTCTTTTTACCCCCTGTGTATTTAAAGAAGGACTACTTATTGTCCTTAATCTGGGAAGCTAGTTCCAGTTCCATCTCTGCCTTGGCCTTCCTGACTGCCCCCCTACATCCCCGAGCAACTGCAGTATAGTCGTCCCTGGTGATGTCCCCTCCCATCCATTGGGTGTACGCCTCTCTTTTAGCTAGGAGACATTCCCGGATGCTTTTGGTGAGCCATGGGGGCTTCTGTGGCTGATATATTGGCCATTTGGGGCCAGGAGGTCACACTTGGACAGTTCAAAGTGGGCCACTGCATGGAGCACATCTTCTGGGCAATAGCTGCCCAGATGGCAGAGTGGGGGCACCCCATCTGGGTCTGGCAGGTGCACAGCCATGGGGTCCCAGGTCCAAGGGGGTGGATGCTGTCGCAGGTGGCAGCAGGTCCAAGCTAGGCAGGAGCCCCCTACTGCCAGACTGCTGCAGTGCGTGGAAGGGGCAGGGGCCTCTCCAGGTTAGGGTTGCTTCAGCAGTCCAGCTGGCACAAGGGGTAGTGTCCCCAGATACCAACTGGACAGGCCTCAGAAGCCCCTGAGGGCAAGTAGCCCTGAGCTGCTTGCCAGGGCAGGTTTTTATACTGCTGGGGCCACCACAGGTGCTGGCCCCAGGCTCTAGCTGGCTGCAGATCCAGGAGGAGTTAGGTAGGGCTACTTTGTCCAAAGTGGCACAACTTGCTCCACACCAAAGTGCGTGTCTGAGTATGTGCACTGAGGCAAACATCCCCAGCTCAGATTTGTGCTGCTCCTCTTTGAGCTGCTGCAAGCGTATATGCCTACATGTGTGGCTGTGCCCATGGAGTCAGTCTGGTAGGTTACACTGTGGGATGTAGTTGCCTTCAGCTTGCTTTGAAATTCTGAAGCCAAAAGCATGCATTGTGGATGAAAGAGGCCGGCATTCAGAGCCCATTGCCCTGAGTTCCACTTCTTTCAAAGCATTATTTACATAAGCAGCCACTTGTAGATCACAGTTAAGCAGAGTGTCAATGCAATGCATTAGGGGTGCATTTAATTTGCATTTGCAAATAAACAGCGTGGATATTCCCCAAAAATGCACAAGTAAAAGATAATTTGCAGTATAGTTCTTGCTCTTTTCCATCATCTTTGATCAGATCACGTAGTTTTGCTGCTTTCTTTGAAGTGACTCTGTCCTGTTTTTTTAATTAAGAAAGCCTGTTGCACTGTCTCAATGTGCGTGAACATATTTTGCTGCAGCAAGTGAGGAAAACCAGTGAGATTTGCACAACACAGGGACACATGCAAATCCAATGGACCTGCATTGTTGTTGGCAGAGACTTTAAAAAACGGTCATCTTTACTTGTTGGCACGTTTCAGTATCGCTGGAAAGTGTACCACAAATTTGTTGATGTACCAAATTCGCAGAACTCATCTATTTTTTAATGCATGATGAGTGGCCACATGCAACAGATGAGCAGTACATGGAATGTGCAGCAGAGGTGGACTCATTTCTTTCAAGTCCTTCACTAGGCATTGCGTGGAGTCATTATTAATTGACACACACTTTCCCCATGTTAGGCCCTATTCTCTCAACACATCTTGAATCCAAACTGACATGACCTCTGCCTGTGCTGCACTGAAGAACAACAGAGGTTTTAATAGAATGTTGTTTACAGACTTAACACTGCAAGGGCATTAATTGCTGGCTGTCCTGCAAACTTGGGGGTTTCTTCAGTTACTAAAGAAAATTTCTCACCACTCAAAACTTCCTTAATCACTGCCTGGTAGTGGGTGACAAACTTCAGGCAAGTATTTTTCTTCCAGCTGATGTTGTTCTGCGGCAGTTTAAGCTGCTGGTGCATATTTGCAAATTAATAGCTTGAGCCCTGGACCTCAGTACTGGGATTGCCTCAAAGCACAATACACGTACCAGATAGTGAGGAAAAGTTGATGTTTCTTCCTTCTGTTGTCTCACTCTTCCCAAGCAGGCTGTGTTGTCTTTGGTTGACTTTTAATTTCAAATGAATCTTAGTGTTCAGATGTTCAGTCATATGATTTGCCAGTTGGTGACTTCTCTCTTACAAACTGTGCAGTGCAAAACCTCCTTGTCTCCCTTGCCAGTCTTTTTAACCGTTTTTAATTCTAGGTCAGGGTGTTCACTGTAATATTTCTCTATAGATTTTCTTTTGTGATCCATTATTGAAATGAGACCAAAACCCCCCTATTATTATAGTGTGACTAAACCACCTACCATGACAAACATAAAGTACATATGAGAGATAATCGTTCTCAACTTTAACCGCAATACACTGTACACTTGAATGATGCACTGAAAGGTGGGCCGAGTGCCTGTGACACCAAGATTCTATATGACAGCAACAAAGGGCCGGAAGGTTGTTACTGCTCCCACAGGATCTGGGGCCTTTCTTTAATGTGCCTGTAGTTGGTGGATTTTAGGGTTGCAGGTTGAACATTGAACTACAGCCCCTCCCCATTCAACCTTTATAAATCATGCAGAGACCATCAAGTTCAACACAAATATGTATTGGAAACCATAACCATTACAACAAGGATATAATCACAACAGCAGAATTCTGATCAACTGTATACACAACCACTGAAGCTTAACTACAACAAGAAAACATAACGATCTTACGGAACTTGCTAAATGGCAATATGGTGCAGCATCAGGGCCTACCCCAGTGATTCCCAAACTTTTTTTTTCTACAACCTGCTGCTGGGAGTAGAGTGCAGTGGCAGCAGCGTCCTGGGGACTGCAGCTTGTCTTTTGTGTGCGGTGTCGCTGGCATTGCCCCTCATGACCCTCATTTGGGTTGTGACCCGGGGTTGGGAACCACTGGCCTACCCTGTGGCTCACTGAGGTGACAGTGACTCTTGACAGCTTTCAGATCCTTCTCTGTTAAGGGTACTCAGCTCTGAAAGTATAGGGAAGAAGGTGATACATTACCAAATGAATGTTGAGATTCAAAGACCCCATCTCCAGGCAAGTATCCAGGTAAGCATCCTTATGTCCAAGGTTGTCTGCGATATGCTCTCTTTTCACCACAGATCACTATCAGAAACACCAATACTATAAAGCCTCACACACACCTGTGCCATATGCTCTTCCCTCACACTCACGCTGACCCACATCTCATTCTATTTCTCTACCTCTCTCCGCATTCACGTACTATCCCTTACATGCAATCTCCTTTTATATCACTTTAATCACCCCCGTCAGTCATTACCATCCTCCAATCATAACATTGTGCACATGTTCCCAGTTACTTTTGCACTCCACACCTGTGCAGTGCGCACGTTACTCCACTTGTCCGTAAGACACACTGTGCAGCATATGCCATCCCATAAGTGAGTCACTGACATCATTAAGGTGGAAAGTTCAGATGTCCTGGAACCTTCACACCTCTAGTCACAGTGCACATGCACCCAAGCGTGTTCAGGCCTAGAATCCACATCTAACAGTGCTGCAGAAATTATTCACAGGTCTACCCTGGAGTAGGTTGTTCTAGCTAGGGATGCAAATACTTGCTCCACTCATTGCATTTTATACACATGAATGGACTCTAATGTTTTCAGCCATCATTTTTCTTATATAAATTTTGATTATTAATGGTGGAAATATTTTTTCGTTGGCCTGTGTGAAGTGAAATTGTCATTAATGGACATTTACCGATTAAAAATCTAATCCTGCCAAGCCTAAGTATAGTGATATCCTGTAAATGGAGGGTTTTCAACCTTTTTAAATGTATACCCCAGTGGTCCCCTTTTTAGTAAGTGTTTGTAGTTAATAGGGGAGTGGTGGCAAGCAGCCAGATGCCAAGCAGGGGGAGGAGGGGGGCAGGGTGGTGAGTGGCTAGATGCTGAGCAGGGAAGGGGGTGGCAAGTGGCCGGATGCTGAATGGGGGTGGGGGCGGTTTGTGAGTGGCTGGATGCTGAGCGGGGGCCATGGCGGGGGCCCTGCTCTTGCTGGGCTCTGCTTCTGCGAGGCAGTGATACGGGGTGGCAGCGCTCCATCTCCGCCTGCCCCTGTGTATTCCCTGGGACCTTTCAGAGTACCCCAAGAGTGTGCATACTCCCAGTTGACAACCCCTGCTATAAATAGCTGAGATTCTTTTTTTTTTTCCCTACACACCTCTACCTACCCACCTTCCATATGCCACACTTGATGTTCCAGATGAAGTTCCTACAATAATCTGGCAGGAATTCTTTACAGCAATAATTTTTGGCATAATCAACAGTTATTTATCCTATACACTATAATAGAGATTAAGAAAGCTTTTGTTGAGAAAATATTATAAACTAAAAAGTAATAGAAAGAATCATTGCCTATGGGCAATAACCACCTTTAGGTCTAAATAATTAAGAATGTGCTTAAAGGGCCAGAGCTCTTGAAAGAGCATGGAAAGTTAATACATGCTATGCTTTTAGCCTCACCAAGAAGCAGAAACAAATACAGTGAGTGAGACTCACTTGAACAGAAGCAACATGAAGTATTTGCACTAAATATATGGCAGTGGTGGTTATGCTCTGTAATCATAAAAAAAATGAAGCAGTCATTTTAATAAAAAATGCGAAACAAAAGATGTTAGTCTTATTATTATTGCTACCCTGATAGTAAATATGCTTATTCGTTTGGCAAATATATACCAAAAAATTGAATTGGGTTTTGAAACAATTTAATGAAAGCAAAGAAAATTTGAGACCAATGCTGACATGAACTATCCAGAACTATGCTTGCAGCCATACTACTTTATGTTGCCGTCCTGTGAGCTATTAAGCTAAGAGTTAATATCAGTTTAGTTCTCTTGAAGGTCTCCAAGTAGCATTAGAAGCCACACTGGTAGTTTCATAAGGGTAACACTTTGTATCTTTGCTGTGGCAGTAGGTGTCATGAGCCTGTCTCCTGGTGAGATGTTAATGCTGCACTCCTGACCACTTGTGGTCATCAAGTATCACCCAGCATGTTTTGCACTAACAACACTGTTTACTTCCTATCCTAAACTTTTTGGTGGTTGCTGTACAGTTGGGTGTTGTGAATACATCTGTTGTGTTTCCTTTCTCGGGGCTGGCTTGCTAGTTGTGGATGTATGCCCTAATCCTGGGAGCTCATATAGGACACATCTACATGTGCAATTAATGTGCATGAATAAACTCTGGAGCTTATTGCTTCCAAGTTTTTTTGCGCCATTTGAATGTGTTCTCAGGAGCGCAGAACTCTGGAGTATATTGCTCCAGAGTTTATTTGTGCACAGCGCATTGAGCCCAGTCAGAGCAGACCAGGGCTGTGTGGTTGTCAGCATTGCAGGGCTGCTCTGACCTGGCTCAGCATGCTGTGGAAGGGCTGGCTGGGGCATGAGGGTACTTCAGTTTGGGGCTAGCCGATAGTCAGCCTCTTGACTGAAGTACCCAAAAAACTCTGCAGCAGGGTATTTACAAATATAGGTTTCTCTCACTTTGTGTGAATTCACTTTTATATGATGACCCTTTTTATATAAAAAAATTAGTTATATGCAAGGTAAAGTCACTTTTATGTGATCAGTGTGGTAGAAGCCCACAGTCAGCTGCTTTGTGCGGTGCATTGTGGGAGTGACAACATAGGAAGAAAAAATTATTTTAGTGGGGGCTGAGCTGGGTGGTGGTGCCCAGGCTGAGCTGCAGCACCAGTCCCTGCAGCCCGGCCTATTCTGGCCCCTTGCGCACGGTGTCCCAGGAGCCTGTGAGCTTAGAAGCTGCCCAGCAGCAGTGCCTGCAGCCACCGCTCTGGGCAGCTGGTGCCTGTGCTTCTTGAGCTGCAGTTGCCCTGGGAGCGGTGCGATGCCACATCAGTACAGTTGAAGGGGTCAGTGCAGTCGAGGTCTTGGAACGTATCCCTATTTGTTACATTGTAATGTGGGTGCTCTTTATGCGAATTCAAGTTATGCACCATTTTCCAGGAATACATGTACAGCATAAAGCAAGGGAAATCTGTACTACTCTGCTGTGGAGTTGTTAGTTTTGTGTGCCCTAATAGGGGTGCATGCCTGGATGTCAAGATGATTACTGCATAGCTAATTAGGCAGCTCTGCAGTAAACATCTTGTGTAGACATGCTCATAGAGTAGTTATTTGAGCTCTGTGGGACTGCTTGGGTGCATGTGTGAAATCACTAGCTTTCTTAAGGGTTTGTGGGATGTGGGCCAGGTTTTATACATGAGTGTATGAAGTGTTAAGGAAGTGCATGTGTATGTGCGTTTTCAAAGGCCTACTTATAGTAATAATAATGTTGTACATGAGCATTCATAAATGTACTTGGGAGCTGCTGTGTCTTGTCTGGAAAACAGAATTAGACCAGTTGTGTCATATTTTCTGGCATGATTGCTACCGTATGGGTAACCACAACATTCCATTAGCCACTTAGCCAAATTAGAGTGTGGAGGAGGAAGTTTTTAATGCACAAAAGTCAAATGTTTATGCATTTATATTATTGTAACTTCAAAATTGCAACAGACATATAGAAAGAGAACAAATGCTATGAATTATAAGCTGCGATTGAAAGAAGTACCAGTGAAACAAAATTGTTTTCATTGCTGAGGTAGACATGTTGTGCCCAAGAGAATTTCAAAGTGCTTCTGATAGGAAGCTCTCCAGTCTGGTTACAGTGCAGTTCCCTGCCCCAGGCACTCTTTGAGTACCAATTTCCTTCCTATCCTGATTTTTGAGAGCTTAATTAGTGGTGAAGCAAATTCCCAGGTCTCATTTTAGGTAGTTGCTTTAATAAGCTGTTTATTCAGCAGTGTAAAAACCTGCTTACATATGTCAGGCTGTGGTATCAGCTGTTCCAATATTTTAGTGCAGGGCTGTCCAACTTTTGAGTGGCCAGGGGCTGCATCCACCACAACCATACAACATGTGAGCTGCACGCCCCCCCCCCCCCGGTCACATGCTGCATGGGCTACATGTTACACCACGAGTCCTCTGTGCCACCCTGCCTGGGCCCCTAATGTGTGCAGATACAACATGCCATGTGTCCCCTCCCCTACCTGGTGTGTGGCTGGCAAATCCCACTGCAGTGCACCAACATGCAAGGTTCCTGAGTCCCTCCCCTGAGCCCTCCAGTCGCAGGCTTTTATCTTATGTTTGAAGTTTGAATCCAGCAGAATAATCAGGGCCCTCTCTTCACATTTTTGAGGGTTAGTCCCAAAGAAAGTGTGTGCATTTTATGTGTAAGGGTTTACAAGGCATGGGTTTGATTTTTTGGGCAGAAATAAGTATACATCCTAGTTTGGGTTAACCTGCAAAGCACTGTGGGAGGAGGAATTACAGGGGCCAGTATTCCAGCTACAGGGAAGGGTTGATGCTTTGCAGTGTTAAACACACAATGCTGTGATACAGAGACTTTCTGCTGTTTACCTTGATCATTAGCTTTGTGTGACAAAGTGGAGCACAGCCAAATGTTCCTTACAATAATGTACAAATAGGCATAGCTATAAGGATTTTGCATTGTAAGAATCTATGTACCTCTGCTGAAGGAACAGGTAAAGTATGCATCCTAGTACATAGCCCAGAGGGGTAGAGGAGAGAGGAAGGGACCAGTCCTAGAGACCAGAAAGAAGTAAGTGGGAAGAGACAGCGTCAGAGCCTATTTGAAAAAACTAAAATGTTGGCCAGGAAGTTGTTTCTCAAATCCAGCATTGTAGTTATGAGCCTAATGTCTCAGTCTGGATAGGGTAAATAGAGGAAAACTGAGCCATCGGGTTGCAGCTGGTATGGAAAAACTAGCTTAGGAAATGGACAGAACTTCTAGACAGCAGCAAAATCTGGTGCCAAGTCCCCTCAGCTTCTTTAATCCTCTCACATCTGTCTCCTTTCTTTTTCTTAAGTGTTTTTAATATAAAATGTAACTTTATATAGTAGTTGCCTCATCAAAGATATTAATATTTTCAGGATTTTTTTTATTTTGGAAAAAGTGGCAGGTTTCGTTTTTCACTTTTGAATGTGGCATTTAGGTAAATGTTGTAATCAAAGACTAATTTAACAAAACGCAAAGGCCAGCTATAAAAGTCCATTGCAGTTGAATGTGAGGGTTGGTATTTGTTCTAACCCCTCCCCTCCCCCCCCCCCCCCCCCCCCCCCAAAAAAAAAAAAACCAAGTTAGTTTCCAGTGTATAGCAGTATGAAACGAGATCAAGGATTCTTTTGTCTTTCCTTTTGCTGTTGAGTCACCTCTGATCACGCAGCTGCCTTCTAGCAAAAGGGATAGGTTTGTTGGTCTTGTAACTATTTCATCCCTGTCCACTTCCCCTTTGTTCTCTTTTGCTTAGTATGCTGAATTAAAATAGATTATTTCCTTTAAGTTCACTTTAAACTGGTTCCTGTTCCCAATTTGTTGAGAATTTATGTAAATAGAGAACAAATACTGAACAACAAGTCAATCACGTTTTTCTGCAATTACCTTTCCTTCCTCAGTGATAGCAGTGATAAATCTTATTAGTTTCAGGGTTACATTTTGGATGTCTCTATAAACAAAGCCAAAACAAGCATTCACATAATAAACAAGATAAAGCATCTGCACTCACTTTATTCATATACCCAGTGTGTAAAACAATAGAAAACAAATCTTACAAAGAGTGCCTGTATTATTTAAATTGTTCATTCCCAACATCCCTGGAGGAGGGATCTAAAGTGGGGTAGAGGTGAGTTTTCAGCTGTCAGTTCTGCTTCTGAAAAAGATTTTTTTGTTATCAATGTGCTCCCATTCATCTTTATATCCTACGCTAAGTGGTTAGGTAGAAAATTTACCTGTCATAATCTTCACACTATTCACTTAAACGTAGCATTATTTTAAAAAAAGATCAGTTGCTAATCTGTCAGTTAAATGGGGAAGAATGATGCAATTTATTATCAGAAATCAGTTTAAAAAACTTTTATATGCAGAGTTGAGTATTCTGCTAATTCTTCTAGACATTGCTACATTATTAGCAATTAAAGGAAGCATTTTAAAAAATTATAACATTAATATTTGACAATTGCAAGTTTTCCTGAATGGCCTTTTAATGAATACATTCTTATAGGAGACTGGAATGAAATTAATCCTTCATGGCTTCCATGTGCTGTAAAGGATTTAGTGTTTTAATTGCAGTAACAAATTAGTTTCTCTAAACCCAAAAGTTAGTCAATGATGTAGAAACAAAAAATTAAACTTGAAGTTTCTTTTTAAAAATGGAGATGCTGTGTGTTCTCCTTTTGGTTCTTGGAAAAAGTCAGCAATAGAGGCTCTGAATAAAAGCTTGATGCCTTTTGGGGGCCTTTTAAAAATGCTTTTTCCTTGTGATGAATTGTTAGAACAACACACAATTCCTGGAGTAGATTTAAAAATATGCTAAATAATTTTAAAGGCTCTGGAATCCTTTCCCCTTTTTGCAAATGACCAACCTTAGTAATTTTCCTCCTTGTTAGAATTGGAACATTCTGTGAAACCACTTTAAGAATGAATTCATATTATATTGCCCAAAGTGAAGGCAAAGTGTTGTAAAAGTTGCTGTTACAGGGAGACAGAATCTGAAAAAAAAATGGAAATCTTCATATGCCAACTGAGTATCATATGAGCCTTCTTTTTTCCCACCTTTTCTACAGATATGCAGTGCATCTTTGATATTTCTGCTCTTCTTTTACTCATGCAGCTGGAATTTTATTGTCCTCAGCAGCCCTTCCCATGATTGAACTCCTCATGGGAGCTACATACCAAAAGAGTATGTTCACTGTGGGGGTGACCCCTCCCAACCCCCACAAGATCCACTGGTGCCATATGGTCTGTGCTGGGGTGGAGGCTATAGTGCAAGCAGCCCTCCAGGCAGTGCCAGTGATGCTTGACACAGTCCTATGCCTCTGTTAGAAATCAGGTTCCTCCTTAGGTTCTCCCATGTCCACAACAGTGGGAGAGGAGGTGGCTACAGGGGCCTGTGGGTTGCATATTAGCCACTTATGGGCTGCCAGTTGGAGATGGTATTTTGTGCTTTGTCATTAAAACTTCGCTTGTAGTATGCAATAGAGCTCTCTTATTCTCAGGAATTAGGAATGTATATTAATTCAGCATATCATGGAACAGTTATTTAAAAGGAGGTTGTGAGAGGGTTTGGCTCTGACTCTTGTAAATGATCCATGTAAAGCAGTTGACTGTAATTTTTTCCCAGTATATTTAAGTTATAAAGCTTTTCTGTTCGGTATCATCAGGGGTCTGAGTTTTCCTTTTCCCATAGGGAAAATTGTGGATTTACTGTTTACCAGAGGCAAACATAGATTTCTTTTTTTATCAGAGAAACCTGCAGTTTTTGAAGTTTTGCAAAGAGCTCTCTGCAGGCTGGCAGAGTTTCTGCCTGCCAGGGGCTGGGAGAGAGTGGGAGGAGGGCAGTAAGCAGGGGTGCCATATGCATGTACTGTACATGGCCCCAGGCAGCCTTGAGAGAGCAGCTTCAGCAGGTAAGTGTGGGGGGAGGAAGAATTGAGGCCCTCACAGGGAGGGAGGGAGTTGAGCAGCTGGGCAGTACATGGGGCTTGGTGTCCAGGCTTGCAATGTGCTGCCATAAGACCCCAGCAGGGAGCAGGATGGGGTCACGGGCAGTTTGTCTGGGGTGGGGGGGGAGGCTGCCTCCCCGTTGCTGCTGCACACAGTCTCCGGGGGGCAGGAGTGAGCTGTGCCCCCCACATCTGTGCACAAGGCAGTCTGCCTGCTGCAAGCTCAGGATCCCACCCTGCTGCCCTCTCCCGGGGCCTCTGCAGCCCAGCGGGTGCGACCTGGCGCTGCAGGGCAGACCAGTGCCATGCAGGAAAGCTGCTTGCTGCTATGAGCTCTGTGTTGCCCTGGTGAGGCATCCCCTGCCTGCACGGCAGTAGTGGGGGCAATGGCATAGGCTTGTGCCCCTTGCTTCTGCTGCTCATGCAGGGGACGTGTCACCAGGGCAGTGCAGAGCTTGCAGTGGGCCCCACTCTGTCCTATAGCACCAGGTTGCGCCCACTGGGCTGTGGGGGCCCTGAGGAAGGGCAGCAGGGCAGGAGCCTGAGCTCGCAGTGGGTAGCCCATGCTCGCCCCTGCCCTGCGCACAGATCTGGGAGGAACATGTCCCCCCAGCCCCCTGGGAGTGCACACAGTGGCAGGGAGCCGATTTTCCCCCCCACCCCGCCCAAGCCCTCAGGAGGCAGGTGCAGTGGGGGAGCTGGGCAGGTGCAGCAGCTGCTGCCTCCTGCAGGGGGCTGTGGACCCGGGTCCCTGGCCCCATAGCGCTGGCAGCTGGGGCCCCCCTTCGGCAGGGTTGTCGGTGGCAGGGGGCTGTGGGTGGGGGGTGAGGGGCACGAACAGGGCCAGGAGGCTGTTGCGAGGCGGGGGGAAATGGGGAGTGAGGGGTCTTTAATGTTAATCACAGATTTGGGGGCGTTATTTGCGACACTTTTTCTTAGAGAATTTGCAATGTTTGTATCAGGGAAAACCAAGGTCTCTGATTATCATTGTACCCAAGTGCCTTGCAAGCATAAATTTTTCCTCTCAACATTTGTGTAGGGACAGGATCAGATACAGTTTGGTGAGTTGCAACCTCACCATGACTTTGTGCAGGAAGTCTGCTCTGAAACCTGGTCCAGCGAGTTAACCACAAGACCATCCATCCTTTCCAGCTACTCTCTTGATTTTGTTAGTCAGGTGTTTTTGGTTTTTTGTTGTTGTTGTTGTTGTTGTTGTTGTTGTTGTTGTTGTTGTTCTCTTACCCCTGTAGTTCTCAATGTCTTGTCTAAATGCATGCAAGGTATTAGCTGGGAATTTTTTTTAAGTTTGTTTTGCCGTGGAGCTGAGTTGAAAATAAAAATTAATCTAGAATAAGCTTTTCTGTGGAGAGTATGAGTTCTCTAAAGTTCCACCCAGACATTGAATCTCATTTTGCCATACCTTTTTAACTGTTGCTGCCCTCTGGCCATCTGTCTTCCAGCTTGCTAGAACTGAACACATCATTATTGGTACTCTTGAGTCTCAAATTAATTAAGGATCCAGGAGCTTCTGGGCCTATGTGGTTAGTTGAATTCATGAATTAGTAAATTTGTATCTCTACATAGGCAATGAAGATTAGTGGTTTGTCCAAGGGGCCTTATTTTTAGGAAACATTTTCCAGAATTCTGTAACTGAGTGTATGGCAGTGAAAGCCTTATTTCCCACCACTACATTAGGATTTTTTTATAGAATGAACAAAAAAATCCACTTGCTTTCTTCTCTTCCAAATTTACACTTTTTAGAGTGGTTTTAGTAGAGCTGTATTTAGTGAATATTTGATTCTCTAATTTTCAGTGGATCAAAGTTTAGCATAAGGACAATATCCTGTCCCCCCACCCCACCTTCCTATTTTTGTTTGCTTGTTGTACTGATATAGTTTATAGACATGATTTAAATCCTTTGTCACTTTAAGTCTGGCCCCTGCTGGGTAGGAAGAGAGTTGTTCTCTGGAGGAGCACAGTTTTTTGGAATGGTAAATGAATTTGTGCACCTTGTCATTTTTGACATTTTTTCCTGTAATGTCATAGGAACTACAGAGTGAAACTCTTAAGATCCCAGTTGGCTGTAGGGCTGCACGTTTTCATTCGGCAGCCGTGCATTGAAATTGCATTCAGGAGTACCGAGATGTAGTTAACCATATTGGTCTGAAGTCAAATGGAAAGCAGGGTAGGTTTGCACCTTATAAACTAACCAAAGTGTGTGTGTATATGTATGTATGTATATATATATATAAAAGCTTTTGTGTGTAATACTGACGTACTCCTTTTTTTGGATGGAGTGTTCCCTGAACTAGAATTTTTAAAATGTGGATAATGTGGGAATCCACATAGAAATGATTTCGATTTCCAGACTACAAGTACACGTGTTTATAGTAAGTAACATAAAACTAATGAGAAAGCATGACATGCTACAAAGCTTTACTGCTACTTGTTAGGAAGATCTGCATAGTTAACAAGTTGTTGTGTAGCCATCCCAAGCTTTAGACAATAAAATCTGTAATTATTGTACATAATGCCATATTTTCTCTTTGGAACATTTGTACATAGAGAGAAAACAGAAACAAGTAGAAAGTGCACTGTAGAAAATTAGTCTAGGACAGGTGTGCTTAACCTCTGGCCTGTGGAACAAAGGCTGCCTGCGGGTTGGGAAGCTTTGTGGCAGGGGAGCAGTGGCAAGTACTACTGCTCCCCTCCCCTGCTGCCAAATTCACAAGCCCCATGCAGCCGAGCCATTCCCCTTCCTCCCCATGGGGCCCAATTGGGTTTGGGCCTCTCCCTGACCCCTGGACAGACTGAGCACCATTCATCCAGCCTGGGGGTGGAAATAGTCAGGCACTGCTGGATTAGGATACTTATTTGACTTAACCTGGTCTCACCCAAAGTTTCTTGCAATAGGAGGTATGTTACCATTTGCCAGCATACTGGCATTTTAACTACAGGAAGCATTTTGGGACAGACTTTCAATACAATAGGATAGCATCTTGCATGTGATTACTTCATGGATGGGGTTTTATAGAGCTTCCTGTAAGGGAGTGGACTGAACCCCCAAAAATGAACAATCGCTTAACATTATTTGTACCGGAAACTTGACTAAGTTCTGTTCTGTTTCCCAACCAACCTGCCGGCTTTGTATGAATCTGTTTCTTCCACCTGGTAATAGTTTGTCCTGGGAAGAAGGATTTCTCCCTTAAAATGAAGTGACTTTTTTCCTTCTGTGGCGAGTCTTTCTGCAGATGTTTTTTGGGGAATGGTAAGAAGAAACAAAGCACCCAATTTAAGTGCTGAGGAAAATCCATTCTTAAAAGAAAGGTCAAAAATAGCAGTTGAAAATGTAGTCCTCTTGGTGTTGAGTGGGTTGAACAGTGATGAAAGTAACTTGGTTTAATTCCAAGTCATGTCAGGATCATATCTTATACAAATTCACTAACACACAGCATGCCATTAGCACGCATTCAGTACCAAACAGCAACACTGACAAAAATAATTCCAAAACGTGCTCTTTACCTTGTCCTCTTAATATTTTAGATGGTTAAAACAGAAATAATGGGTCAGTTTGAATTAATTCTTTGCTGCTGCTTTTTCATACACAATGTCATTTCCACTTACTTGTTTTTGTCTGTTGGTGCAAAGCTACCTGAAAATGCTATAGGGAAGATTTAAATCCAAATAAAAGTGTAATTCTCTTAGGTTAAAGGATTCAAAAGCTCTGATTTGTGCATCTCCTTGAAATTTCCTGTGACCCAGGGATGTCAAAAACATTTAGCTCCCTGGGCTGGATGAGGGGCTTGAGGCCACTCTACAGGCCAGATTGGGCCCACAGACCAGCTGTGTGCCAGCTCCAGCCTTTGGGGTGGTCTGATGTGGGTGTTGCCTGCAGTGCATGTGCTTGCTCCAGTCCCACCTGCCACATGCATGCAGCATGCGCCTGCCCTGGCTCTTCACATGGCACGTCTGCTAAAATGCAGCCTATGGTTCCAGTCTGGGGCAGACATTGTATGTGTTGCCCATGCTGAACCAGCACTGTACACTGGATCTGGCATGTGGGGCCAGTTAATGGGTCCAGTCTGGCTCAGCCTGCACGCAGCACGCATCTTGTATCAGCTCTGTGCTGTGTGCAGCCTGTGCCAGTGGGCTTTGTGTGCTGCATGTGGCATGTGGGGCTAGTTTCAGCACATGGTGCATTGCAGCAGGCAGCATTGCTGGCCATGTCTTTGGCATCTCTGCTGTAACCCAGTGATTCTTAATCAGGGTGCTGTAGTTGAGGCTGGGGTTCCACGACAGCCTTCGAAGCTGGGGTAGAGGGAGATAAGTGAAATAACTAGGCTGCATGAGGAGATATGTGCAGGCTTTTTCCTTCCAGCTGCTCCTCGCTGCAGCACAGGTTCTTCCCTGCTAGCAGCTCCTTCTTCCCTGCCCCTCTTCAAGCAGGTAAGCACAATACTAATACTGTACTAGTTTTTGAAATGGAGTGCTTCTCAATTCACGAAGAGGAGCCTTGAGGATATAAAGGTTGAGAATCAGTGCTCTAACCAGTTTGCTTTTTCTTTTACATGATACTTACTCATATACCACATGGTAATTTTCCTCAAAATCAGCTCTCCAAAACTGAGGTGCAGGTCTCAAGCTAGGAAACTGTTTTGCACATTTTTGCACAACTTTTTAAAAACATTTTTGCACTGGAGTGGAAGCATCAAGTGGCTGCCATGGGCTGCATGTGGTAGAGCTGGAATCCATGGTTCAGCATTGCGCAAAGGTTAATCCTTTCACAGATACTGCTGAATTGGCAGCAACTTTTGGCTGAGCAACCAGTTCAACACCAGCTGCTACAGGGTTAAACCTGTAGATTTTGACTGAGCGGGAGAGGGATGGTGAGTAACTCTGAGTAGATGTGGGCTTTGCTGTATGTGGCCAGCATTCAGCCATGACTGGCAAGATCTTCATTCTGCTTTCTCAAAGCAAGATGCATGTCTTATGCATGCTGTGTGAGATAGTGTGGTATATTTATGAATTAATCTTAGTTTACGCTTTTAAATGAGTGGCACAAAATGATTTTAAGTATGTTTCTCATACCTAATATAGAGAAAAGGCTTTGGGACAAATTTGCATTAGTTTCACTGTGATACAGATATCATGCCATCAGCAATATTCCACAAGCTTGTTTATTTGTAACCAAAGAAATGAATGTTTTGTATGACCATATACTGTGCTGTAAGGTAGCTGTAGATTTTTTATGAATAAAATGTAGGTATAATAAAGTTTTGTTCTAAGGTACAGTACTAACTGATTGTGAAGTCATGGTTTTTAGGCCTTTTACAAATATTCAGTTCTAGGGATGGAAAATTTCTCCTGCTAGAAATGATTTCAGGAGGGAGCGGTACAGATGTTCAGTCTGCAACTGCCTCTTCCACCCTGCTCCTCTGTGCCTTCCCCAGACTGGTGTGATTCCAGTCTGGGGAAAGAATGGGCTGCTCCAGTCCACTTATTTGTGGGGAAACTGGAGTAGTGGGACAAAGCCCCTACCTACTTCTTACACCAGAAACTGTGGGATTGGCCATGTCCAGTCCTGGTGTCTGGCAGCCAAGCAGAGGGAGCCAGGATGGCAAAACCCATGCCTGATTCTCACACAGGGACCTCTGGAGTGAGAAGCAGTGGGAGAGGAACTGGGGGCTGCTTTTCTCCTTCCCTCCTGGTACACAGGCAAGAGCAGCTGCCTCCCCCACTTTCTCCATATCAAGGACTTCGATCTCTGAAAAGCATGGTAGCCTTTCTCCCCACTCCACTCCTGGCTCCAGGCAGAGTTAATTCTGGGGTAAAGTGTGCAGACATTGTCTCCTGGGAGCGATTTCTACCTTGTTGTAGTCAGGCTAGTTTTCTCTCAAAGCAGCCATTTTTGGCTTTAACAGGAGACAAAGCTTTAACCTCTGCCCACTTTGGATTTTTGTTGGTTTTCTACTAAGAGAACGGTGATTCTGCTGGTAGAAGCCGAATGTCTGTATATGGCCATAGTGTCTCAGGCTTCATAAACACTAAGCACATAAACAACTGAGTGTGATTTAATGAATATTCTTTTGCTATACTGTGCTGAAGTTATGCAAGTGTTTCAGGACTGTAGTGAATCAGCATCTCAAACACTGTTCCCTCTGGGGAGGTGGTGTATGTGTGCATGTCTTATAAGGGTTCTTCTGAAGAAAGTCTTTCTCAGCAGTTCCTTAATTATATTGGGATGCCTCTTTCTCAGCTGGTACTCCATATGCTCATATGACTTTGGATTATCAGTAGTATTTGCCGTGTTAATACTACTGATAATTTTAAAAAAATCTAATGTTTATCCATTATGGGTACTCTGTCAATGGCTAGGTTTATATGTTTGCAGAGAAAGAGAGACTGCTTATGTGATTATTTTTGCAGGAAGCGGAAAAGCTTGTCACATGACGGTGAGTTTGTCTTATCTGTCCAGTCCCATTGCTAGGCACTCAACATTCAGGAAACTTCCAAATAGCTTTGGGCAGAAAGGCCTCTCTCTCTCTATTTATCTGGGACTCAAGTAATGATACTTCAAGTGTAGTATAGGATTTTCTTGTTGTGCCCTCATCCAGTAGGAGCTGGCTATAAATGATATAAAACCACAATCTATTGTGTCCAGTTCCAGGTAGTATATTAGCTATGAAGAAATTTGGTGTTTTTAATTTTACTGAAGAATTAACTGAGGAGCACTATGTCTTTCACAACTGCAATCCCAGCAAAGATCAGAAAGCTATGGATAACCTGTGAAAGTTCTGGGAAAATATATTATGCAGAGGCAGAGAACTGATTCTGCCTTGAGTGAGCCAGCAAACAAGCCATTCCTGTTTGCTGAGAATTTGTACTTTGAGTACCTGCATTAATGTTCTGAAACTGTTCTGTGAAATCTACATCATGTGCTTGTTTTGCCCACAGTTTTTATCAGACTGTCTTGTCAGAAAAAATGTCTGTCGGTCCTGCAAGGCAACAGAGTTAGCAGTTGCTATGACTTCAGTGTGGATGACTTAGGGATTCCTCATGGGCACATAACTCTTCAGCTTTGTGTTGAGGATTAGCGTAATCGCTTATGAGAAACTTGGTCATGTTCACCCAGAATTTAGTATGTGGTTCCTTTTTGGCTGTAGCTGTCTTGTGGCTTGTCAGTATGCTAAACCCAGTTATCTCTGGCTCTATTAACAAACTGATTCAGGATTAAGATTAGGAAAGGGCATGTTTCCCATTGGGCCCTTTCCTCCTGAGCAGTTTCCTTTTCAATGGCCATGTATTGTTAGGCATTATTGTTTCAGTTCTGAAAGACAAAGTCATTTGACCCCTCTGTCTACAAGTGTTTTGAAGTGCTAAACACAAGCTACTTAGGGAAGCTTTGTTGGGCAATTTTGAATAGTTTGAGTGGCTTAATGTCTTTTTTTTAGAAAGTCATAAAGTCTTTGCTGTATTTATACTCTGAAGGAAGAATATAAAAGTTTTTAGTGTTTCATTTGTGGTATTCCATTTTAAATATTTAAGATGCGCGTCTCATATCTATGCATGGAGAATACATAGTATTCTACATAATTTGGTACATAATAAAAATAATTTGGTACATAGGCAAACAGAGTTCTTTGGGTAAATCTGATATCTTTTATTAGACCAGCCCAACGTGCATTGAGAGTGAAATCTGGTCTATACGTTTGAATTTTATAACCTTACTGTTATGAACTTTTTTCACTGAAACAATCAGTTTAACAATAATGAAATTATTAAACATTAAAAATAATGTAGAACAGTGGCTGTAGAGTATCTACACTAAGAATTTTGAGAGAGAGAATTTCCACCAGTAATTTCACTGTCCTGGGAAACACTTTTCAAGAAGAATTAAAGATTATTTTTCCCCTTAATAAGTAAAGACTCAGTGATAAAACATTTATGGAAAAGTCTCCCAGTACTATCTGAAGAATATTATGAAACAAGCTGCTAACTGCTGAAGATCAAATAACTTAAGCTTGCCTTCTTGACAGTGCATCAGTTTATAGGACCTCCCTCTTTCTGTCTTTCGCCCTCAGCAGATACAAATAGTGAAACAGGTTTAAAAACAACCACTTTCATTTTACAAAGGGCTGATTAGATACCAGCATTCTAAAAAAAAAATCCTGAATGTTTTATTTTCATGGCAAATTTTTTTTGTATTAGTTACATTCCTGCATTTGTACAGTGTCAACAAGAAACCTAGCATATTCAGTCCACTTCTTGAATATGTTTAAAACTGACTTGTAATTTGCTCCTTTTTTGAGATACTAAAACTTAAACTGACACTTTCCAAAGTAATTGGAGTGCATTTTGGTGAATTTCTTTATTTACTTTATGAACACTTACAGAGGGCTGGATTATGCTTGTTAAGTGTCATGGAGAGGAAGACTAAGTCCTAAAACACAGTTCTGCAATGATTTACGTGTGCGCTTGGTTTAGGCCTTTTACTGGAGGACTGCTCAGAGCATATAATAACAGATATTAAGTTAAGCATGTACGGAAGATCAGGGAGTGACTTGAGAAATTCTCGTCTCCTGTTCCTGATTAGCAAGGTCTACTGAAAGCTGTCAAACTTCACATTTCAGATTTTTAGTTTCATGTCCTTGGAGCATTGTTCTGCAGTAAATCAATGCTCATCTTAATGATGGCCCCTTTTGGAAAGGTCTTAGAGGTCAAGTGAAGAGTGCTATAATTCTGTTCCTCTGTACTCTAACTTAAACACTTTTTACAGTTAGCCAGCTTAGTATCATCTATTGCCCTACTAACATCCTGTTACTTATGCACATATATCCATGCAGCGAGGCTGCTCTGATGCTCTGTAATTACATTAATCAAGCCTGGTGGAGCATGGTTTGAACTAGATGACTTTCTGTGCAGGCCTACTTGCCTATGGCCATTTATACACATGGGGGTGGAGGGGAGGACTTTAATAAAAGCACCCGGAGCCTCACATGCATCAGCGTCCCCACACTGAAAAATGGCGGTGGGGGCACTTTAACTAAAGCTTGTTCAGTGATCTTTAGTTGTCATGCCCACTGCCATTTTTCATTGCGGGGATGCTGATGCATGTGAGGCTCCAGGTGCTTTTATTAAAGTCCTCTCCCCCCCCGGTGTATAAATGCCCATAGGCAAGTAGGTCTGCACAGAAAGTCATCTAGTTCAAACCACCACGGCTTAAGGCAAAATCATCCTGACTAAAGTATTTTTGTCAAGTGCCTGTCTAACCTGCTCTTGAAAATGTCCAAGAATGGAGATTACACAACCTCCAATACTTAATTATGCTCATAGTCACAAATTTGTTCCTAATTTCCAATCTGAATTTCCCTTGCTGCAGTTTGAGATTTGCTTCTAATATTGTTTTTTAATGATCACAGAGAATAGCCTGTGTCTATCCTCTCTATAAGCCCTTCAGGTATATGAAGGCTGTTATCATATATCTCCTCAGTTTTCTCTTCTCCAGACTAAATAACCCTAGATTTTTCAGGCTTTCCTTGTAAGTCATGCTTCCTAGGCCTATCTTCATTTCTGTCACTTTCCACTGAACTTTCTGATTTGTCCACATTTTTCGTGAAGTTGTGGGGCAAAAGCCAGATACCGTACTTCAGGTAAGGCCTCACAAGTGCCAAATGAAGTGGGAGGGTTACTTTTCTTGATTTGTAAGTGACATTCCTGTTGATACAAGCCAGTTTGCTATTGGCTTTTTTGGCAACAAGCGCACGCAGCTGGCTTGTATTCTGCTCACTGTCTGCTTTCTCCCCTCATGTCCTTTTCTGCAGTGCTGCAGCCCAGCCAGTCATTCCCCAGTCAGTATTTGTGTATACAATTATTACTGCCCAAGCATGGACAACTGGTGCCTCCCGCATCTGGGGGGACATCAGCAGGGCATGACAGGGTTTCCCCATGGCCAGCTGGCGACCATTGCGGGGGGGTTGCCAGTGGAGCCAATTTCAGGGGTAGCACTAGTGTTTCCATGCCCTCCTACCAGCCAGAGGGCTCGCTGCCGAGGGGGGGCACCAGCAGTCTCAGGAGAGACATGTATCCTCCTGTGCCCCATCTGTATTCCCAAGGGCAGGACCTTGTACTTGTCCTTGCTCAATTTCATCTGGATGATTGCAGACGATTTTTTCTAGTTGATCCAGATCACCCTACTCTCCAGAGTGTCTGTAACTACGCCCAACTTGCTGTTATCCTCAGATTTTTTAAGTGTGCACTCAATTCCTTTGTCCAAATCATTAATGAATATATTAAACAATATTGGATCTAGGACAGATCCCTGGGGAACCCCACTTAATACCTCCTTCCAACTAGACACTGAGCCATTGTTGAGCATAATAATCCACCGAGTTACATATCCACCTTACGGTACTTTCATCTAGTCTGTATTTCCTTATTAGGGAGAGAGGTAGTTAGCTTGGAAGGCATGCGAAGAGCAGAGCAGCATGGCATCTTAGAGACTGACCCACTAAGCAATATTGTAAGCCTTCATAGGCAACAGCCTACTTTGTCATGCTGTGATCAAACCTATGCTATGGCATCTGATGAAGTAGGCAGTCACCCATAATAGCTTATTCATTGCTGAATGAGTTAGTCTCCTAAGGTGCATATACACATGCAGCAAGGCTGCTCCGACGTGCTGTAATTACAGTGCGTTGGAGCAGACTCAATTAATTACCGTGTTCCAGCAGACTCCTGCGTCTCATGTATTAGCGTCCCAGTGCTGAAAAATGGGGGTGGGGGCGTCTTAACTAAAGCTTGTTTGATGAGGTTTAGTTGATATGCCCCTGCTGCCATTTTTCAGCGCCGGGATGCTGATACATGAGATTCTTTAGGTACTTTAATTAGAGCAGCTCTGAGCCTCCCTCCCTCCCCCCACTCCCAGAGTACATGTAAAAACACCCTAAAGCTGAAGTTCCCAAATGGTGGGTTGCAACCCTGACTGGGGTCGCAGCATCAACAGATAGGGTTGCAGGGGTGGAGGGCTGCAGGTTGGAAGTGAGGGGCCATGCTGAGGAAATGGGGTCATGCTGAGGAAGTGGGGCCATAAATGGGGTCATGCTGAGGAAAAGTTTGGGAAGCACTGTCCTAAGGTGTCCCTTTGCCCTGCCTTCTGCCTTAGGCTATTAGTTACAGACATGGTATCTTGCTCAGAAGAGTAGCCAGCATTTTGGCTCTTAAAACTAAGCCAGAAGTGTTTGGTTTGCAGCAAATGGCATCAGCAATAGCTTTTCCAAACTAAAGATGTGTTGCATGCTTTCTGCAGTGTGAAATGTGAATGTAGTAACCTTTGAAATATTTTTGGAAGCAAATTGAAAGATCATTTAAAATTGATTTGAGATGGTTTCCAAAGGGAAATCTTCTACAGTCAGGAAAATTTAAGAAATACAGGTAAACATGTAAATGTATGTTGCCATCCTCTTTGCCCTGCCCCCTTCTCCTGGCCCCTTTTTATAGTTACTCCATGCAGCAGTCTTTTTTAGATATATGCAGTGTTCACTAAGTATCTCTTTTTGTGCAGCCTTCACTGTTATTATTAGAGTTTCGCTTCAGTACTCCTTCAACAAGCTGTTACAGTAAGCATAAAAACAAGCAAATTAAACAGTGAATAAAATGCACCATCAGCCTCTTTAGACAAAAATGTGATGAAGTACATGTGCATATAATTACAATAATTAAACATTTGTATTCACCTGAATAGCACACGCACTTAAATTAAAATAACATACTTCTAAAGCATACCAAGCTAGGACCCGTGCAGTGCAGCACTGTTGAGGTGGGTTTATCAGTGGAAAAAAGAGGGAGGGAGGCTTTGGGTTGACTTTAATCTTAGCTCAGGAATACTCTGCAGTGTTGGCTGCACTGTCATTTGTTACAGCACAGCTGATTTCTCTACTGCATGCCTGCATTTTCATTGTAAAGTGTGGGTGTTTTTGCTTGCTTTTCATTTTAAAGAAAGTTTAAAATTTGCGTAGGTGCAGAGATGACCTGCTTCACATTAGCACAATAAGTTGCTAGACTATGGACATAGAAAAATGGTAAAAGAGGGAACACTTAATCTGATTAAGGAACACTTAATCTCTTTCTCTTCATATAAACTGTAGTTGTTTATAACACAGCTGTTTCAAGCTTTTAAAATAAAAGGTTTCAAGACAATTGTGAATTATCTCTTTAACTTTAAGACCTAAGATTTGTTAGCATGCGTGTGTGTTATTGGATGTGTAAATATTGCAAGTACTCCATGTTAAATACCATACTAGAAAACTAAATCTTTATTAAACCCTTTAAAAGAAGTCCTCTCATCGTGGAGGCAGTATTCCTAACCCAGAAGATTAAAAAGTCATGAGTCAGACCTCCCTAAAATCCTAAGATTAAAAAAATTAAAACCTTTCCTTTCTTTTGTCTCTTGTATTTTTGTGTGTGTGTGTGGTTTTGGCTTTTTTTATTTCTTCCTGCCCTTTTGAGTTATGAATAAGGCTTCCTTCTTGTCATCCCTTGACAATGCACTAACACCCTTGATATACAACGAGGCTTACTGTCCAGAAAGATGAAATTATTAAATCAAGTCTGCCCTCTTCAAAGCTACCCTGACAAAATCTTTTATTCTTTGGACACACAAACAGTTTCTCATGTTCTAAAAAGACAGGGGTAAAACCAACCTTAATGCTATATATATATTCCTTACACTTAATGTGTGTGTTTGTCGAACATCCTTTTTTGTTTATTAGCAGGGTTTGAGCCTACAACCTTCAGCTCCACAGAACATACTTCTTCTACTTGACTAATGAGAGTAACTAGTAGGGGAAAGCATGCAGATATGCTCTGCGTAGACCAGAGACAAAACGTCCATTTCAAGTGTAACACACACACATTCTTCAGACAGTGATTAGACGCTCTGTATCTCTTTGGTTTTGTTCCTGGTTCTGGAATTGGATTGTGGCCTGGTGATTACAGTCAGCCTAGCCAAGTGCAATAATGCTCTAGTTGAATAGTCTTTGGGGACCTCTGGTTGTGAAACCATGAACTTGAGCAACAGAGCCGGTGCTGTTAGCACAGAAGCAAAAGGAGTACGACTAAAAGCATATCTATACAGAAGACTGAAGTTTGAGAGGTACTTGAGAAGCAGAATAAATTAGTTGATGTGGAGCTTTATACTCTTATGTATCTGTATCCAAAAAGTTGTGCTACCAGCCATGCACATTCAAAAATTATGAATCAAGCTCCAAAATACGTTGGGGTTAGTTTTAAAAATTTAGATTTTTGTTTTTAAATAATTTTGGGTTTCTCTTTATTTGTTTCTGGTTTCTGAGCTTTTAAGAGAAGCATTCCTGCATTTGTACAGTGTGTTTGACTAGATGACCCTTGGGATTCTTTGCAACCCTATGATTCTGTGAACTTGAGTCCAAATGAGTGTGTCTTCATGAGTCATTTACTGGGGGGGTAGACTAATTAGCTCTGCAGTAAACGTCTCACATCTACACTTGTGGTCCTATTAGGAAACTAATTAACTCTGCAGCAGGGTATACAAGTACTATCCTGCTACTGAGTTTTTTACTCCGCAGTACTGCACATATAGACACTGACACAGCTGGCTGGGGTCTGAGGGTGTGTCAGTGCAGGGGCTGCCTGCCAGTCACCCCACACTGGAGCACACTCATGCCCCAGCTAGCCACACCATAGCACGTTGAGCTGGGTCAGAGCAACCTGAGGCAGGTAAGCTGACCCCCCCTGGGTTCCCTGCCAGGTGGGGCTGCTCTGACCAGGCTCAATGTGTGGCAGTCCCAGATGCACACGTAAATATGATGCCCGAGAGGAATAAACTCCAGTGCACTATGTGCCAGAGTTTACTGCTGCATGCTAATAGCACATGTAGATGCACTTATTATCAATCTTTCCTCTGCAAGAATGAGGGCTAGAAACTTACTGTTCATAATGAAATGGTGATGCTGATGTAATTGGTTCATGTTAGAGGCTGGGACTGAAGGAAAACGTGGGCTGTCATAAGACTTAAATAAAATGCTTGAAGTTAGCAAATGGTTTCCAATTCTAGCTTTGCCTCAAGTGAACTTGTGAGCTGTCTGTAAGTTCTGTAAAAGGTGAATGGTAGTTGCCTTCCATTGTTGCAGTATGAAACAGTGGCTCATAATAATTGTTTTTAGTGCTGCTCCAACAATGAATTTCTTATTTATGGCAAATTCCAATGTTTCCAGGGAAAAAATAATTCTGATTCAGAATGAAAAGGTGAAATTTTTAGATTATTCAATTAGTCTGCAGTTGTAGAGTTGAGTATAGGGCTGGGAGTCAAATGGTAATGGCATTTGTGTTGTTTGATTGTCTATGTAACTTTGGGCAAGTTGTTTAACCTTTTTCTTAGTTTTCCTCATCTATCAAAGTGAAAATAATGCTTTTCTACCATAGGTAATTTTTTAGTGTAATGGTTGTAGTACTTGAAGAATATTATATAGTTCTTAATAAATACAAAACTCAGTTATGTTGAAATCTCTAAGTAAACTTTTTTAAAGGTACAGTTCAGTTAAAGAAGAGAAATTTAGGCATATGTCATTTTTGGCATCTTCATGATGTCTGAAAAAGCCTTGAAAGCATGTGTGTCTTGTTTCCTTTTGCTTTTACAGTGGGGAAAAAAAAATTAAAGCCCTTTTTGATTGCTTATATTTCTTCAGAAATATTAGCAATGGGACTTCTGATATTAGCTGGTTTTGCAGCAGTCTTTTTTGAAGTCTCTCACAGGATTCTCTGTTTCTCCTATATCGCTCCATATTTGTGTTACTTCTTCCATGGACTGCTCCTTCAAGGCTCTCGTCGCCCATGACTTCTGAAAAAGTAGTCATTCAGTATTGGAAAATTGTGAGGGAGATATGGATGGATACATGGCATAATTGTGTCCTGTGTTGTCTCACCAACGTCTTAGATTGTAAGTCCTTTGGTCCTATATCATGTCCGTAAATGTGTTTATGTAGCGCTAGCACAGTACAGTTGTGATCGTAACTGGGACTTATAGGTGTTACAAAATACAAAATTAAACAATAAGTTATCAGATATGATTTGTGAACTTTTATTTGCCCCTTATGAATGGAGCATATATGCTGAAACTTTAGCTCAGGTGCTTGAATTAAATAGATGTAAAAAAAAACCCCAAATAGCATTTAAAAAAAACCTGCTTCTCTTCTTAATCAGGTTTTATTTACACTGGATTTCTGATGTTCTTTCTGCCAATCCTGTAGTCATGACTAATGTCTTCCAAAAGAACCCAAAGAAAACTGTACCTAAATTCATGTTAAAATAAAACAAATAAAGAAAAAACACTTAGTTTTTAAAAACAATAACAAAACCCTTCAAACTTCCTTTTATACATCCATCCTAAAAAGCAATAATGGGCAAGGACCCACATTTTCCCCTCCCCACTAGGGTTGCCAACTCTGTTTGAATATATTCCACAAGGTTTCATCATATGATGTAATGACATTAAAGACTTTACGTCAGGATGGCAAATGCACATTGCTATTTCATTTTAAAAACCCACTGGACAACTGTATAAATCAGATTCAACATTTAATATTTATTTTACTGAATGCTCTATCATTTATCTCCTGGGTGATTCTCAGCAGTCTCCTGGAGATTTCTTTCTAATTCCTGGAGACTCCAGGGTAATCCTGGCAAGTTGGCAACCCTACCCCCTACTTGTATATCGCCTATAAATATTTATTTTTAACTGGGTGTAATGCTGCAGTATGGAAGGAGCTGTGCCTGTCAATATGTATGAGGAGTTCTTGAGTAGGAGCAGTAGATGAAAGTGCAGTTGCCTGAATACTGCATGGCTATGGAAACTATTGTGCAAAAGTGTACAGCATTGCTGTACACTGACAAGTAGAGATCAGTTTAGTTGAAAATTATTATTACTGACTACAGTGGTTTACTTGTATGCTTTTAAAGATTTGAAATGCTCTGTAGAAGAAACAAGCAGCTCACATTGTATGCTTAGTGTGTAGCTTTCAAAACACAAGACATTTTAATTAATATCCTTGGTTTTTTTGGATTGGTGCTTGACTGGCCCAGGTGAGCTTGAGAGCCGTGATATAGCATACATAAGAGACAGTGTCTGTCTGAAAAACTTAACATGTAAAATGTAAGATGAACCAAGAACATGAAGAGAACCTTACATGCTAAAATTGAGGGGAAAAAACTGTGCCCAAGGCCTCCACTGGGTTCGAGATTAGTATGCAAGGCTCCAGCCACCGTCTGGAATTCTGTCTCCAAGGCCAGGGCTCCTCAGCCCCAACCTGTAGGCCATATCCAACCCACAGAGGCATGCCATCTGGGCTGCCAGGGTCCCCAGGGCTAAGGACAGACATTGAAATAGCCTGAGCCTGAATTGATTCAATCTTTGCAGGCAGGGGAAGCAGCGTGACCACGTAGGCGAGCTCCCCAGGGTAATTGTCTCTGATATGTCCTCCATAGGAGGTCTATATTGAGCAGATTCTTTTTGGTATTGGGTGGTGGAACCGGAGCGTGCTCCATCCACTCCATGCATTGACCTGGTATTGCAGTGCTTCCAGGACCGGTGCAAAAAAACAGAAAAGAAAAAAAAAAAAAAAGTTTAAGCTGGTTAGGATGAACTGGTTTGTAACCACACAGACATTCTTTCTGGACTGAGGAAATTCAGGCACATACCTGCTATGGCTCAGGCTAGAAGCCGGGGAGGACTACAGCAGCCCTACCTTCCCATCAACAGTGCTGAGCTGATAAGGGATGTTGCCAGGCCCTGGCAGGATGCTTTTATTAGGAACACCTGCCTGCACTGTCTCAGGCTTTTCCCCACTTGTTGCTCAAGGGAGAAGAGTGTTGCCAGACACCAGCCCTGGGCTAGCACTCTGAGGCAAAGGGAGGGAGTAGTGCATGCATCTACTGGTGATACAGAGCTTTTCAATCTCCTTCTTTCTTCTTTATATTGTCTGCAGCAAACTAACAGGTGAGCAAGCCAGCAGGGAGGATGATAACAGTGTTTATCACCCCATCAGCAAAACAATAACCTCTCTCAAGGGAGGGATGTTACCAGCTGACCTCTTGATTAGCTCCAAAAAGCCCTAAGTGGACAGTGTTTTGTCTTCCTGTCCCAGTGTAATTGGAGACCCAAAGACACCTCTCAGCATTAGCTAACATACCATATGCCTGGGGTCTGCGGGGCTGGGGTCCATGCTGTGGGAGATGGGAGGAATGGGGGGGGGGGTCCCTTCGTGAGCAGCGGGGGAGAGGGGCAGGGGAAAGCCAGGCTGTGCCTACAGTCTCTGCTGGAGCTTGTGCCAGGGAGCAGAGGGGTGGAGCCAGCTCTCCTGTCTGGAGCAGAGAGTCCTGTCCAGCCCAGCCCAGAGAGCATGCCAGGATGCTGGAGGCCTGTGGCTTAACTTAAACCAGCAAGGGGTCTGGAACAGACATTGCATTAAACCAGTTTGACCCAAATCAGTTAAGTCTGATACTACATTCAAGCAGGTTTGTCTTAAACCAGTTTCAGCCATTTTGAAACTAATTTATATGTACAGGCATACCTCGTTTTATTGCGCTTCGCTTTATTGCGCTTCACAGATATTGCGTTTTTTATAAATTGAAGGTTTGTGGCAACCCTGCGTCGAGCAAGTCTATCGGCGCCATTTTTCCATCGGTTAGCATTTTTAGCAATAAAGTGTTTTTTAATTAAGGTCTGTACATTTTTTTTTAGATATAATGCTATTGCACACTTAATAGACTACAATATAGTGTAAACATAACTTTTATATGTACTGGGAAACCAAAAAATTCGTGTGACTCGCTTTATTGCGATATTCGCTTTATTGCAGTGGTCTGGAACCGAACCCACAATATCTCCGAGGTATGCCTGTATTGAACTTATATTCTGTTACAGGTTTAAAACAGTTTCTGATCGCTTAAACTGGTTTATGTGTAATGTTTGTCCCTAGCCCAGGGGCCCAGGGGTCTGAATATTTGGGGGTGGGGAAGTGGTGGCATCAATTGCTGCCCCTGCTGCCATATTTCTGGACCTGTGGGCTGCCCTATGGGCCAGAGACCACAGTGGATTGGCAGGTGGAGGTGGCCTGGTGCTCAATGCGGTCACATAGGCACCGTTTGGAGGCATTGTGGGGCCAAGAGAGGTGGCATGGACCCCAAGGAAAGCCATGTGGTGCCCTGGGAGGTAGTGATCCCCAGTGAAACAGCAGGGGGTGGGGGTCTCAGGAGGTAGCATAGGGTGGAGGGATACAGGGTGCAATTCTGTGGTGTGGGGCTGATGGAGATGGTGCAGGCCCTGATCTGGCAGTACAGAGGCCCTGTTCAGGGCATGGGGGCCAAGGGGGGCAATGTGGGGCCCAGTCGTGGTGTGTGGAGTCTAGTCCAATCTGTGTACCAGCTCCATATCACTCTTCTGGGTTGTGGCCAGCAAAGGCTGAACACTGCTGCCTTAGGCCATGCTGTTTCTAAGTTGTTCAGGGTCAGTCTGTAATAGATGGAGATGAAAATGGTGTGAGTAAAATGATGAAGGAAAGTGTAGCCTTGCTTAGAGAGAGGGCCTGAAACCAATCCAGTCAGCAGTAACCAGATTACCTGTTGTGCTGTTTTTGTCATTCTCTTGTGCTCTCGCAGTATTTCTGTTGTCCTTTCAGTATGATGTCATGCTGCAGATGACAGAAAGAAAGATGTCTGCACTAGATGTCGCATGCTGCTAAATGTGGTGGAAAAAGGGACTTAATTACTATTGCAGGGTAGGGTAAAATGCAGCATGTGCCCAGTTCTGTGGTTCATTTTGCAGTACTTCTGTCTGCACAGCAGTAGTATTTAAAGCTCCAAGTGTTATTCTGTCCTAGTCTGTATTGAGAGTCTTGTTAATTTCGCTGTAAAGGAAATATAAAGAATACAGTCCTGGGTTCAGTTATTTAGATGAGTAATCATTTTCCTTAATTTTCTCATTCAGTTTCTTAAAAATTTGTTTCAGTACTGGCTGTTAGCTGTCTTGTTTTTTAGATTTTTTTAAATTGTAATCTATTTCCCCAACTCTTTTTTTTGTTTATAGCAAAATCCAGAAATTGGGTCATTCTCTCTCACTCACCGTTACAGCACCATACTTTTTTTTTTTAAAGGAAAAAACTATCAAGTTGTCAAGTTTTTTAAAAAAATGCATATTATTTATACTTAGATGGGATGTATTTTATAACAAGTAGGACAAGATTTACCAAGTGACTTGGGTTTTCCATGATCATAGTTGTTTTTTTTTCCAAGTTACTAGAAACTTCAAGTTTTTTTTTTGTTTTGTTTTTTCAAGTTACCAGCAGAGGAAAGGATACTGCTTGGATTTACTGACTCATTTTAGGAGTTGGAGTCAGCAACTTCCTTCTGAAGTGAGCAAATGCTCTTCTGCTGGTTATTTTCTATTTCTGCTTACATCTTTCTTGACACCTATTTCTTTATTACTTAGCTATCACTTCAGCCAGTTTGTGCATTTCCTAGCTGCAGTTGTCATTTTTATTAAATCTTTGCCCTCAATTTATATGTATTCCCTCCAGCATACTCTGGGAAATGTGATGGAGAGATTCCTTCTAATGCAATTGAATCAGAAAAGTTTGTTGGGGTTTTTGTGTGTGTTTGGGTTTTTTTATATCAACTGAGCTGAATGGCAATGTTGTGGTATAGTTCTGGTGTTACCTTATGGAAATAAAATGTGGAAATGAAAAGGGTGAGGATGTCATCATTTATGAGCATGTATAAGCTGATCCACTCTAACTGTTTGTGTATCTGCTCTATCCTGCAACCCACTGTTGTAGCTCAGTGGTAGTAGAATCCTTGTCTGCCAAATGGGAGACCAAGGTTTGATTCCTGGATATGCTTCTAACTACAACCATTGAGACACCAAATGTCTGGACTCCATCTGGCCTTTAGATTCTGTCTTAGCAGTCTGAAGGGTGATAGAAAGTCTGAGTGGCCTCCACTCCATGCTCCTACCTACGTATACATGTCAAAGGTCCTAGTGACCTCTCATGCATATACCGTGATCCAGAAGGATTGATGGCTGCCTACTAGATGTGCTGTCATGCAGTTAGTAGAAGCTAAATCAAGGCAATTTCTCTGAACAAACGAGATGATCAGTTACTGTAGTTCATCTACTTGCTGCCAGATAGAGCGGACACATAACTGTTACACCTGATTGGTTGATGTACGATAAGTCACATCCCCTTTTAAATCATGATGCTTATTTTGTCTGTTGGCATTATAAGTATTTGTCTGTATGGTGCAAGGCAGCACTGTGTTGGAACTTGCCACCCCCCCTGCTCATCCTGCTAGCCATGCCCTGCACCTCTTCCAATTTGGATTCATTTTAATTGCAGTGGCTGACCAGAATTGTACTTGGCATTCCAGATGAACACACACTAGTGCCTGGTTCAATGGAATTAATACTTTCCTAGCTCTGCCTGGAAATACTTTGAATAATACAACCTTGGCATAGCTGTTTCATGGAACTAGCATGCTGAGAGTTCTTGGTCCACATCTGGTTAACTAGTATACAAAGCCTTTTCTCTTTAGCCATTTCCAAATGGATAAATTCTTAGTTTATAGCAATTCTTGTCATTTATTAGTCTGTAGTTGCATGAACTTGTGTTTTGGTAATACATTTCTTCCCATTTTTATCACTTCTGTCTTCAGGGTCATTGAGTTCTTCCTGTAAAATAATTTAATCCTCCTCTGTATTGTTGCTATTTCCTACTGTGTTGTCATCAGCAAACTTCATTAGCATACTTCTGTCTTGTGTACCCAGGTTCTTAATGAAAACATGAAATAGGATTGATAACAAGACTGAAACTCCACTAGTAGCATCCTTCCAGTACAGTAGTTCCCCTTTCAACACAACTTGTTGACATCTCTCTGCCTTACCCCCTGTCTCGTTCGTGTACTAATTTCCATTTCCTCCATTTGAACTAATAAATTAGCACATTGGGTGCTCTACTGAAGTCCAGATAGTTGAGATCTATTACATCTCCTTTACCCAGAAAAATAGTAATCATATCAAGGAAATATATTTTAAAATTCTATGTTTTGTATTGGCCCATTTTCCATTTGTCCGAATCTTTTTAATTATTTCCTTTGAAATTTGTTGCAAAGCCTTGCATGTGATTGGTGTCTGACTGACAGGCCTGTAGTTACTTGGATCCTCCCACTGTTTATTCTCCAACCGGTGATTCCCTGAGGTGGTTCCCCCCCCCCCCCAGAATTCTCAGATAATGATAATCTGGTATGATTTGTGTGTTTTAAGCTGTTTAGAGTTTGTAATATCTGGTTTGATGTCATCATTCCTATTAGCCATCCTGGATTTCCTCATCTATAAATTCACAGAATTCATCCAAAAGGAAGAGTATTAAAAAGTAACTTCTGGCATACATTGATATTCTGTAGCAGATGCTGCTGAATATTATAATACAATGCTTTGGCATCAGCAGTTGAAGACTAGTAATAGTGGTGATATAGACAGGGCTAGAATTTTAATTTTTAGCGAAATTATTTCAGGCACTAGTCTGAATTTTACCAAAAGAGAAATGCTTTTCCTTCTTCCCTCTCCTTCCTCACACTCTCTTGTGAGCAAATGCTTTTAAATTTGATTTGGGATTGAAGTAATTTCTCTTCCAATTCTCATCCGTGAATTTTTAAAAAATCCCTCTGAGCTGCTATTTAATATGTTTCAGGGCCTTAGCAAGAGCAATGAGGTACAAGGAGCAGAAAGGGAAAAAGCTGTTCCAACCTCAAGGAGGGAAAGCGAGTAGGGAGGAAACTGAATAGTGTAATATTAGGAAGATTTAATTTGTGTATTGATAATAACCCAAACAGCAAAACTTCCACTAAAAAATGAAATAATTTCTGTTGCCTTACTCTTATTTTTGAAAGTGTAAAGGAGGCAGAATGCTACAGCTGAATTGTGAGATGTTGATTCTGCCTTATCTATTGTCTGTTTCCTTTGGATTCACAGATTAAAGCTGGGAATGGGTTTAGATATGAGCCTGGAGGAGAAACAAACTGACTCAGCTAGATTAGTTTAAACATTGTGGATTTAGGCATATGTCAGATTGTTTCAGTAATTTGAATGTTTCCCTAGCTAGTGAAACAGGGGAGGCCAAAGTGTTTCAGGTCTGGGGTTCATTATGGAGCCAGGAGGAGCAAGTTCAGGAGTTTTCTGTGTCCTGCTGCTGCTGAATGAACAAAGGTGGGTTGGAAAGAAAGGAGGGAAAATCTGCCATTCCTCAGATCCTTCAGTATGAGTGGAGCAGAGATACAGATGTTAAGCTGTAGGTTGTGTGCACCGCTCCACTCCAGGGTAAAGCTACCTGTCAGAAAGTGAGGAATATTTCGTCCCAGGGTAGTTGTTTGTTCCTTTCAGACCAACTCTACCTGCAGAAAGAATTGGTTGGGTGTTTATTCCTTATTGTTGAGAAAATTTACTACAGAATAAAATCTGGGATGGATTAGTGGGGTAGCTTTTGTGTTGTGTTTCCACATTCACTGTGAAGTTTGAGTGGAGGAGGCAAGGAGTGCTTGGGGAGAACCCACATCCTCTATAGATGGAAGCAGCACAACAGGCTTCTTTCTTTCCCCCGCTCATCCTTCTGTCCCTTCCTCAAAAAAATAAAAAATAAAAAAGCATGAAGTCCAGAACAATGATTTAGGAGAGAGAAAGAAGAATACTGAGGAAGTTAAGTTTTCCTAAAGCTGTGGGAATGCGAAATTCTCCCCCTTTTCCTTACTTATTCCAGGAACCTGTATTGAATTCTAGAATAACAAGAACATGCAAAAAATTAAAAACGGAGCACCGTTAATACATTTTATACAAATAACTCTTTGACACCTTGTAGCTCCTCGTTTGGTAGTCTTAACCGAGACTAGTTTGGCTCCAACAGTCTTTGTCACTTGTAACCACTGGGCTTTGAATAACCACTCTCGAGCAACCTTTGCTCCACTGGTGGATGTCAAGCTCCTCCCAGGTTCATGTCGTTGCTGGAGTAGCTCTCTTCTTCCCGTGTTGCCAAGCCTGTTCTCACCTGCTACGACTTGCTGTTCCTCAGTAGGAGGGGTCAGCTAACAGGATACTCAGTGGCCCGCGGTTCACCCATCAGTCACTCTTGGGACTCCACCACCCCTACACCCCGGCCTCACGCCTCCTTCAGTGTGCTGCCCAGCTGTTGGCCTCGGCCTCTTCTTGCAGCGATAACCCTCTCCGCCTTCACGTTTTAGATGCCAGCAGCTTAAGGCCCCACTCGCCTGTGAGGGCCTGCCCCACAGCCCTTCACACCTCCGTCCCTTCCTTCAAGGGTACATGCAACCAAAAAGGGGAAATCCTACTGAGGCTTCTCCACAGCCCCGCTCTTTGGGCCCTCATCCCTATCCCCTATGCCCCTTTGTCCGGGGTAACAAAAATAAATGTGCCAACTGCCATCGACTACTAAGCTATTCCCTGCCGCTTTCTCCTTTTCCCTGGAGCGTAACAGGGAGAGGATGCTTTTCTTCTTGACCCGTCACCTCCAGGAGCTACTCCCATCTGTTCCTCAATCCGGCAGAACTCGATGGTGATACCTGCCCTGACTACCAACCCCTTTGAGGCTCTCCCAGGGTCTTCTCCCCCACGTCATGCCTTCCTCTGTGCCTCATCATCCTGGCACTCCCACCTGTGTTCCGCTCGGCTTCCAGGTGCTGCTTCAGCTTCGCCTCTGTCCAGCAAACCTGACACTCCCTCGTCGTCCTGCGCGGCCTCCCGTCGGGATGCTCCACCCTCCACCACCTGCGTCTGCTCCCACTTGCCAGGCTCCCCAGGTCCAGCAAGTGGGGTATTCTCCACTGCTAGCGTCAGCCGCGGCTTCCTTCCCAGGCTATCCACCCCCGCTGCAGCAGCAGCCACCACTTTTATTTCTGCTGGCCAGCATCCGATGCTGACATCATTGGCCACCTGTAATTGCACAAAAAGGCAGCTAACGAGCCGCGCAGACTCTCCCTTCCACCCCATGCGCGTCCCGTCCCGAGCTGCCAGTAAGTGCCGCTCGTTATTTTGACTCCTGGGACATCACTATCAGGCTAATGTCTTTTATTTTTTGATGGGACACAAAGTGTCATTCATACTTAAAGAAGTAGTGGAAGCCTACAGTTTTGCCTCAAGCTTTAACTTCCTGAGCTGTGTAGAAGAGTATCTGATAGTTTTCTTCTATTTTTGTCTTCTAAATGTAGCTGAAATTCTGTGGGCCAAATTAGTTGTTTTTATGTATTCCCGTTCAGCACTTTCTTTACTGCATTAGGGAAGGAAAAGTGAATTCATTGAGATAATAAATTTAAACAAAAAACCTGATAGATGTGTTTGGCTAGGTTTTTACAAGCTGCTGCAGACCTGTGCAGCTGAGCCTGTGAAATTGAAAATAGGCTTGATATGCCTTGAGAAATCCTATCGTCCATCAAATCTATCACGTGTTGTGACCCTGTCCCTCCTGTGCCATATCAAGTCAGTCTTGCCCTGCATGTCAGTTTAGATACTCAGTCTTGGCATTTTTGCAAGTGGTATACTCAGAACTTGGCAGGTTACCATTTTTTTGTTCTAATTTAAAATATACTTGATTTGTTGGAGTTTGAATTTGGTGATTTAACATTTTAAATAGTCATGTGAAGGTGAGCTTCAAAAAGCAAAACAGTAAATTTGTGGCTTTTTGCAACTTTATGGGAAATGTGTAGTGAAGAAAAAATGTACAAGAAGAAATGAAAGGGCAGTTCATACTTTGTTTTTATACTTTGGAAACAAAGCATCAAGTTTGTTCTTCCTTAGTTTTTGGAATGCCCATTGAAAATCTGACTTGCGTATCATGAGTTTTCCTAGCATTTCAGTTGAATCTTTAATTAAGATGAGTTTTCATCAGTGCATGGTAGGCATTGGGATGAAGTTAGCGATAAAAATTAATGTATGTCCAACTCTTCACTAAAGCTCATTTTTTCCTTTTTAATTGCTTGGATTTTAGTCTTGTCTGATGCCAAAATCTACATTATTTCTTCAGCCAACCCCAGAATTCCAGTGTAGCAAGACTAAAATTTCTACTATAAAACAGAATAGAAAGAGAGCGTTCAAAATAATACAGACTTAAGAGTTGCACAAACTCTTCTTAAGCAATTTTATGAGTAAGATCTTAATACTGGTATATGAACTATAATAAATACTTTTTATTGTAGAGGTGGTGATAAAAATGTTATATTGTATTCCAAATCAGTTTGCTGTAGGACAGCTTTGAGGTGGTGGTGGTGGTGATTGGTTGAGGGTTTTTTTAAATATGTTTTTGGTCCCTCTAGGTTTTTAGACTGTACATATTTTAATGCTGTATTAAAACTGCTATACTATCACTAACATTTCAAAATTAAGCTAGACTTTTACTAGAAATATTGTAAAGTTTTATATTTCTAGTAGGGAAAAAAGTACCTGTTTTGTTGTTGCTAGTACAGAACTGGAAAATACAACTGCCTTTCAGCCAAGTCCATAAGTGATTGTTCTTTGGTTATGTGTGCATGTGAAAGACACATTTAGACTAAGTATTTAATATTTCATATTAATAAATTAATATGTTTCTGTAAAATAATGTTTCCTTATTTATGGGTTGGTTAATTGAAAAAGGTATTTATAGTAGTAGCACAGTATTTTGTACTATAGAGGAAATGCGCTACAAGGAGACTGCTAGTTTGACTAGTAGATGTTCTCTGTCCACTTTTGCATGAATACAAGGAGAAGATTTAAGGCAACATTTCTCCAACATTTTATTTGATGGATTCTCAGAGTGGGGAGATGTAGATGAAGAACAGATTACAAATAATGGACACTGTGCAGTACAGCATAGCTAGCCTTGTTTTTTCAGGTACGCAATATCTGTTTTTACCAGCGTATTATAACATGAAGATTTTCGTATTTTCCTGTGCATTGTACTTTTGCAAAGCAGGACCAAGGTAATTTGTAAGGATAGCTTTTTAATCCTGTTCTGTAAATTTGCAGTGCTGTTAAAGATACTTATGTGCTTTATGACTAATCCATATGCTTCTGTTACAAGAAAAAAGGGATCATTTGTTCAGTTGCTAGGTTCTGAGTGCACTTGAAGTTATCTAGTTGTTTTCGTCCTGTTAAAAGCTCTGAGATTTAATAAATAATCATTGATCCTGGACCTTTGTGCACCACACTCCCTGTCTTCCTACCCATCCTTTTGTGAAAGTAATGTACCATAGAATTAGATACACTTGAAATGACATCTTAATAAGTGAAAAAGGTTATGCTGAAGTCAATACCTCTATAATGATGTGAGCTGTATTAGGTGCTTAGGAAAAGACACACTACTGCTTGTATGGATGGCATGAATTAGGAAGTCTGCATGCGCTGTTCTGGGAGTGCAGTACTTGCATGTAATTCTGTGAGCATGCAGACTTTGCAGTGTCAGCAAAGTGCAGTTATGGGAGGATGATGAATAGTGATTACTAGGTCTGGCTAAGGTACTGTAAGCAGGCGATTGACAAAACAAACTGATCTTTTTGAGAGGTGCGACTAAGTGTGCCATGGTGATTAAATATAACTAGTTGCATTGCAGTGACTTACAAACTATTTTTGTTAAACATAGTACTCACATCTTCTCTATCCTCCCCACATATATGATTCTCAAAAGATTTTCTAGCTAGCTAGAAATGAGTACTTCACAATAAAGAATGGGCCTGCTTTAAAAAAATTCAACAGAAGCCCTTTTCTGACAGGTGGAAGGATTATTATACAATGGTGAAAGTTGGCAGCTTCGAGGGCATCTGCTGAGTGGAGACAGGAATTGGTAGCAAGTTGCCTTTAATGTGCAAACCTAGGACACAGGAAATAGTGAATCTTAATGCTACGCAAATGTACAGAGCTAGAGACACGTTATCTGTGAATGGAATACGAGAGTTGTAATATAATTGGTGACACACATTTTAATACTTGAGATATTGTTCTGCATTGTCATGCTGTGACACAGCCATGTTAGTGCAAGCTGTGAATCAGCCTTTCTCATGCATGTTTAAGTGGGTGGCTAAATTTGATGCTGTTCAAAACAGTTTTCCCTCCATCCTACATCTGGTTTCTGAGAATGTGCAGTAGGGTTACTCCTTTCCTTCCTCCTCATCCGGACCAAGAAAAGTTTTTCCTTTTCCCTCCTCTTGGTAAGGGAGGAACTCACAACAGCTCTATCTGCTTTAACATGTCATATCTTTGGGTTTCTCTCCTCACATGAGAAGAAGCTCAGATAAAATGCACAAAATTGGAAAGTTCCTCACTAGGTCTTTGCTAGCATTTTGACCATTGCTAACATTGGTGGGAGGCTTCCTCAGAGTAGACAAGGGTCTTCAGAGACACCCCAGAATCTGCAAAGAACTATGTGGAGATCTTGATATTATAACCACTGCTTTGTGCTGTTTTGTAATTTCCACATTGCTGATGATTCAGAGTTATAGAGTGATGAATGACTTGGGGTGCCTATACACATGCTGGATGTCTGCTCTGACTTGGGTTGCCAACCCTCCAGGATTGCCCTGGAGTCTTCAGGAATTAGATATAAATCTCCGGAAGACTGCTGAGAGTCAACTGGGAGGGAAATGATAGGGAATTTGTTAAAATAAATATTCAGCGTTGAATCTGATTTATATAGCAATCCAGTAGGTTTTTAAAATATAATAGGAATGTGCATTTGCCTCCTGACGTGAAGTCTCTGCACTGTAATCTGTAATTGATATACCCAGGCATGAGGGCACGTTTGCGGTATACATCGCAGACACGTTGGCATTCTGGAAACCTCCTGGGATAGATTTAAACAGAGTTGGCAACCCTAGCTCCAGTGTGTGCTAATTAGCATGTGTTGGAGCAGACTCAATCTAATTAGTACACTCCAGCAGCCTCCATGTCACGTATTCAGCATCCCGTGCTTCAAAATGGCGGTGAGGGTGTTTAAACTAAAGCTCATTGAACAAGCACAGGATGCTGAATACATGTGACATAGTGGGTGCTTTAATTGGAGTAGTTCTTGGATCCGCTTTCCACTCTGGAGCACATGTAAAGATGCTCTTGGAGTTTGAGGTGAATTTAGGCAAACAGCACTAGCAAAGGATTCTGCGGCATCTTGTAAAAGCACCTGTGAGTTTGCCATTTGCAACGACTGTGCTAGTTATTAAAACACTCTTGAATTATGACTAGTTAGTAGTTTTATTTTGTCTAAGAGATTGTAACAGCAAAGAGTGTGCGCCACTGACTGGCCCCAAGTGCCATGTGCACTATGTCCCAACCCAGGTTTCATGCACTGCATATGGAGCTGGTCCAGGGCACACAGTGCACACAGAATGCAGATCTGGTCTAGGGCATGTGCCACATGCACTACCCATGCCAGACCAGCCCTGTGCACTGGATCTGGCATGCGGTACCTTCCTGTGAGTCTGATCCAGACTAGCTCCAGATCCAGCATGCAGGTCCAGTCTAGCATATGCATCATGTGTAGTGTGTTCCCTGGACTGGTCCTGCACATGCCATGTGCAGTATAATCCCTGACTGGCCCTGTTTGCTGCCTGAAGTACGTGCTAGACGAGCTCTGTATGCCAGGCCAGTCTGAGATGCATAGGCAGCAATGAGATCAGCATTTCGCAACCCGTGGGTCGTGACCCAAAGACAGGTCACAAGGATATATGAAAGAAGTCGCAAACAAACTTTAAAAATGAATTCTCCTTTAAAGGAGAAAACCAGGGGAAACCATGGCGTTTCCTTTACAGGCTGGCAGTTCCAGCTTGTAAGGGGCTGCTTGGGGGGGCCTCCATGCTGCACTATGCACATCCACCCCCGCCTCACACACTGGGGGCAGGGAGCAGCAGGTTGGGAATAAGGGGCACTGGGTTAGGACTGGTCATCAATGTTTACAGATAGGTCCTGGTACAAAAACGGGTTGAGAACCACTGGGCTAGACCGGCCATGTCGGACACCTGTGCCATATAGAATTATTATTATTACTAGCCAGTTGCCCATCAGGAATGGTGGGGGGGGGGGGGGCGATGGAGCGCTGCCACCACCTCCCAAGAGTGGCCGGGGGGCGGGGGGGAGTTTGCCTCTCTTTCCCCCTCAGCCAGCACCCCATACTGTCTCTAGGCAGCAGGGCAGGGGGGCAGTGCTGGCCTTGCCCCCCTACCCCCCAGTCCATTCCTGCCATCATGGCGGCACACTGTCACTGCTGCCTCCTGTCTGGAATGCTCTTGGAGCACTCTGATTGGTTGTTTCAGTAACCAATCAGAGTGCTCCAAGAGCATTATGGATAGACAAACTAAGCTGTTTATTATATTAGAATTGTTTAGATTTACATTGCGCCTCATCCAGAAGGGCTCAGAATGGCTTACAATAACAGACGTAAAACCCATGAGATAAGAAGCAAAAACAAACTCTCCAAGCAATGCCCTAAAACTTTAACGTCCATCTTCCCCCCATTCCCCTGAAATCCTGCTTTCCGGCCTGTTACCTGACAGAGCAAAGCCTCTTCCCCCGCTTTTTGTCCCCACTCCCATGCCTCTGCCTCACACCCAGCAGAGATCCTTTGCTCCCTCCCCCAGTGCCGCTACCAAGTCTACACCCTACGTATGATCTGTGGCTGTTCCCTAAAATGCATAAATCTTTCCCTCCTCCCTTTTGCCCTTTGGCAGTGCCCCAAGGTGTGGTGTCTGTCTGGGTGCTCACCCAAGGGAGGCTTGCTGACCCCATAGGGCATGCAGGCTGGTTGGATTCTTCTCCCTCTGTTTGGATGGACAAGATGGTGCTTCGGCTGGGCCCCAGCCTTTCTTCCAAGAGGGGAGGGGAACAAGAGGGGAGAGCAGCAGGATAATGTGTTATTCTTAGGGGTCGGCAATGTTTTTGGGGAGAGTGCCAAAAATACCCACAGCCTTGACTTAGAAGATGTTGGTGTGCCAGAGGTGGACCACAGAAGAGCCACGAGGGGCCTGATTCTTGTTGTGGCAGTGCAACCTCAGCCCCTTTGTCTGCCCTGAGGCACACGTGCCAAGCAAAATGCCTTTATGTGCCATATTCTGGCACCTGTGCTGAGGGTTATAGAGAAGGGAAAACTGCCTACCCCTGCTCTAGCAGTCAGTGATTGTTTTCATCAGCCATTGCATGTGCAAAATTCTCACCTGCTGGACTTTTTTTTTTCAGTTGCCAGTAATATTAACCTGGGCTATCTTAGCTCTGTACGGAACTACTTGTTACTTAATTGCTGATAAAATTTATATTCTGCATACGGTATTCATATTTGCATATGCCTGACTGCTTCTGCAGCAATATTCACAAGGCGAGAGGTGAGAAAAGCACTAATTTTGTTAGATGCTTTTCATCCAGTTTTTCTGGCTGAAGTTTTGAATGCCATTGAGAGTTATGAGAAACCATCAGTTAGGTGGTTCTGGGTCCTTCCTGGCTGGTTTCCAGTCAGTAGAGAGAAAGTGTGGTAAATGAGATAGATACAAACGTTTGTAACTCTCCCTTCAAGGAAAGAAAACTAGACTTTGACTATGGTAATAAACTCTGAATAAACTGTGACAGTTTCTGCAGCACCTGCTGAAGTAAGTGGCTGCTTGTGAAAGCTTATGCTATACTCTGTGATTTAGTCTATAAGGTGCAAATCTACCTTGCCTTCTGTTGAATTGAACCAAGCTCTTAAATGCACAGCTTTCCCTCTTCCTGGTACAAATAACAATATAGTTAAATTCCTCCCTTTCATGCAGGCCTGAATTTGGGAAGCTAAATTCTGTATGGATGCCACTCCCCTACCAGTAATGTTAGAGGTGAGAGATAAGAGATAACTGACTATAGAACAGAGAAAAGGATTCACATGCTCGCAACTTCTGTGAAGTCATTCTTTATTTAAACATTCTCGTTGCTACATGTCCATTGCTGAATCTCCCTAACTACTTTACATTTATGAGAAGGCTGTATAGGGAAGGATCTCATGTTTGTTTGGTGGTGTGCAGTTACAGTGTTTTAGAAGATATCGTTATCTTTCATTATTCTTATCTAGGAGAGAAAATCTGGATTGGCAGCAAAAGTTTAGAACAGTTCCGTAATTTTTGTCCTGTGATTTGATAGTTGCTGTCAGTTGCTGTAGCGTGGTCTGGTGCTCTAGTGATGAAAGCCTCATCTCAAATTTTCCCTCCAACCGCCATCCTCTTCTCAATAGAAATGTACTTAGTATGCATCCCAAAGAGATGTCTTAGAGAGTATAATTTAAATAAATAAATAGGCCCCAAGAAGGATGTATTTTGAAAACTGTGATCTCTAGGTTTTTTTAAATGCATGTGATGCATGTTCAGCTGTTTAATAATAATTTCTAGTTATTGTGAGCTGATGCAGTTATTAGGATGCTAAATGTGTTACTATACTGGGTTTAAAACAGGGGTGACCAACTTGTGGCATGCAACAAGTGGCACAGGCAGCCTCTGTGTGTGGCGTATACCAGATGGGGACAGGCACGGAAGCAGTAGATTGGGCAGGGCTCAGAAAATCATTACTGGGCAGGGAGCATGGGGCCAAGAGCAGAAAGCAAAGCAAGAGATCAGTCGGAGGAAGGGGATTGGAGTAGCACTTGGATGGGGTTGGGGTTAATTTGTAGCACTTCTGCCAAAAAGGTTGACCCCCACCGAGTTGTACATTGGCCTGTTTACTGTGTGAATATGTTGGCATTTACAGCAAGCTGTTAAAAGGGCTGCATTGGCAACTATACATTACAGAAGTTTGGGCAGCTGGATCCATCTAAAAATGACCTGATCTAAGTTAGATTACTTTAAAGGTAAGCTTAACTTAAATCGGGTGGCCATTTTTACACTCATCTAACCTTCCTGGAACTTCTTTCTGTACAGTTTGCATTTAGATCAAATTAACTGGGGATACAAGTGTAAGGTCCACATCTGGTTTAGATTAGGTGGAATTTTTAATTCAGTCTAACCTCCCAGAATGTCTGTATGCACCCTGCAAGTCACCAACAAATAGTTAGAAACAGGCCTTTCAGTACGACATGCATGCATATATATTGCTTATTTTAAAAAAACACCTTTTCTCTTTTATTATGTTTTCTCCCTACTGTTCAGATTAATTAGTACTTGGGTTGAGAAAGTTCTTGCATTCTGTTCATCACTAGTTCTGGATGCCCCAAAGAGAAGCAGCTTGTATACCAAATCTGGTCAAACCTGTTGGTTACTGTAGCCCAGGGCCTGATCTAAGGCAATGGACTGACAATTTACTGGGGTGGGGGTTTTTATTGTATGTCATCCACTATGTGGTAATTGCCTGTGCATGCTCTGACCTTTGGATTTACCCCTCTTTCCCTGAAGACTAAGCAATGGCAAATCCATTTTTATTCACTAATGGAAGAGCATGTATATGGGCACTAAAGTACAGGATAGCTTTTGTGAAGCAAAGTTGTCCTCTCTTCCCTCAGGGTAGATCTTTCCCATTTCTCAGCAGTAGCATAATTGAGGGAGGGGCAAACATAGCCTCTGCTGCAGCAGTGGCTGAATGCCTTACTGCAGTTGGCACAGCAGGAGCTGGCGCTGCCCCATGCGTTGTGGCCATCCTGGGTGCGGAGATGCCCTTTACACCTCTGTTGCTACATAATGAACATAGGAGCATTGCATAATTTGATATGAGAGATAAAGCCTCAGACTGGAGAGAGTGCCATACTGTTTCTTTTCTCAATGTAGGACTATATACTAGGTGCTGTATGGCTATGTAAAACCAAGTCACTGCCTTGAAAAGATTGTCTGTTTCTACTAAATTGTCTAATTCAGTGTGCAGTTTAGTAGAATTTCTCGCTGAAAAGGAACAGTTAGTTTTTGTTTGGTGCAAAGGAAAGACTTTCATTAAATGCAACCTTGTTGTTAACCAGTGCTGTAGCAAGAGGGGTGAGTGGGGTGACTGCCCCAGGCGCCGAAGCAAAGGGGTGCCAATAGGTGCTGCCCAGCCAAGACGGAGACACGATTGGCTTGTTTGGGCAAGGGGAGGGCAGCTCCCGCCACTGCGTGCCCACCAGATCTGTGCATGGGGGGAGGGTGGGCTGCTGCTGCGGGTTTTGCCCCAGGCTCCAAACGTCGTTGCTACAGCACTGCTGTTAACTGGCCATTGCTGGGGAAAATGTTTTATATTATTCTAGTGTTTTCAGAGAAGGGTGAGCAGTATTTCAGCTATGGCAACATCAGACATCGATGTTGTAATTAACTGAAGAAAATCTCCTGTGATGCATTGTACAAGATTTTATATTATCCAAAGTCTATTTCTTCTGGCAGAAGTTATGTCTGCTATGGCCTTCCTTCCTCAAGTGGTCTTCAAAGAAGTGCTGCAAATAGATGCCTGGAGGTTTAGTAATGTGGAATATTCTACAGCTTCTTGATGATGTTTTGCATTATTGTAATTAAGGTGGCCTACAATGGGAAAAATGCCTCTGTTTGTTTATAGTATGTGAAGAAGGTATGAAAGATGTATTGTTTTTGTAGGTTTTCCCACTTTGCATGCTGTTTGCTGTAGAAATATCAGGTATACTGAGCTTTGTGCTTCCCCATTATTTTTCTCTTGCAATTCATCACTCACTGCCTAATTTATACTTTCTGTTTTATTCAACAATAATCTCTTTCTTTTCTCAGTCTATAGAAGCCCTTCTTTCATGGAGCTGTGACAGTATAAGTAGTTTTGTTGTTTTTTAAATTTGTGAACAAAGCAAACCTTGTCTGTGTGGCTGTAATCTTTCCTGGCTGTGCTCTTTTTAATACTGTGATCCCTGCTGGAAAATTACCTTATTTTTATTATGAAGGAGCACATTATAAACTGATAAGAGAGGTACGTCAAAGGTATTTGCACAAGCTAAAAGCAGATTTCTGAAGCTGTTTGTCTGAAAACATCAGGAATGTTGGAAGTGCAGTAGACCTGAACATAATGAAATAAGGTACTTGTGTTAGCGTACAGAAACAAAATACAGTATGAGATTAATTTGTACAAAGGCAGATGCTGATTTTTATAGTCCATGTGTTTTTTGCTTTGTTTTATTGAGTTTACCTTTTAATTTCTGTAAATTAAAATCCATGGCTGCCATGTGCCTGCTGTGATGTTTTGTTTTTTCCTGTGCTTAGTAACTATGCACCTAACAAAATGGGACTCTGGTAAGAAGGTGCATCCTTTGAATCCTTCATAAAATGATTTTGAATAATAAGAATTCCCTCCACAATGGGAGAAATTAAATGTCTCACCACATACCCTGTTAATAGGTTTTTACTAGGTATATTGCATCAAAACTGGACACATTTTTAGAATGATAGTACTTTTCAAATTACCTTTCAAGGTGTGATTGAACTGGGGTTATGCTCATGCATAAGTTACTCATTTTTTATTTTATTGAAATATTTGCAAAGAATATGTTGGCAAAGGATGCTAGAACAGCGGGCTCAAAGCTAGGTCTTCAACTGAAATTCAGACTTCAGCCCTGGAGTCACGTGAGCAGTTACCTGATCAAGTAAGATGAGACAAGGTGGCTGTTAATAAATGCTGTGTTGTAATGTCAAGCGCTTTGTAGGGAGAGCTGAACATAGTAGGCTGCCACAGAAACTTAAAAGCAAAATGATATCTTAAAACAATGCCATTTTCAAGCAGTTTAGTAGGGTTTTTTTTAAGGCCAGTCAACGGAAAATCATTAATGAAACTGGCTATATTTAAAACAAACAACACCCCCCCCCCATATACATCTGCTACACTTCTATTCTTACTGTGTTGCCTGTGGACTTCTCAGTCTGCCACTGGTGCCAACATTCATTACCACCTATTTCTTCCTCAAACGCTGTCATGCTTCAGCCTGTGCCAAAGTTCAGAGGGCAGGACTGAAGGGATGGCACTATCTAGGGCCTTTTTCAGATTCATCCTCAAGATTCAGTTCAGCAGCAAAGCTTGCAGTGAACTGCCAGCTGGTAATGACCAGAGTGGTGGCTGGGAGCAGCTTTGTCCATATGCCTAAGTAATTTATTGTATAGGGTAGGGCTGTCCAACTTTGCTGCTATGGGCTGCAGACTGCTGTGGCCACGGCCTCCCTGTCTGTGGGCTCCCCCACTACACTGTGCTGCTAATCCTCTAGCACTGTATACAGGCAGCCCATACTCCCACTATTGCATAGCACATGCGTGTTGGTGGCCAATATACCCGATGAGTGGGTGGTGCCCCCCCTGCCTTTCTTGCTGTACCATCCCCCCCCTACCCTGAGCCCCAGCAGGAAGTGAAAACCATAGAGGGAATGGGGAGGAAAAGCCTGGGGGCTGCAGCTTAAATGTGGGAAGCATGTGGCCTAAAGGCCACCAGTTGGACAGCCTTGGTATAAGGAGCAGAGTGGGAAAAGCCTTGAAATCTTCCAGGTGTGCATATAATTGGATTATAACACCTTTGTCCATTCTTCTTCCTCTTCTACACCTTCATACAGATTTGTTCCACAGTTTGTTATATCTACATTGATTCGAGAGCTCTGAAAAGCAGAGATTGCATTTCTTCTCTCTTTGGGCTTGCTTACTCAGGGGTGCTTAGGAAAGTGACGATAAATCAACTAAAGGTGTGATGTTAGGTTGTGTTAAACCCACTTGTGGGTATCCTTGTTCAGGGTGAAGGGAGCTTGGATTACTGTGGGAAGATTAAGCCAGTCTAAGCTTCTTTAAGGCATCTATACATGGTTTAGCAAGTGGAGGCCAACTTTTTGGCAGGCATGCCACAAATGAGCTTTCCTGCCTCCTCAAGTAATACTGATCATGTTCCCTGCCTGATTTGCTACTCTGCTTTCTGTATCCATCCCTGTCTGATCTGCTGCTCAGCTTTTTGCTTCTTCCCCTATAGGAGGTGGTACTGCTTTTGCAGTGCTCCCTGTCCCTCCCTGATCTGTGGCATGCCACACACACGGGCTCTGTGACATTCATGGTACCTGTGCTGCAGCTAGTCACCCCTAGTTTAACATGCCTTATTTTAATGTGCACTGCCTCACACTTTCAGTGGATTTGCCTTCACTTTCCTTAGTGTCCTCATGTAAGTTTGACCCCATGGTGGGTCCTTGCTGCTGATTTAGTAATAATGTCCTTTTTTTAGTTTTGAATCATCTTATTCTTTTACGTAATTAGGTTTTTCTGCTTCAGTTGTTTTTCCTTAGTCTGTAGCTAATTTTGTAACTTTTTTGTTCTATGAGTTGATTGCCTTTGTCCCTTTTTCAGTGACTGTTTTCATTTACATAACGGGGTTAATCAAAAGTAAATATTCTAGTTAGCTTAGGGTGCAACTACTTCTTTCCCAGACTTCAGAGACGGATGGCACTTTGCGCCCAAAAGCACGTCCAACATTATTCCCAACTCTATAGTTAGACCAGGGAAAGCTATTACAAAACAAATACTGCTTTAGATTAGACATCCATTAAGAATTACTTCACAGTTAGGGCAGCTAGGATCTGGAACCAGCTTCCAAGGGAAGTGGTGCTGGCTCCTACCCTGGGGGTCTCTAAGAAGAGGCTTGATGCCTACCTAGCTGGGATCATTTGAGCCCAGTTTTTTTTCTCCTGCCCTGGCAGGGGGTCAGACTTGAAGATCTATAAGGTACCTTCCGACCCTACTTCTGTGATTCTTAAGTATGATAAGGCATAGGTCAGGATTCACTTTTGCAGACGCAGCTGATAATACTGATGTAGGAATGCATCAACCTGAAATCTAGGGACAAATCCCAACTTTGTGTGAATTACCATCTGCCCAGTGATTTCCAAGGAGCTGCATCAGTTTAGAGCAGCTGAAGATCTGCCCTATTAATTGGCAGATCAGAAACATTCCCTTCATTTCATTTGTATATTTTTAAAATTGTGGGTTACCTTGCACATTTGAACTTTTTTGATTATACTTATTACAAGGAGTCCTTATAGACGCTCGTAGAACGTTGGGGAAACAGGGTTTAGGAATTTTGTCTTCTGGCACAATCACCCACTTCCAGGGGCACCTTAATGAATCTAGCTTTAAAAAAAATGGTTTAAATACTGTTAGTCCAACTCAGTGCATTGCACTGCCACAAGCCTAGCACTAATTTCTCCCATGCTAGTATCTCTATTCCACTTCTGGGAGAAGCACTCTTTGTACAGCACTCTTTGAGCCAGTAATGTCAGTCCTTTCTAGCCCTTCAGAGGACTAGGCTTCTATTTAGCACTTCCTAGTGCTGTCATGAGTTAATTTTCTATTGTCAAAGGACTTGCGTTCTCTAGATTGGTGCCATTTTGGCACCATTTCTTACCAAGATTGGTGTATCAATCCTTTATACAGAATGGTTGTCCAGGAAGATGTCTTGTAATGCCTAGCCTTTCCCACAATGCCTATGCCCTTCCAGTGAAGCAAGGCAGGTTTCTTATGGTATCCCACTTGGCTTTGTGGTCTCTGGAGGCTTACAACCCCATAAGGAATTTGGACAGAGATTGAACCACTGATTCTGTTCCTCTGCCTTCTTCTCCCAAGCTCCAGCTCCCAAACTATCTGCAGGCTCTCCAGTGCATCTTGCATTTCCAGACTCTCAGTCAGAATTCCTGGCATCTTGAGAACCCTCTTTGCCTTTTTATGGCTCTTATCTCTTCCCTGTCCAAGAGAGGACTTTGTGAACTTCCAGAAGCTTCTGAGCTTCTGGTACCTTTAGAAGAGGTCAGTGAGACTTCCTATAGTCTTCTAGACATCCTGCACCAGCCTGACCCATGCAACATGGATCTTCCCTTTTGGCCTCTGAAGGACAAGCAGGCAGGCAGAAGTGCAGTGCCAAAGGGCACCAGGTTTCTGTAGTCACACCCAACTCCATTATGGTCATTGGGTGGCACTTCTTTAATACATTTACCTAGTGGTTTCAGAAAAGGATTAATTTTGTTTTAGTTTTTCCAGGAATGATATGAAAAAATGTCATTGTACTTTCTGGCCTTGTGTGACGGATATTAACTGTCTTATATTTTAATTTGATGATCTTACTATTCTGTGTACAAGATTTCCAAAGATAGCAGCAGCTGTTAATCTTGTTTTATCATTCTCCAGTTATTACAGAGCAATACCTATCCAAGTCTTCTTTGGAGCCTAAGGTTTCCTGGTTTCAAATAGGTTTTTTTGGAGGGAAGTCAGGATTACTGAACATAGTTTTCATTAACTACATGTTAAGGACAAATGGAATTATTCCCCTGTCAAGAGTCAGGGTACCAACTCCAGATGTTGTGAGAGCAAAGGACTGCCCTTGCTGGCTATTCTGTTACATTGCCTTCACAGAATATTGATTTACAGGAGAGGGTTGTGACATAGTTGAAGAAGCTGAGAAGGTAGGGATGGATTTTATAGTATTTCTAGAGTAAAACATATGCTTTTTCTCTATCAGATTCATCTGTCTGAAAGACAGCCTACAAGCATATGCCCTAAAACTAGAGTGATAAACCCAACAGTCAGGTACTCTTTTCAGTATTATAGTTACAGATTTTGGCAAATTCTTTCAAACTCAAGTTAAGCGCACACATTTAAATATAGGCACCTAAGCAAGCAGCCTGAATTTTTTTTTTTCAAAGGGGCTGAGCACCCTCAGGTGCCATTTACAGTAGTGGGAGTTACAAGCACTCTGGGCACTTATACATGTGCAGGGAGGCTGCTCTGATGCATTGTAATTACAACAATGCATCAGAGCAGACTCAATTAATTGATTCTACTGGAGTGTGGTAATTACTGTGCTCCAGCAAACTCCAGCCTCACGAGTATCAGCTTCCCTGCATTGAAAAATGGCAGTGGGGGCACTTTAACTAAAGCTCGTTTGTTAGTTAAAGGGCCCCTGCCACCATTTTTCATGCCAGAAATGCTGATACATATACATGTGATACTCCAGACACTTTAATTACAGCGGCTCTTGGAGCTGCACCCCTCCACCCCAATCCTGGAGCATGTCTATAAATGTCCTCTGCTTTTCTTTTTTTATGGGGCCTGCCTGTAAAACCAGTTATGGGCTCAAGAGCAAAAGTTTACTGAGTGAAATGTTGAAGTTTGTGATGTAGACTGGAGGTCAGACTAGATGAGCATAGTTGTGAATTCTGACCTTAAGATTTGTGATGTTTTTTGCAGAAGATTGTATATCCATTTTGCCAACTTTGTATATTTTTGTCGGTAGGGGGTTTTATATCAGTTTTCATCAAAAATCTATGCAAGATAACTCTCTTATTGCAGGAAGTATAAGGGCCAGTTTAAAAGCCTGCTTACCAAGCAGTTGAGATAAACAAAGCCTGTAGTAGAAAACCTGGTTCTCACTTTTTTCTTCTTCTTCTTCTTCTGAACACAGAGGAAACCTGTCCTTTCTCTGTTTGGCATGGTTTCCTTCTCTTCCTTGGATGGTGTAATGAGATTTTTTTTATCCTTTATGCTTTTCCTATAAATAAGCTCATTACAGTAGGTTATGTCACATGCTGCCTCACATTTCCCTGTTACAGATTGTTTTATTATTATTCATACATCAGTGGTGCCCAAAATGCGGGAACTGCTGTGCAGATGTAGAGGAAGGCAGTCTCTGCTGCAAAGAGCTTTCAGTCCAAAAATGACATGAAGACTAGGTGAAGGTTGAGACCTGGATGGATATAAAATACAAATTGTTGATGATAGCATGTCATCTTAGTTTCAAGTTCCACTTACCTCTCTCTGTTTACATAGCCATCATACTACAACATTGTCTCTAAAACACATGCAGGCATCAATAATTTAGAAAAGCACTAGAGAGGAGTCTCTAATATCAAGTGTAGCTAAAGATCAAGGGTAAAATCCTGGCTCTAATAAAGTTAATGGAAGTTGTTCATTTGACTTAAATGAGCTAGGATTTCACAAGAGGCCCAGGATTTTTGTGGGTGCTATCTTTTATTGGACCAACTGTATGGTTGAGAGGGTTAGATGAGCTTTCAAATGCAAGGCATTCTTCATCATGTCTTCACCAAAATGTTTCTTTTTGTTGGTTTTGCCTTGATGCACTTGTAACATAGGAGAGAGTTGGGGGTGAAACTGTCTGATTCCAGTACAGATAAGAGCATAAGGAAGTGGTACTTTAGAAGGATTAATAGTCTGAGAACTTCCTAGGGGAAAAATAAGGGAGGAGGGAACACAAAGAGTTGAAATTATGGTAGAATGTTATTAAAGCAGAGTAATCAAGAAACAAAACCACCTTTAATGTTCTCAGCTGAATGATGAGGTTAATCCAGTGATATGAATGCCTGTGGGTAGGTAGTGTTCAAATCCTTAATGCTGATATTGTTTTGTTGGATACAGTGTTTTGCAAGGCTGTTAACAAGACAATGGTGCATTTGATTACTATGTGAAAGTTCCAAAGCTTCTGTTTGTAATTAGAAGGCTTGAAAAATTATTTTTCTAAAACTTACATTTCTTTACACAGATTTGGTTTTGCCCAATGACAGGTAGTTCACAGTGAATACAAGAAGACAGATTGAACCATTGCAGTATTCAAGGTAGATCTTAATAAGGAACAGCTAATTAGAGATGGTTTGTTTTTTATTTCAAATTCAAAATGCAACTCCCCCCCCATCTTTTGGTGAATTTACCCAAAAACAGGTTGTGAATTTTTAAAAAATATTCATTACTGGCAGTTCAGACATTTCTGACCTTGTTGATGGGCATTAGTAAAACTGGTCAAATACTGGTTAAGATTATTTGTTAAATAATAACAATGAATAATGGTGGCATTAATTGATTGTATTGTTTGGCTAATAGTATTTGACTAGCTCTAGTAATGTCAAGTCTACATAATGGCTACGAACTCATCAGGGGAGATCAACAGCAAATAGATAGAGCCCTTTTTTCCCCAGCACCACCTGGGGTGATGAGGAACAATGGTAATAAGCTGATGGAGAATAGGTTTAGGTTAGAGATCAGATTTTACAGTTAGGGTGGCCAAAATCTGAAACCAGCTTCCCAAGGAAGTGGTCCTCGCCCCTACCTCAGGCAAATTCAAGAGGAGGTTGGATTTGATATGAACCTGTCTGGGGTCCTAGCATTCCTGCCTGTGGCATGGGGTCAGGCTAGATGATCTGTTCGGGTCCCTCCTGACCCTAGCTACTATGAAACTATAAGTCTATAACAGGCTACAAAAAATGTTAAAGACCAATTTAGCCAAACCAGTACAATTGCTTCGGTTTCAAGCTATCTATGCATTTTATTTGCACCTGTACATTTACCATGGCAAACTAAGCTGAGATGGGCCATGTTTAAAGCAAATTTTGAGTGGCATTTTATAGGTGTTTATTGGATAAACTAAATTAGTTCTGAAGTCACACCTTGGATTAAACTGGTGCAAATTTGTTTGTAGACAAGGCCCCAGGTGCAGCTAGGGGTTCTAGCTAATATTTCTGTGAAACAGTTTGGGCAGAAGGCATTACTCTATGTAATTCTGAAGTGTTATTATTAATGCTCTTTCAGGGGCAGCCAGCAATGTAAGATGATTTGATCCTATTCATCAGCATTTAAAACCAAAGAAGCCACAACAGAACAGTAGAAGAATCCTTACTTATTCTGCAATGGGATACTTCTAACCTCAAGTAGACCTATGCACATCAGCTGCCCAAACCATGATCACTGTTTGGCTAAAGCTGGCTTTATTTAAGTGCCCTTCTGTAATCAGCTGCTGGTTTGGGGTTTTCCATTTTGTGGTGGTGTTGTTGTTAAATTAATAGTGACTTAAATGCTGCCTGCCCTGCAGGTAGGGCAAATAGATATCCTTGTGTAGACACCCATCTTTGCTTACAATCGTGCAGCTGCATGGCAGTAACATCAGTGTTTCTAACAAACACATTGTATAGACTGTTCATCAGTCTCTACAGTGTGTTGGTTAGAAAACATGGTGATTTAAAGCAGGAATACTCAACCCATAGCCTGCAGGCTAGCTCCAGCCTGTGGAGTCACATTATCTGGCCTGCCAGGCTTTCCATGGGTCTGAAAATTTGACTACAGGGGAGCAGTGGCAATATTAATTGCTTCTCCCCATCCCCCCTACTCCCCAGCTACTACATTTCCAAATTTGCAGATTTCTAGTCCCTAGTGTACAGGGGCATGTTATCCCAATCCTGGCCAGGTGGGGGTGGCACGGGGCCTGCAGGATATGGTCACTTGGCTGGGTCAGGATTGGGCTCCGGGGTCCTGAGCAGTCTTCACCTGTCCCCTTCCTACCAGGATCAGGCCCCAGGGACCCACACTACTCCTTCCCAGCCAGGATCAGGCCCAGAGTCTAATCCCAGTGCACAGGGGGTGAGAGGGCCAATCCCAACCAGGCAGGGGTGGTGTAGGGACCCCTGAACCCTATTCTGGCAGGGTAGGCGCAACATTGGAGCCTTGTGCTGCCTTTACCTGGCTGAGATCAAACTGTGTACCACCTCTACCTGAACTGGATCAGCCCCAGGGCTCTGTGTTGTCTCCACTCAGCTGGGATCAGAGCTGTGCCAGTCAGTGCATGCCAGGATTGGGTCCTGGGCCCTGTGCTGCCTCTCCCTAGCCCCCATGTGTCAGGATTGGGCCCTGGAGACCCATGCTGCCTCTGCCCAGCCAGGATTGGTTTCTGGCTAGGTGGGGGTAACACAGGGCCCTGGGGCCTGATCATGGTGTGCAGGGGTGGCATAGGGCCTGATTTGGCTTGTGGACTAGCCCAGCACCATTTTTCTGACCTGTGGGGCCAAAAGTACTGATTTAAAGCATCAGTGGTTTCCCATAGTTCTTGTCTACCCTAGTTCTGCTCCATTTCTGCCATTGGCAGAGCTGCTTTTCCAGCAACCGTGGGACAGTTTTGCAAGAAAAGTCTATCAGAGGCAGTACCCTGAAATTTTCACTTACCCTGAGGGTATGACTGCCACTTGTGCACATGCATCCAAGCTAGCTTTAAACTAGCTAAGATCACAGTGACCACAGTTTAGTTGCAACTGCACAAAATTCAGCATGGGCAGTCAACCTTGCCTAAAACATTAAGTGAAGACTTGGGCAGCGTGCCCACACTGAGCTCAGAATTGGTCTCTGTTGTTGCTGTGTCTAATTAGGGTCTCTGTAATATGTCTGCATGAGCTGCATTTGCTCCTTTTGATGGCGGTATTGAATGTAGTGTACCCTTGGACAGGCCTGAACCAGATTGTAGTTCTTTGCTGCCATAACAACAGCCTTAATCTAACTTTTTCTATCGCACAGCCACAAAGCTGGTTGGTTGTGCACCAGTTCTGCTAAAATCCCACTTGAGCAAAGGCCAGTTGTTCTTTTAACTATAAAAGACCAAATTCAGGTCATAACATTTCAGCCACTTTTCTAGAAGCACTCTTCCCTCTTAGCTTTTGCTCCTCTAAACATTCCCTTTAAAAGCGTAATTTTTATTACTGATAAAACAGTAAAGTTCCCGCATGATCCAGATCGCTTTACCCTTTTGTAGCCTATGTGAGTATATTGGATGAGATGAGTTAGTGGTCTGACTAGCTCAAATTCAGTGCAAGGAGGAAGTAATTTTAAAGAAATAAATTGGTGATGTCAGTGAGAGTCCTATCCAATTTTAGTACAAGCAACACTTAGGCAGCATCAGGAACATCTGGCGCAGTGCTTGTGCAACCAGATGTCATCCCCAGAATTGTACTGGGACTTGCTCTTGGAAACATTTTGCTAGGCAGAATATTTACAAGGATATTCTTGAGAGTTTGTTGAAAGAAGGCTTAATTCAGACTAGTTTGTCAAAGGCAAGAATAGTTAATCAGACATTGGAGTTTTTGAAACAGTTAACAGAGGTGACATTTTTCTCAGTCTCCACTTGAGATAGTTGTATTAATATTGATTTTTACCTTATGTCCAAATTAAAGTTCTAGACCAGAATTCCTGCACCTCTTATGCTTAATGGACTGCAGTCTTTCTTTTTTTAGTACTGCAGGATCGACCACTTTTTGAAAATTCACACTGTTTGGCTTGTTGAAAATGTTTCTTAGACCCTATATACAGTAAGACTATTTTAGGAATATACTGTACTGTCCTAGCATGAATGAAGCTGTGCCAGCATAGCTGCACTTTGTAGTAGTGCAGTAAAATAAAAATGTTGAGGCAGGTGGTTTTATTCTCTTACAGAACATTTTTAGATAAATAATACACGAATGGCTCAAACAATATTTGAAATGTAATTAGAATCCCATCACTAAAATTATCTAGCTATTTATACATTACATGCAGTTCTTTCTACAGGCAAATAATAAGGTGTGTGAAGTCATGCAAGAGTTAAAAATATTTTTTGCTAGATACAAGAGACTGAATTTTTTTTTTGAATGTATGGATTTGAACATTGGAATTCCTTTTAATTACGTATTAGAGGCCAAAGTACATAAATAGTCGTCATTGCTACTGTCTGAATTTTTGGAAGGCCTCATCTGCAAAGTTCTGCATAAAGATTTCACTGGTAGTATAAAAAAAATAAACAGGTAAATATCATGCGCAACATGGAAAATTTCCTGTAAAGTTCTGTATCTGTTGCATCTATTTAATATAAGCATTTACCCAACACGGGGGAGTAGACCTATTGTTGAAGCTTCACTGTTTCAATCTACGTAGCATATAGGCATCAAATATATGACAAAGAAACTATTATGTGATTTCCATGGGAAGTGCTGCTTCTAATTAGCTAAACTGCAGGACAATTGGACAGTACAGGCTGGGCTATCAGAGGATGCCTTAGCCCTCTTCAGTTCCCATTGTTTGCTAAGTAAGAAAGTTCAGGACACATGGAAAAGGAATTAGATGACATGGTTGTCTCTAACAGCAGGAGACTAAACTCAGTGACCTAAGAGGTCTCTTCTGATTCTATGTCCCTATATCCCCTGAGAAAGAGAGAGGAGTTTGTTCCTTTCCCTCTGTTCTGCAAAAGAAAAGCTTTTGTCCTGCAGAGGGAGGTATTGAGTACATAAACCATCTTTAGTCCCATAATGAGATGATTTTCTGTGGTGCAGAAAGGAAATTCTACAAAGATCTTATCAAAGTTTGCTGCCTCCTTCTACAAAGAGCAGGAAGGAAAATAATTTAGGCTGAACAAGTCAGGCAGGTTGAAGCGTGGGTTGGAGAGGGTCCCCTTTTTGTTCCATTTGTACAGGTATATTCTGCCTGTCACCAAGCTTCTAGTACAGGACAGAAGCTCCCCAGTCAACTGGAGCATGGCTTCTGTTTCACTGAAAAATAAGCACTCAAGGAATTCATAAATCTAGTCCCACTCCATTGTGTGAGCTCACATGAAGGGATATTTCTTCATATTGTAAGTCTTCATTTAAATGTCTAAGATTTGATTGCAGAAATTACCTTACCTCAGGCTGTTCAGGGACTAAAATGGAATTTAGGAGTAAAGCTCATTACCTCTCAGTTACCATTTCAAACACATCCTGGCTCAATAGTGAGCCAATATTACTTCTAGAACTATGCAGGAAATACGTTTGTTTTTTGTTTTTTTTCTCTGGTGAATATTTCTCATGTCGTTAAACACTTTTTCTTTTCAATTTTTTACTTTGGCACTTTTTAGATATTTTTGCTGAAGAATGAAAGTTCCTATTTTAAAAGTGAAAAATCTTAACAAATGTCTTTATAAGAGCAGATATTTTCATGGTGAATCTCTTTTTTGTCAAAAATACTGACTTGGAAAAAGTTCCATTGCCTTATCCTAACAAAAATAAATGAGTAATCCTAGTCAGACTCATAATTGAAAAAAATCTGTCACAATGATCAATAACTAAGACTCTTTGGACTTGTCAACACCTCAAAGCTGATGAGGGTTGACTTAAGTTGTTTCATGTTAAAGTGATTAGTGTCAAGACACGCAATTTTTTGTTTCAGTTCATCCAACATTTTAATCAATGGTAAAGAATCCATTTTGGAAGCAAGTTTACTGAGATGTGAGATGACTTCACCTGAAACAAAGCAGGCAAAGATGCATCCCATTACTGGAACAGTTGGTCTGTGTCTGTTTGCCTTCCTACTGCTTTGCTGGGCATTTTGGCATTCTCTCTTACCTGTGTGCATTGTACTGATTCACAGTTCTCCTGTTGAAATGCGGGTACATAGCCAGGTGTGGTCTTCTGTGAATCCAGCTTGTAGTGTGTTTATATCTATGAATTAAAAAACATATTGTTTAACAAATGATAGGCTTCATGTTTTACCTGGTCCTTCGTAGAGGTTTGAACTCCATTATGTTCTAGGGAGATGGTGTCTGAACAGCTGTCGCTGTGAGACACAGATTCATAAGTGACTGCTCAAACAATAGAAGGAGATCTTGTCTAGGAACTTCCAGGACTCAGTTTAATGCTTCTAAAAGAGAAAGGAGCTCAGGCTGGGTTATAAGAATATTGGAAAGAAAATTTTGGCATTGGGTAGATTGTGAGTGGTCTACAGGTAGTTCAGGGAGATGTATCGTAGTTTTGGCCCGGTTGCCACAACAGAACCATGGCATAGTTTGGACACCTGTACAGATATGCAGCTGGAGAACTTTGATCCTAAAACCCAGGATTTCACTGACTTGAGGAAGCCCAAGGCAGAAAGAATGTCAGAGATTCAGGAGTCTCCTCTGGATTGCAAGTGGAGATCTCTCCCAGTAGGTGGTATTTGTTACAGTATTTAACAAGTGAACTGGGGAATTTAAGAACCTTATTCCTGGTATTTGTCAGGATGCTACTGTCTTAATGTATCCTCCCATCCTTCTCTGCCTCAGCCCTTAAGAATGTGTTTCCTGAACTCCGTTCCTCAAAGTGGCAGCTATCCTGGAGAGCTTATTTCTTGAAAACATGTCCATGCACAAACCCCAGCTGAAACTTGGTGGGTCTCATCCAGCACTCCCCTGCTTCAACACCTTTCCCTCTTTTCTTTGGTTGACATTTCCTTCGAATTCCTGGCTGACCCTGTTGAAAATTGCCACATCACATGCGTTAAAAATAAGATGGTTTGATCAGAAGGCATCCATATTGTAGCTGCTAGCAGATACTGGGACAAACACTGTAACTATTTTTAGTGGTGGTGGTTGACTCTCATTTCCATTACTTCCCTCAGCTTTGAGCAAGCTTGATTTGTTTATGAAGTAAATAGCTCAGCTGAAAGGACAAAGATCATTCAAAATGCAGAGATTTTGAGCGTTTCTTCCCTAAGGATTTCTACATATTTTGCCGTGTGCTTTGTACTGATCCACAGGTGTTAGAAAAGAGAATTTAATTCAGAGGGAGGACTCTAATTTAGCACAGACATTGCACAGCAGCACAGGTTTCTTGGTAGTGTCTGTATAAATTGGGGTTTCCTTTTATTCCTGCACCAGCTCTAGGGATGCCATCCAGTAAATAGCAGCACAGTATATCTTCTCAGTTTGCCCACTGCTTTTTTTTAAAAGAACCCTCTCTGCCTAGCGACATGCCTCAGGGCGAGCATCCTTTGAAATAATTGCTTCACATGCAATTACTAGGTAGGTTCTGAGGCCCTTCCCAAACTTATCTGGCTGTCAGCCTGAACTTAATGACCTGTATCTGCTGTCCACCCTCCTGCTGCCTACCCCTCACCCGCTTGCAGTACGCATATTTGGTTGTATGGTTATTAACCATCTCCCCAGGTATGCCGCAATGCAGCCCTTCCACTGCAGGATGTAACTTTCTACACAAATAAGTATGAATTTTAGCACATTTTTACCATTTTCAAGTTTACTCAAGACTAGAAAGACCCTTAGTGAATGATCTGTTGAAATTGAGATGGAGAGCAACGTTTTATCATTTTCTGGCATGGAGACTTTGTTAATTGTATAACAACTAGTTGTTCATTGAGATCATGGACACAGGTACTAACAGTAAGTGAAGACCTGTCCATCTCATGTAAGAAAGTCAAGAGAGGGTGTGTTGGTCCAGGTAGTTCCCAGAAAGCAGTAGGGGATAAGATAGAGGAAGATATCATTCAGCATGACACAAGAAGGAGAGGTAGACAGGGAAATGCCTATGATTTTTCAGGTACCCAGATGCAAACTATAAAGTTTTATAAAACAGAAAAACAAAGGGTAAGTTGGGGAATCTCAGAATGACAGTTAGAATTGCAGTGCTTTCAATGTCTGCAGTGATCCTTGAAGTAACATTTCTATTTCTCATGCAGAAACCAGGCAAAAGTTTGTAAAGACCTGGCATCATGGATCTTTCCAACCAGTGTCACGTTAATATTGGTGAACTTCAAAACAGGCTTTGAGATGTAGCTTTTGGTGCTGATGAAATCTAAGGGCAGGTGTCGGGGGAAGTAAAGAACAGTTACTTTTTTCTTATCACTGACCTCTACACAATTCAGGATCTCTTTGCAAGCCCATCAATAACCCCTGTATTGATAGGCCTGGGAAAGGCCCTGGGCAGGAGCAGACACATCCTGCAGATCAATGCATGACTGAATAGATAGTGTTGCCAGCAGGACTTTGGTTTCTTCAGCCATGGGATGTTGTTCCAGGAAGGACTGCTAGGAAGAATCAGGGTCCACCCGAGGAAGAGAGGGAAGAGCATCTTTGTAGACAGCTTGCTAACCTAGTGAAGAGGGCTTTAAAGTAGCTTGGCCAGGGGATGAAGACCAAAGCCCTGAGGTAATTTGGGAACTGGGTGACCTGAAGGAAGTGCAAGGAGAAGGGGGCAACAAGGGAGGCTGCCTTATTCTCCTGACAAAAGGCAATCAATCAGCTCAGGTGCCTGTACATGAATGCATAGTGTCTGGGAAGCAAGCAGGAGGAATTGGAAGTCCTTGCCCAGTCCCAGAACTATGGTGTGATTGGAATAACAGATACTTGGTGGGACAGCACTCATGACTGGAGCACTGTCATGGACGGGTGCAAACTGTTCAGGAAAGACAGGCAGGGAAGAAGAGGAGGAGGAGTTGTACTTTATGTAAAAGAGCCATACGGTTGCTCAGAGCTTCAGTATGAAAGTGGAGATAGGCTTGTTGAAAGTCTCTGAGTTAGGGTCAGAGGGGAGAGCAACAACGTGATGTTGTGGTTGGTGTCTGCTATAGACCATCAGACCAAGAGGATGAGGTAGGTGAGGCTTTCTTCCAACAGTTGGCACAAGTTTCCAGATCACAGGCCCTGGTTCTCATGGGGGACTTCAGTCACCCTGACATCTGCCTGGGAAGGCAATACGGCAGTGCACAGGCAATCCAGGAAGTTTTTGGGGACAACTTCCTGGTGCAATTATTGGAGAGGACATGCTCTTCTTGACCGGCTGCTCACAAAAACAGGGAAGAATTGGTGGGGAATGTAGTAGCGGATGAAAACTAGGGCAGCAGACACTACAAGATGATTGAGTTTGGGATCTGAGGAAAGGAAGGAAGGAGAGCATACACTGCCACAGATTGTGGACTGAGTGATGAAGCAATAACTGTGCAGAAAAGGACCTGGGTGTTACAGCGGACAAGAAACTGAACCTGAGCCAAACAGCATGCCCTTTTCACAAAGAAGGCTAACAGCATACTGTTCTGCATTAGTAGGGGCACTGTTAGCAGATTGAAGGAAGTGATTCTTCCCTTCTATTTGGGACTGGTGAGGCCACATCTGGAGTACTGTATCTGGTTCTGGGCCACTTGCTACAAAAAGGATGTGGACAAATTGAAGGGAGTCCATTGGAGGGCAACAAAAATGGTTAGAGGCCTGGGGCACACGAGTTACTAAGAGATGCTGAGTGAACTGGGCTTTTTGTGTCTATACATGTGCTCCAGGTTGTGTGTGGAGGTAGGTCGGAGGCATTTTAGTTAGAACGGCTCCTGGACAGCCACTTTAATTAAAATGCCACAGTGTCATGTGTATTCAGCGTCGTGCTATTCAGAATGGCCACGGGGGTGCTTTAACTAATGCTTGTTCGATGAGTTTTAGTTAAAGCACCCCCCACTGCCATTTTGAAGTGCACGATGCTGAATACATGTGATGCTGCAACACGCTGGAGAGTTCTAATTAGAACATGCCAGCAGACCCCAGCAGACTCGATTAATTGAGTCTGCTCTGATGCGTTCTAATTAGAAAGTGCTGGAGTATGTGTATAGGAACCCATTTAATTTGGATAAGAGAAGAAGAACCCATTTAATCTGGAGGAGAAAAGAGAAGGCTGGTTCCAAAGAGGATGGCGCTAGACTGTTCTCGGTGGTGGCAGATGACAGAACAAGGAGCAACGGTCTCAAGTTGCAGCAAGGGAAGTTTAGGTTAGATATTAGGAAGACTTTTCTCGCTAGGACAGTAGTAAAGCACTGGAGCAGGTTAGGGAGGTTGTGGAATCTCCATTCTTAGAGGTTTTTAAGACCTGTCTAGACAGAACCTTGGCTGGGATTATCTAGTTGGGTACAGCCTTTGAGTAGCAGGTTGGACTAAATGATCATCTGAGGTCCCTTCCAACTCTTACTTCCTATGATTTATGACCTGAAGGAACAGCACTTTCTTTATAGCAATGCACTTCTCCCTTACAATAGCCCTGATGGTTGATCTACCTAGTACCAAATTATTTAGCTGCGTAACCAGTAACAAGGGAGAGGAGGCGAGCTCCGGTTACAAATGGCCACACGCTTCTTCATGTTGAGAGAAACTTTCACAGGTTTCTAAGAACTTCTCCTTTGACATCCTGAAGTTCTGCTGCCATGGCTTGTCATCCCAAGAGTGTTTCACTGTCCTGTCACAGCTGTTGGGTCTTTTTGTCTGAACCCAAAAGCAATAGTCTTCTAAGTGTGGCTGTTCATTATTTGTCTGGTTTAGCTGCCTTCTCCTCAGGCATATCTGCCTGGCTGTCAAGTCATTGTGTGACTTGAGAGTGACTTGCAGCTGCCAGTTTGTGTTAAGCACCATGACTACTGCTGAGCTCAGCAATATCTTCACTATGTTGCTAGACAGGCCTTTGCAAATGGTGCTGGCTAGTTACAAGATGAATAATGAGTGAGGGGAGCTATGGGAAAAATTTAATTTGGCCCCCAGTCCCACAATTTCTGTCCCATCTGGTAAATATCTCACAATGGTTAGTGAGAAAAATCCTATAATGCCTAGTAGCTGACAGCATCGCTGCACGGCCGTGAGATATCTACCTAGAAAGCTGAGCACGCCATTCAGAAGAACACACACTGCTTTGTGGTGGCAGTGACCCTGGACAGATATAGCTTAATGGGAAATGTCAGTATATTGTGGACACCTGCAACAGTTGTCCTACGTCATCTATAGTACATACATGTGTGCTGAAACAGTCTCAGCAGAGAGGCACATGCCAAGGAAGCCTTGCTTTCAAAACATTTCTCTAAAAAATATCCCCGCAGTTGCTGTCTTTTTCCATTCACAGCAGAAACAATAGAGGGGAAGGCAATGGAAACTTTCACAGCAGCTGCCAGTGCTTTTAGTATTAATGTATGCTAAGCAGGGTTAGATGACACAGTGACTAAAACAGCAGAAAATGCACTTAGAGTCCCTCAGGTACTAGTTCTGGTGGAGTGAAACCACTGCCTTTGTCAGTGATGGGATATACTGAGAAGGCAGTTGGAGGGAATGTACCTAGAGGTATTACCCAGATTAAAGGTAACCTTGTAGGTAAAGCTACTGATAAAAGAAGTAGAAACTGGTCTACAGCATGACCTTTCATTTGCTTGCACTGTAAAACATGAAAACAAACATTTATCCCAAAGTCTATCTGGCTAACCATGGCAGCACAGCATAGATTGTTGCTGGCTGGGGAGACTTGAGAGGAGGGAGGAGGGTGGTATGCAGATTGGCAGCTGGTCTTCTTGAATTTGCTGAGTTCTCCAAATTCCGCACCAGCCTATACCCAATGTTTATAGATGTCTAGTTCTAATATTCTAATAAGTGATCTCTGATTGGTTTTATTTAAATGTCTTTGTCTCACTGAAACTTTTGGTGCTGAACTAAACTAGATCTTTTGTGGACTTGGAAGGTGCCAATTAGTTGGCATTTATATCTCCTTTTCTTTCTCTCATGGAGCGCTACTTAATGTTGGCCCATTTTTTTTTTTGTTGGGGTTTTTTTTTTGTGGGGCTGGGTTACCTTAGTTTATGGTTTTCTCTGACAAGGCTGTGTTTGTTGTTACAGATCATCTTAGCGTTTTAACAGAAATATATCTATTATAGCAAAATAATATCTAATACATTTGGTTACATCAATCGCTACTACTCTTTTAAGATAAAGCTATGATATGTATTGTTTATATGGATTATTTAGTATATGGTCTTCCCTTATCTCCTTTCAGGCCTTGTACTTTGTTTAATGGCTTTCTTTACTTGCTGACCAAATTAGTTGTCATATCAGCAAGGGTTCGTATTACAGTCACTCAGAAACAGGTTTTGGGACCTGCTGCTTAGCAACACATCTGCAGCTTGGCCTAAGCCCCTTTGAAAATGGTCAAGGCTGGCAACAGCAGTTATTACTTAATATCCATAAGGATGATCCATCCATGTTGCAGATGAGTTATATAATGGCAAGGTGGTATTGGAGGTAATATTTATTATTATGATTTGACCAATACTTAAATATAAATATTTTTATATATAACAGCATGGGAAAGGTTTACTTTTTTGTTCTACATATGTAAAAGCAGGAGATGTTCCTATAAATATTTTTAGTTCCGACTGAAAAGTCAAAAACTTTTTTTAATGACAAACCTGAAAAAAAAAAAGTATCTGCAAATTGTTCATGTGCTGAGTCTCTTTGGGTTTATGAGGAAGAAGGTAGTTGTGCAGGCACATGAATATCATTTCCTTACCTGCAGAAACCTAAATCTGTGGGAGAGGAGTATGTGATCTTTGCATAATAACAGATTACCCTTGATAACAAAGAAAGCCAGTGATGTGAGCAGTGGTTTATATTAGAGAGTGATGAAAAGAAAAGCTAAAGCATTAAAAAATTGCAACGTGAAAGAAGTTGGAATTTTGCTTTTTTAGAATTGAAAGTCAGTTTCACATTTTCATCTTATATAATTAAGTTTCGGGGAATAGTATGTAATGTAAAGGGTAATGTAGGGGGAGAAACTATCACTCCTGTGTAGTGCTTCCTTTTCCTGATACAGTAGTACAGAAGACAAGATTTTTTAAAACAACTCTAGAAGTTGTGATGAGAGTGTAAAGGAACAGGATGGAAAGGACATTTTGACTTTTTTGGATGAATATGTGTTTAAGCTGCCACAGCCCAGAGCTCTGCAAGGGGGAAAATATCTCTTCAATGGTACATCTCATTGATGCAGTGAATATCAAGGCTTTGTGCTTGTCTGCATTATTTTTCTCCAGATTATCACTTGAGACCTACTGCAGCTGGTGTAGCCATGGCAGGAGCACAAGCATAGGTGCTGTGCTTTGTGTTGGTGTGGGTGCTTTCTGCTCTGTCCAGGTTAGTGCTACCATTGGCGGGATTATACTGACGCAGGAAAGGTGGGGCTGTTTTGCGGAATAAGGGATTCATTATAAATGAGGCCCTATGATGCAACTGCATGAGTGTTAAGCTGCTAGGTTGGACATAGCTCAAGCATCTTTATCGCTGTCATGAAAAGACCTCCAGTATTTCATGACATAATTGCTGCTTGCATTGCAGCTGTGTCATTGGTGAAGGCACCATAATATGGTACTCACTTTTCTGGTATAAATAAGGCCCTCAAAGATTCCTCCTATCCACGAGTGAAGCTTTGCTTATATTATACAAACAGAATAGGATTTTAGAAACTTTTAACTAGCACACTTTGTACCAGGTATAAACAGAGCATGAGATAGTTAACATGGCTTTTGGAAGCTTCCCAAACTGAGGTCACTGCCTAGGGTAAATGGTATAGTTTGGAGGTAAATTTCTTGACACTTGGGGTCAGGAATTAGGGTCCTCTTTTCAGTTTTGCTACTTGCTGCAATTTTCATCTTGGACAAATCCATAGATAGTTTTCTGCCACTGTTTCTCCAGTTCTAACAGGGGGATAATTCTCTCTTCCTGCCTCAGTGAGAGGTGGTGAGGAGTTGCTTACTGATTTTTTTTTTTTTTGATTTTTTTTTTTGGGAAGTTTAAATTATTCTTACAGCTGTATCATGTAGGAACAGCTGTACAGCAGTTAAAGGTGAATGAGTATTTCCATTCTAAAGGGTCCTTTTCCTTGAACCTCAGTCTAAAAGGTGAAGATTTGACAGAACAAGTATTTTGAAATGCTGTGCAGGTTACCTTTAAATTGTGAACAAGCATTCTGCTTAATGGTCCAATTCAGCAATATAGAGAGGTGGATGTGAGAGAGAAAGACAGAGAGATAGAGATGAAGACAGAGGGCCCTGTAGACTGTAGCGGGCCATCTTTTCTCATTCACTTGAAGCAACTGGGAATTGGCTTTCCTTACTGAAAACATAATGAGGGTACTTCCAGTGCTGATTCTGCTGGTTGACCTCACTTCTTCATAAAAAGTATGCAAAAATCAGTTTCTTCTGAAATTATTCCCACTTTACTTCTCCCTGTTATACATAAACTGGAGCAGTACGGAGGCATCAAGGAACAATAATGGGCATCAAATAAATCATGAAGCTGTAGTAAGATATATCAGTAATAAAGGACCATGCGAGCTTGAACTGCATTTTGAGGTGGGATGTAACAGATTAGACAGATGAAAGTTTCTCTCCGCAGCTCTGTAGTGATGACCTTTGTCAGGAAAATTGTGCTGAGTTTAAAGGAAGTTTAGAGAAGAGCTATAACAGTGACTGAGGCTGGAGTAGTAGGTGGAAGAGGACACTGCTGGGAATTTGATGACAAAGAGGCAGGCTTTGTTGGTTTTGTACTTCTGCACTGAGTGCAGCTGTCCCCATACTGGCACCATAGCAATCCCCAGTGTGGACTGACAAGGTTACTTGCACTGTGGTGTTTACCCCAGTTTCAGGTAAGAGTAAACTGTCCTGTTCTGAAGAGCCTGCTCATGGCAAGAGGCTTGCAGTGGTGTAGCTACTTTGGGTGATGGTCCAGCATGAATGAGACCTTGACAAAGTGTGAAATAGGTATAACTTGGTAACTAAGAGCCAGCTCAGTGGCATGGGATGAGAAAGACTTTATTTCAGTATTTGAAGAGTATGCCAAGGGTAGATGGGAATTGTTTAACCCAGAGATGCCCAAGTGTTTGGCTCTGCAGGCAAGATGAGAGGTGTGGGGCTGGTCTTAATTGGCTGATTGAATCCTCTGGGCCTGGATCGGGGCGGTTGTTTATCACTGCCCCCTTCCTGCTACACGCACTAGGATCAAGCCCTGGCACTCTGCCTCAACCTCTGCACTCTTACAGTGGGCCCCAAGGGTCTGTGACTGTCTCCTTCTTCCCCTACGTGTGTGGATTGGGTCCCGGAGACCTAACATTTCCCCCTCCCATTGCTACCCAGCCAGGGGCCCAGTACCACCTCCATCCATCTCTGTGTGCTGGGATCAGGCACCCCACTGCCAAATTTGGGGGATGCTCGCGGTTTGGATGGCACAGTGCCACAGGTTGATCCAGCCACCAGGTCAGGGGTTCAGCACCCCTGGTTTCACCCAGTAAACAGGTGGGAATCTACTATAAAATAATCCCACTACGGACAAAACAAAGAGGGAATGGGACAAAGTTGCTGATCAGGCTATGAGGTGTCCTTTCAGAATATTCTCTGAAGGAAGTTGTCAACATGTCATTATCTGCAACACTTTTAAATTAGACTTGACTAAACGGTCTGAGTCCAATTTAGCTTGGCACAAATTGGAGCAACTGTTGTGAAGTCAAAGAACATGGAGCTACTGAAATAAGTGTTGGATCGAATTGCTTTGTCTAGATTAGTCCCAGTCACCCTGATAGCTGAGCACTGACAAAATTAGGATTGATGTACAACGTAATCAACTTTCAAGTAAGATGCACAACTTGATGGATTGAGAGAGACAAGGAGGCCTAATAAGACTGAATTTTAGGAGCCATTACAGCTGGAAGACAAAAAAAGTGTAAGTATCAAGAATCCGCCTGAGCCAAGAAATCCTGTTTGATTAGTGTAGTTAAACTCAAGTTCCTGTAGCCAACAGCCCAACAGAAATCCATGCTGCTAGCATCACCTGTTGCTGCCTTGGACTCCCAAGCTTGAATGACCAGGTACCTATTTACAGTTGAGTCTGTGATGTGAGTGGGTTGGGGTGGTCTTTGGCATGAATCTGGAGCAAGACCTCTAGATCCATAGCAAGATAACTTAACTGTTCTTCTACTGTGCCTCTCACGTAAAATACTTGCTAGCAAAAAAGAAACTGTATTTACATTGCTGTGTGGTTTTAGATGCTGAAATGATGCTTGTTGAAGAGGTACTCTAAGTAAGACAATAGAGCAGATAAGAAGCAGGACAAAAGCTTTTTAAAAAGAATTATAAGTATTAAAACGAATGACTGATGGCATAAGTAAGTTTATATAAGCACCAGACCACAAATTATCACTGGATGGCTGATAGCTAGATAAGAAAGTACATCCCAATGTACAACCAATCCTGTTTTTTCCATCAAGGAAAATTTAATCAAAGTAATTGAAATCTGCTGAAATAAGGGCAGAAGTGCTGAAGAAAACTAAGGAGAGAATAAAGAGGTTTAAACAATTTGAACGAAAAAACTTATCTCAAAATCCATACAGTCTATCTTGTATCAGTTCTATATGAAAATTGTGGTACTCAGATTTCAGGAAAAAAAGCATGAGGCTATCTGTATTATTGTATCTGTGTTTCTAAAGGGGAAAAATACTAGCATGCCTATAAAGTATAATGAGCATGATTCAGACTTTTCTGTTTCTTTTTTATTCTTGGGAGAGGGGAGTTGTTTTATTTTTGGCCATAACTTATATACAGTTAACTTGTTTTGCAAAACTTTCATTCTGGGGCTCTCTCAGGAGGGTAGTGATAGTTAAAAGAATTATGCATTTAATTTGCTCGAATGTTAGAAACCATTTTAAGTATACGATAGATAGGATAGCCTGAGCTGATGTAGGTTATTAGGCAAAAAGCATAATTAGTATTATGTCACAGGGGCACTCAGGTGCCCTGATCCTATGGAGAGATAAGGGCAGTTGCCAATATTCAGGGCAATGCAGGTGGTGGTTTCTGGGGCAACCAGGCTGGTCAGATGACCAGGAGGGGGCAGGGCCTGGAGTATATAAGCAGCCCAGGCCGAAGCCTAGGTAGTAGTTCCCCTCTGACAGGCTGAGAAGCAGGAGCTCTGCTGCAGAGCAGAGCAAGGCAGGGCTGCCTGAGTGTTTGAGCGTTTGCGTGTTGCTATGGGATGGAGAGGCCTCTGGCAGGGAGGCTTGAAGGAGAGCCAGGGTGGCGCGGAATGTTATAGCCGGTAGGCTTAGTTTTGTGTTACAGCCGGTTGGCCTATGGCTTTGTGTTTGCTGTGTTGTTGTTTGTGTAAGACTGGAGGACCGGGTGAGGCTGTAGGGGAAGGAGGAGGCCTCAAGGGAGCTTCCCAGTAGAGTGGGGGTTCCTGGTGCCCTGTTAGGGCACAGCGGGCGGTGCCAAGGAAGGCACAGCTGTTTAGTGCCAGGGTGGCGCTGCGTTTGGGGGTGTGTTGACCCCAGCCCGGTGTGGGCGACAGCTGCAGAAGCCCTAGCAGGGCTGAAGACCCAGACAGTGGGTCAGGGGGACAGGCACAGCTACGGCCACCTGAGCCCCGACTGTGAGAAGCGCGGGAGACGAAACCCGAGTGCGCGGGTGACTGTGGGACATATGGAAGGCAGGCCCCAGTCAGGCACTGCCTGTAATTGAGAAGCCCCAGTGGAGAGGGCGCATAGAGAGAGAAGCCCCAGAGGGGAGAGGGCGAATACGAGAGCCGAGAGCCTGGTAAGGGTGAACATTTGGGTGGAGGCCTTTGAGAGAGCCTCTAGGAAAGTAACATTGATGGGATAACGTCCGGAAGATCCGCGAGGCTTGGGGTGTGCTTAAGGGGAGGTTGGAGGCACGCGTAGCTCATAAGGCTGGGGTGCACCAGGTCACTCCGTACAGAGTAGGAGCCTGGACAGTCCTAGCACCGTGTCCAAGGGGACAGAAAGGCAGCCTCCCATATAAAACTATATATAACAGCAAGACGTGGCAGGCGAGAAAGAGGGTGCTGGATCGCCTACTTGGCACGGTAGGGGGCATTAGAGAGATCATGGCCACTCCTAGGCCCCACTCCGTGACATATAAAACTATGATACACTAATGGCCTGCCCACAATAGAAAGAGAGTGCATTGTGTTAATTTGGTACAATACTATTAGAAGGGCTCTGTGAAGGCTAATTTTAGAGTCTGACAGGATTTGCTAACATGACTAATAAGCCTAGAAAGAAGTTTATAATAAAACACCAACTGCATCTGTATGTTAGTGGTGTTTTATGTATGAATGTGGGCATCTCTATTTCATATAATGTTTATTTACTGCGGTAAAATATTTTATTCTGGTAAAGGAAGGATGACCTCTTCAGAATAAGCATGTCTGGAAATAATTGCTTTTTGTAAATATTTCCACATTAATTTTCTCATTTTAAAATATTCATCTGCTAAGCTGGCAGGCTTCTATTGAGGTGTAACCTGCAGTGTGCTTTTTCAGTGTACGCTGAAGCCACATAGTCCATGTAGTAACCTTATTGAGCTGTGCAGTGGCATCCTCAGGCATTCCAGGCAGGCTGTCTTCCGCACTACTTCAGCAATCACTAGCAATCAAGGATGATTGTCTTCGATTTCATAGACATTAGAGCTGGAAGGGACCTCTCCAGATCATCAGTCCAGCCCCCTGCCCAAAGGACAAGCAGGGGTCAAATGATCCCAGCAAGATAAGAATTCTGTGAATGTCTTATCTGTGGGTCTGACAATGGCTGATGAGGATGATCCAGGATTGACAGATTCTGCTGAAACTCAGGCACATGTTTCCATGTGGGGTGGGTGTCTCTGAATTCTTGATTTGGTCCGCTGCATGCTGTTTCTGTTACTCCCTCTTTTCTGTGTCCTGCTGTCGCCATAAGGTTTCAAAGTACTGAGATCCTGGCAGCAGTCTTCCTCTGTTTGGGGCGGTCCTGAGCAACAGCTTCCCATGAGTTGATGTTGATGTTGCATTTTTTTCAAGTTGGCCCTGAGGATGTCCTTGAAGTGCTTTCTCTGCCCTCCTCTTGAGCCATATGCCTTGGCAGAGCTGGGAGAATAAAATTTGCTTTAGGAGTCTGGAGTCAGACATCTAGATGACGTGGCCGGCCCAGTGAAGTTTGTCGGATGATCACTGCCTCGATGCTTGTGGTGTTTGCTTGCAAGAGGATGCTAATGTTGGTGCATCTGCCTTCCCACTGGATTTGAAGGATCTTTCACATGCACTGTTGATGGTACTTCTCCAGCAGCTTGAGATGTCTTCTGTACGTTGATGTGTCTCAGCTCTGTACAGTAAGGTGGGGATCATAAGTGTGTGATAAACCATGAGCTCGGTTTTGGATCTGATGTTGTGTTCTTTGAACACCCATTGCGTCAGGCATCCAAAGTCTGTAGTTGCATTTCCAATGTTGGATTTTTTTCATTGAAGTCAGTTTTTTGTGAGAGCTGGCTTCTGAGGTACGGGAAATACTCAGTGTTCTCCAGAGTCTTGCCATGAATCTAAATTACTGGAGGTGGGGACTGCTCATTAAGAGCTTGTTGATGGAGAACCTTAGTCTTCTGAATGTTACGAGTTAGTTTCATTTTCTCGTATGCCTCGGTAAAAACTTCAACGATTACCTGAAGATCTGCTTCTGAGTAAGCGCAGACTACAGCATTAGCAGCATATTGGAGCTCGATTATTGAGGTCAAGGTGGTCTTGGTGTTGGCTCAGAGTTGGCTGAGATTAAATGGTTTACCATTCGTTAGGTAGTTTAGCTCCACTCTGACTGGAAGCATCATGGTAAGGAATATCAAGAAGAGTGCTGGAACAGTAACATAGCCTTGCTTAACTCCTGTCTTAACCTTAAAGGGATCTGTGATAGATCCATTACTGAGAACCACAACTCACATGACATCATGGAGCAGGCAATGAATGGTGATGAATTTCAGTGGGTATCCATACTTCAGAAGGATCCTCCACAGCACTTCTTGGTTGGCAGTCAAAAGGTTTTGTGAGGTCAAAGAAGGCCATGCAGAGAGAGTTATGTTATTCCCGGAATTTTTCCTGCAGCTGACAAGCTGTAAAGATCATGTCAGTTGTGCCTCCTGATGCCCTAAACCCACACTGAGATTCTGGGAGGAGCTCTTCAACAAGTGGAAGGAGACAGTTCAGGTGAGTTCTTGTAGTGATTTTTCCTGTGGTGGACAGCAAGGCAATCCCTCTGTAATTTCCACAGTTGCACTTGTCTCCCTTCTTGAAGATTGTCACAATCATGGCTCCCTGAGGTCATCTGGGATTTCTGCATCATTCTAAATCCTTAAGATGAAGGCATGGAGCTGTGATATGAGCTTCTCTCCCCTACCCACTTGAAGATTTGTGGCAGAAAATCCATCTGCTCCAGATGCCTTGTCATTTTTCATCTTTTTGATGGCTTTTCATGCCTCATCAAGTGTTGGAGGGATTCCAAGATAGTCTCTGACTTGGTGTTGTGAGATGGTAATGAGAGTGCCCTCAACTCCAGAGTCTCAGTTAAGAAGGTCTTCAGAATGCTCCTTCCAACAGGGGTTGATGGCTCCCCTTTCCTACACTGTGAGTAGAATAAAGACATCTATCTAGTTCTGTGAGTAAACAGATTAAAAAGAAGGCAGGCTAATTACTATGCTTGGAGAGTCTCTCAAGTACAGCTACATGAGTCAGGTTTCAGAGGCAGACTGTAGCAATGGGACTGTTTGAGGATGGTTTTGCCTCATACCACATTTATTTTGTAGATATGGCCAACAAAGCTTCACTGTGGGTGAAGCATATAATTATGCTAATTGATATGTGAACAAGGTGTACCATTCATTATTTAGGTTCGTTTTAGCTCCTTTGTGTATAGGGACTCCTTGTTTTGTGCACTGCCTCATAGGACAGGGACCTTCTTTATGATGGGGAACCCAGAGCTGGTGTCACAATGTACACACAATACATTTTGCTTTTTGTTGGTACAGATGTGGATCTGGTTTGTCTTGGTCCATGGTGACAGCTAATTATGAAGAATATTCAGGAAATGGATAATGTTAACTCATTCTTCATATTGATCAGTTTCGTCTATAATGTTGTTTTGCTTGGGATGGAGTTGGTGGATTGGCCTGTTCTTTTTCTGAAGTTACTTACATTACTCGAACATCTGTGATGCACAGTTTTCAAACAAACAAACTAAATTCACATTATCCGGTGCTAAAATAGAAATAGGGGAAACATGACTGGTCTCCTCATGCGGGTGTGCTCAACCCCCCAGTCCACAGGCCATGTCATCCAGCCTGTAGGGCTCCATATGAATCGATTGTGCCACGGCTGGTGTGGGGCCCCTGGAGCATGATCTCAGTTGGGCAGGGGCTGGGCAGAAGCAGCATGGGGCCCCAGAGCTCAATCCTGAAGCCAAAGGGCATCACAGGGCCTGATCTGACCTGTGGACCAGCCCTATGCTATTTACCTGGCCTGTAGGGACAAAATCATGAGTACAATTGACCTAATGGGAAATGAAAAAAATGATGGGAAATTCTGTTCATTACTTCACATGGTGACTTTTACTACATTTCAGAGCAGCAGAATCAAGCACTTAAGATACCTTGGTAGCCTGATTTAGTTCTTTCCTATACTGGATTTCCTAATTTCTAGTGGGTTCATTGTACAGTTTTACACAGATATACTGTGAATGTTCTTTTAAAGTTTTAAGACCTGTCTGGATGACTTCAGGTGGTGTTTTGTCTTGCTATTGGCACTATAAAGATGGTATGTATATAATATACTACACTATTTATAGGCTACCACTCTTCCTTGTGCTAGCTAGTGTCATTCTAGAAAACCCTTCTAGTCATTTTTAGAATACCTAAAAGTCTTCTGTCTTAGTGTTTATTTACCATATTTTTCTTATTACAAAAATTGAAATAGGTATAAAATACCAACTTTTAGAGGACCAGTAGAATTGTACATATTTAGGCTTCTGATTATGAAAATATATAGTAAATATATTACTGGTTCCGGGCCAGATTTTTTCATATATAATACACATCATATTTCAGAATGTCTGCTTATTGTGCAACTGCAGCTACAGGTCTTTTTTAGCTGCAGTTGGTATTTGAACTGTATCTGCCTCTAGCTAATGGTCTAGAGAAAACCGGAAATAAGAATAATAGGAGTACATTTAGTTTTCATTTGCTGGGTGTGCACACGTGTGTATATGTAGTTAGCATTTCAATAATAATTCAACTGTGTCTTTAAATACATATGGGAAAATACAGAGTAAGAACACATAGTAATTTTAGCAAGGTGAATACCCTGCCCCAGAATAACCATCTAATAAAGTGGTTTGCATAACATCTTGTCTAATTATCTACTTCCTTCACTCCCTGTCACATCAGCTGCACATCATCTTACACACACAAGCATAACCTTATGTTCCCCCACCCCTCCACCTTGGTTGATGCATTTATAATGCTTTGTATCCTTATTAAGTGTGTGCTTATCTTCTGATACAATTGCTGAAGAGTTTTTTACTTTTATTAATGATTGAGCCAAATTTGAGACAGAATAAAGATTGTATTAGATAGCTAAGTATATTTTGAATGTGTAAGTTAGCATAATGTGAAACTGTTTTCTGCAGCTGAAGAATATGGTGACTAAACTGAGCTGAACTGACATTTTTTGTCAGAACTGGCATTCACGGTATTCTTCGAAATGAGGGAAGCATTTTACCAGGATGCTCTTGGATTGAAAACAGTATGCATTATTCTTATGCGTCTCTGGCTGTGGGACTCCTATGGTAGTAATATTTACAAAGTTGTGAGAGATGGGCAAGGTACTAGAGGATTGGAAAAGAGCCAACGTAGTGCTTTCTTTAAAAAAAGGCAAAAAAAGATTTAGGGAAGAGTAGACCAGGTAGCCTCACATTGATATCCAGGTACATACTGGATCATATCTTAAAGAAATCCATTTGCAATCATCTGGAGAAGGAAAGATTGATCACAAGCAGCCAGCATAGATTTATTAAGAATAAATTATGTCAAACAAACTTGATCTCCTCTGATAAAGCAACTACATTTGTGGGGGGGGGGGATGAATGGAATGCAGTGGATATTATGTAGCTGAACTTCAGCATGGCTTTTGACAAAGTTTCACATAACCTTGTGATAAACTAATTGGAGAAATACAGGCCAGACAAAATACTATAAGGTGGATAGACAACTGTCTTGATAGCCACAAACAAAGGGTAATTATAAATGAATCCACATCAGAATGGCGGGAGGTTCTGAGTTGAGTCCCACATGGGGTCTGTCCTGAGCCCAGTGCTGTTCAACATGTTTGTTAAGTATTTAGATACTGGAATAGAGAGCTTCTTAAGCAAATTTGGAGATGACCTGAAACTTGAAATGATTGCGAACACATTGGAAGACTGGAGTGCAATTCAGAAGAATCTAGGCAGATTAGAAAGCTAGATGAAAGCTAACACAGGGGTGGGCAAAATATGGCCTGTGGGACAGATCCAGGTCCTGCATGGGGCTGATCCCCATCCACTCTCACTGGGGCAGCCTGCACCGCACCCCCGCCTGTGCCTACCAGCCCAGGCCCCAACCAGAGTGCACAGCTTCCAGAGCTGGCTGGGTGCTCCTTCTCCTGTCCCTACTGTGCCATTCTGAGATGGGGGAGGTGAGGGTAGGGGTGAACTGCAGCCAGGTGGCTCCTGCTTCTCAGTGTGTGGGCCTTTGGCACCAGCTCCCGGCCACCTTCCACCCATTTTGCCCACCCAAAATGAAGAGCAGCCTGGAGCCGGAGCCAGAGCCCTGCATACTGGGGCAGGAGCTGCCTGGCTGAAGCTTTCCTCCCCAGCAGCCCCTCCCTCTGCCCCCTCCAAACGCACACATGCACATAGACCCCCTGCCATACCCTATATCCCCTCCGCCCCCCAGGGCAGGGGTGTGCAAGGAGTGGATTGTAACTCAGCCCAGGCTATGGCTCTGAGCTGTCTCTGTCCCACAGCCTGGGCCTTTGGATCCCAGCCTTGGCCTCCTGCCCCACTCTTGGACACTGCTTCAGGCCTGCCCACAGCTGCATACGGGCTTTTGGTGAGTTGTTGCGAGGGGGATGGGATGCTGACCTGGCCTGCAGCAGCTCATGGGCCCTTGGGCCCATCCTGCACTTACAGGATGAAATTCAGTGCTGATACATGCAGGGTATTATACCGCTCAGGAAGAATAATTGAGACCACAAATACAAAGTGGGTGATACTGGCTGGATGGCAGGACTGCAGTGAAAGATCTAGGAGTCTTGGTGGACCATAGACTCAATATGAGTCTTAAGTGTGATGTGGCTATACAAAAGGTGAATGCAGTTTTGAACTGCTTCAGGAGAAGCATTATGTGCAAGATATGGGAGGTGATAGTGCCTCTTTACTCAGCATAGGTTAGGTCTTATCCAGGATACTATGTGTTATTTTGGGCTCCACATTTTCAAAAGAACTTGGAGAAGTTAGAGAGGGTCTAGAGGTGGGTGACAAAAATGATAAAGGGCTTGGAAGGAAACTCAACAGCTAATGTAGTGTAAGTATAGTTTGGGTTATTTTTGCCTAGGTCTATCACTTCACACTTACCTACACTGAATTTCTTCTGCCATTTAGTTGCCCATTTCCACAGCTGTGCCAGGTCCTTTTATAGTTCCTAACAGTCTGCCTTGATCTTTATTGCTTAACATGTTCAGGGATGATTTGGGAGTAGCAATTCCTATACTTGACTCAGGGCATGCTTATGGGTTTTGCTGGTTCTGGAAAGAATATTTTTTTCTCCTCCTGTTGCTACACTTGTCATATTCTTTCTTCCCCGCCTTCCTCAGAAATATCCGTGGTTGGCTGCAGCCAAGGCTGGAATTTTGATTGAGGTGTGCCAGTGCCTCTACTGGGACTTATGCCCAGAGTTTCCTGGTTAGAGGTCCTGCCCCTCCACTCATAGTCAAACCGATCATCATATTTGGGGTGAAGTAGGAATTTTATCCCATTGTTAGATTGGTATGGACTGTGAGGGGTTTTGCCTTTCTCTATAGCGGAGGATGTGGCCTCCTTCCTTCAATGTCACAAGCATATTTTAACAACACTCACAGCAGCAGGACATTGCCCACCATTGTCCAGGTGCCAGGTAGGGTATTCTACCTCGTGGCTGTGCCAGGGTTGATTGTGTATGTGAGTGGGTGAATGATCCTAGCTCTGTCTCCCTATGAACTCACCTGCCACAACTTGGATAGAAAGGAAATGAAGGAGGTATCAGTAGTCTATCAGAGTTAGGAATCAATAACGCCACCCAGATAGTACATTTTCACAGTGCTGGTTTATTTTCTAGTGGAGAGTTGCACAGTAGTAGTAGCGAGGTGCATCCTAGCTGCTGATTAGCTAACCCGGCGGAGGATGCTTCCCAGATACAGTGTACTACTTGCCATTCGTATTGCTAATTGCCTTGTTAATGAGGCACATTCCCCACATCTCTTACGTCTGTCTCGGGCTGGGAGCTGTCTCTGCTGTTCCTCCACCTTCCATGCCACCACCCTCAGCATTGGAGCAGTTCTGGGGTTGGGGTCAGGACTTATGTGGGATCCTCCTACCTGCCCATCATCCTGAGTTGTTCCCGTCCACTTGGGGTTCCCCTGCCAAGCTGCTCTGTGGAGCCCTGGCTCTTCCCACACTCACTGGAGCTGCTGGAGATTATTGGTGCTAATCACCCTGCCCTGCCCCCTGTGCGGGAATCCCTCCACCTGGCAGTGTGCATCATCGGGTCAATCTTGCCTGATCCTGCCTTAGTAACAGGGCTCCTGCCTGAGCCCCTGTTACACAACTCCTCCCTTAGTTCACTAGTCACCCCTGGGAGAGGTTTCATAGATTTCATAGACATTAAGGCTGGAAGGGACCTCGGGAGATCATCGAGTCCAGCCCCCTGCAAAGTGCTGCATCTAGGGAGGAAAAATGTCCTAGATGATGGAAAAGTTCTGTGTGGAGTATGCTGAGTGCCAGAGGATGGGAGGGGTAAGACTGGCAAAAGTCCCTCTGATGGGGTCTGGCCATCAGACCTGGACGATCCCTCCTGTGGGTTTTGCCATCCCCTTCAGCAGCAGCATAATCCTCAGTGAGCTGCAGAGCTTCTTCCACTATTTTGGGTTGGTGGCACCGAACCCACCGCTGGGAGCTACTGCTAAGGTCCATCAGAAATTGCTCCAGGACTATAAGATAGACCACTTCCTGAAGGGTGTGAGTCTCAGGCTGTAACCATTGCTCCACCAAGTCCCTTAGCATCTGTGTCAGCAGGCAGGGACAAGTCCCCTCAGGCCCCTTCCGGACCTGGAACTTTTGACAGTAGGTTTTGGAGGAGATCTCTAATTGGTACAATGTTGCCTCTCTCACCTTCTGATAATCTCTGGCCTCAACCCTGTTAAGGGCACAATAGGGAGCTTGTGCTGGCCTGATGAGGAGGGGCCCAATCTGTGTGGCTCAGATGCTGGGGTCCCATTTTGTGGCCATGGCTGTCCTTTCAAAGGCCTCTAAGTAGGCTTCCACATTGTCTTCTGGAGATATCTGAGGAAGCCTGGCTCCATCTCCTTTTCTCCCCAGAGACATTTGCTGAGCCTTGATTTTCTCACGCAAATCCTGCTGGTGAGATCTCCTCCAGCTGGGCTTGTTGTCCCTGCAGTAACTGTAGGATAATACTGTTTTCCTGCTGCCAGTCAATTGGGGCTTGGGTGTCCATGGACTCCATGTTGCCTTGGGTTGCTGATGGCTCTTTCCAGCCAGTGCACCACTTTGTGAGCAGGTGAATGATCGCCTTCAGCGAGCCCCTGGAGACCAAGCCACCCCCACCCAAGCTGCACCTGCGTGCCCATGCGCCCCCCGAGCACGGCTTCCTGCTGGAGGGCTCTGGCGTGGCGCCGGCGGGGCTCCTGGATGACCACTCCTGCTCCGTGCTGCAGATGGCCAAGACCCTGAGCGAGGTGGATTACCTAGGCGACAAAGGGGGTGGTGGGAGCCGGGAGCTGGGAAACCGCCCCGCGCCAGCCCCTCTGGGCAAAGGGCGGCTGCCCCCCCCGATGCCTGCTCCCCGACTACAGCCGGTCGCCCAGCTTCCCGCCCCGCTCCATCCAGGAGAGCATCGAGGAGGACCTGGCGGAGGAGGCTGTGTGCCAGGGGGGCTGGAGCAGCGCCAGCCTGGACAAGCCCAGCGTGGGCGCCTGGCTGCTGGCTCTGTCTTCTATGAACTCGCCTGCCATGACTTTGATAGAAAGGAAATGAAGGAGGTATCAGTAGTCTGTCAGAGCTAGGAATCAATAACGCCACCCAGATAGTACATTCTCACAGTGCTGGTTCATTTTCTAACGGAGAGTTGCATATTAGCAGTAGCCTCACTAATTACTTCATTAGCAAGGTGCATCCAAGCTGCTGATAAGGTAACTTGGTGCCAGATGCATCCCAGATGCAATGTAGTGCTTGCTCTTCTTATTGCTGATTGGCTTGTTAATGAGGTGCATTCCCCACATCTCTCACATTTGCCTCAGGCTGGGAGTAGTCTTGGCTGCTCCTCCACCTTCTGCGTTGCCACCCTCAGCATTTTAGCAGTTCTGGGGTTGGGGCCAGGGCTTACGTGAGATCCTCCTTCCCCACCCATTGTCCTGGGGTGTCCCTCTCCACTTGGGGTTCCTCTGCCAAGCTGCTCTATGGAGCCCCAGCTCTTCCCACACTCACCGGAGCTGCTGGAGTCTCTAGGTAAGTTGCTTGCCTTGGGGCTGCAGTCTCCTAGTCTTGAGTCCTGCAGTCTCGGCATCTTCCCAGGTCGCCAGGTGGGCTACTCCTCATTCTCTGTCTGGGGCTTTGGCCGCCCCTCACTTTTGTGTCTCGTGCCCGAAGGTGAAAAGTATGTGCTCCACCGCCGGATATATACCAATTATGGCAGGCTAATTACCCTGCCCTGCCCCCAGTGTGGGATTCCCTCTACCTGGTGGGGTGCATTGTCAGGTCAGTCTTTCCTGATCTTGCCTTAGTAACAGGGCTCTTGCCTGAGCCCCTGTTACAGTGTACTTTATAGTAGGTTACAGAATGGATTTGTATAGGACATTTTAGATAGGTAAGACCTTCTCTCTGGTATGGCATTGGACTACTAAATGACCTCTGAAGGTCTCTTCCACCCCTGCTTTTCTCTGATTCTGTGACTGTGTTATTCCTTATTCTGCTACTGATTGATTTAAATAATCTGGAGAAGCAGCATTCCGTTCGTGTGTAAAATGGGTATAATGGTAGTATGACCATCCTTTGTAAAAGTACTTTAAAAACCAGGGCCAAGAAGTGCCACAGAGGAGCTAGCTATTGTTATTTGTGATACCCTTTGGATTAAAGAAATAAAAAATCATTAAATAATCGACAATATCTAAAATCCCTCTATTTGAGAAACATTGATGCTTAGTAAAAGTTAAAGTTATGTGCAGTTACATAATGAAAAAATATACTGTAATTCAAAGTGATCTGGGTCTGACTCACAAAAAGGAACTAGGCCTATGAAACAGGACTCTAGGTGCAGGATGTCACTGTATCTAAATTCCTTTGTTACATCCTGGGGAATTATGCAATTCTGCACCTGCACCATTTTGCACATAGAAGGCATGACCACACATAATTGCATAATTTTGCATAATTTAACCCCAGCAGGCTCTGTGCCTCCATGTCTGCGGGGCTCCTGGCACTCCAGCTGTGAGCCCCATGTGGAGGCATCGAGTGCTGTGGTGTGTGACTAGATAACTGGTAAGGGGGGAAGGCAGATCTTGCATGCAGGAGAAGGGGTTGGGTGTGGGTTTGGGGGGATGTGAAGTTTGTGGGTGGGTGTGGGCTACACACCAGTGGGCTGGGTCAGCTGGCTCCATTCCTTCATGTGAAGGTTGCAGCACTCCACAGGGAGAAGCTGCATGTGAAGGCACGGAGCCCACCCAGCTCAATGGCCTGCGGCCCCCACCCACCCACAAATCACAAACCCCCGCCATCCCCATGCCCACAACACTGGAGTGCTCAAAGTCCCACATGGAGGCACAGAGCTGGCCCAGCCCAATGGCTCACGGCTCCCACCTGCAGTGCCATGGACCTCATGCTGCCACAGAGCCAGCCCGGTTTGGCTTGAAGAATTCATTAAGGAGTCTGTGTGCAACAGGATTGCAGAAAGTAGGATTCTGAATAACAGCATGGCTTTTTGTCATGGACAGGTCTTGTCTAACCAATTTCATCTCCTTTTATGATGAGGTGACTCACCACCTGGATAAGGGAGAAGTGGTAGATATTAGGCCTGTGCGAAGTGGCTGGTGTTCACTTCAGATTCAGATTTGGCTGATTCAGGGGACAGTGATTCAATTCAGTGATTCAGTTCACTGTCCAAAATTTATTTGGATGAATCTGATTCGGAGATTTGGCCACCACCAAATCGGCCCCACTCCCCACCCGCTTTCAGCAGCTGCCCTGCCCACTCTTCCAGCTCCTGACTCTTTAACAAAAAAAAAAGCCCCCACTCACCAGCTGCTGCCAGGTTGGGGGGGGGGGCGGGAATCCCCACTGCCCCTTGCCATGTGGGGGGCTCTGCCATGAGCCTCTCAACCCCCCCCCCCCACTCTTCCAGCCCCCTCCATGGCTGCCCTGCCCGCCCCAGCTCCCGGCCCTTCATCGGTGATTTGGAGGAGGGGGTGAAGCGTTTGCTGGCCAAATTTGCAGATGACACCAAGTTATGGGGAAGCGTGGTCACAGTTGAAGATTAGATACAGATACAGGCAGATCTAAACAGGTTGGCAAGTTGGGTGAGTCAGAACCAGATGAAGTTCAGCATCAAGAAATGTAAAATGCTACACCTGGGGATGAACAATCCCCTACACACCTACAGGCTTGGCAACACCAACCTGACCAGAACTATGAATGAAAGAGACTGGGGGGTAATAATAGACCACAACATGAATATGAACTGGTAATGTAACTCTGTTGCCAGCAGGGCAAATAATACTCTGGTATGCATCAATTGATGCATCTCCAGCAAGATCAAGGAGGTGATTCTTCCGTTGTACTCGGCACTGATGAGACCCCAACGGGACTACTGCATCCAGTTCTGGGTGCTGCACTTTAACGTGGTGCAACTTGAGAGAGTCCAGAGAAAGGCCACCCGTATGATTAGAGCCTTGTATAGCAAGCCATACAAAGAAAGGCTGACAGACCAGGGACTCTTCAGCCTGAAAAAGAGGAGGCTGAGAGGGGGCTTGGTAGCAATTTACTGCTACATCAGGGGTTCAGTGAACAACTGTTCACCAGGGTGCCCTTGGGGAGAACCAGGAGTAATGACCATAAACTCCTGGAAGACTGTTTCAGACTCAACGTTAGGAAAAACTTCTTCACAGTTAGAGTATCTAGACTGGAATAAGCTCCCTTCAGAGATGGTGCAATTGTCTTCAAGAGGGGACTGGACAGTCATCTTACTGGGGTCATCTGACCCCACCTGTCTCTCCTGTCTGGTACAGGGGACTGGACCCAATGACCTTCCAAGGTCCCTTCCAGCTTTACAATCTATGAAGGCGTGTGCTAGCACGCTGGACCAGGCTCGCTCTATACCACCACATGCAGCCCCTAGGATTTGGCCAGAGTTGCATGCTTCTGGGGGCTCTGCCTGCTGCAGCTGAATGCCCCAAGGGCCTGCCGCCTGCTGCTGGTGAGCCACTGGTGGCAGGGGCTATGCACCATGGGAGAGGGATGACGTGTGGGGGGTCCACACCCATCCACAAACCCCATGCACTCCCCCTACAAACACCACAAACCCCATATACTCCCATACCCACACTGCTCACAAACCCCACACCTCCCATACTAACCCCCAGCCATACAAAGTATATGCATATATTTCTGAAGAAAGTTTGAATAGTGTTATACTTAGTTTAATTTAAAAAAAATAAAGGTAATTTAATGTAGCATAATTTTGATTTTTTTTCTGAGCATATTTCCCTTGGGTGTTCTTCGTGGATTTTGGCTAAGCATCCCATCAGTCCAGACTGGTAGATAAATACATACTATGTATATGTAGCTTGAAAATAACCTAAAAAGCATTTTGTCCTATCCTTAAAATCAGTACCAAGTAGACAAACTTTTCAGCATTGTAACTGGTGTAATGTAAAGGGTGAGCCAATACATTTTATTTCTTCACCATAATTTGACTTCAAGGGGGTAAGAGGATAGCGAAAACTGCCAATGGTTATAAGTCTGAATTCGTGCATTCCTAAGTTGCTTTAGGAAAGAGACTGCTTTTTAAAGTGTTAATAGTGTTACTTGAAAACCATTTATATACAGTCACATTACATTTTGAAATGGTTAAAAAATACAATGATGTTTTAAAGGAAAGTCAGTTACATGAAAGGTCAGACCACATACTCATTGATTCAAAAGGCCAGAATCATGATAAATGTCAACAAATACTTCCAGTCAACTCTATTATTATGGAGGATTGCCAACTCTGTGATAATTAAGGTTGCGGTTTCATTTTAGAGTCCACATTGCCCTTTTTATGTAACACAATTTGAATGAGATTGAAGTATTTTGTTAATCTTAATGGTGTTTATAACTATTTTGCTAGTGAGAAATACAGAATTCTGAACTTTGGTGGACTGGAAAACTGTCTGTCCTATTTTACTGCTCAAGGACACTTTTACTTTAAAGTGATGTACTCTGTGTTTAATAGTACCTCCTTAAGCTAAGTAGGCACTCTAACTGTTGATTTTTCACATACTTCAGCCTCAGACCTTAATACATGTAAAAACAGGGCATACTCTTACTGTCAGCACTCTTCCCTACCCTACAGTTACAGTCTTGTTGGTGCACAGATTACAACACAATTGTGCTCCAGCCTTTCAGTAGCATAATTTGGCTGTCTATTTCAACAGGACTGGAGTATGTTAGAATTACATTAAAGAAACTATTCTGTATGCTTATGATAAAGCTTGGTCCCATTCAAGCAGGCCAGCATTGCAGCATGGTTCTTTTGTAACTTAAGGGCACCTCCCACACAATACTTTCACTATAGAATAAATTTGTGGGGCAGGTATACATCACACAGCCTTGCTCCAGTGTATGCTGTTGCGGTAAAGCTACCCCTTAAAATGTGAGGAGGAACTATCTAATAGTCTTAAGTTACACCAGTGAAACAGTCATATGTTCCTTCCCTTGACCATTTTCATCTTTTGCTCAATGTAGTCTGGCTCTCCCACCACCTAGTGGCCAGTCACTGACACCTGTCCTGGCAAGATCTCCCCTGCCATGGTTCTTGACAACTTTTCCTGTGCTCCTGCCAGACATACAGGTAAAGGCACAATGGGATCTGATGCACGACCCACACAATCTTGCCTCCTGCCCTGCCATGTGTGCATGAGTAGCACAGCCACTCAGCACAGCTCACAAAGACCCTCTTAGGGAGCCAGAGGGACAACCTTCCATCTTCAGCTCCCTCTGTGCAAAAATGAAGTTTATTTCCTATCTATGGGGAGTTTTTACCATCTTGTACCAGCTATACTTTTCCCAGAGCCTGATGAAGGGACTTTGATCCTGAAAGCTTGCAGAAAAGGACCATTTTCTTGCGATTTTCCAGTTGGTCTAATAAAAGGTATTATTTTGGGACCAAGAGTTCTAGTTTTTTTGTATGTCTCCCTTTATGTCTGGCTTTCCAGCCCCATCTGTATGCTTATATAGCAACCCGTACATCATCTCACCACTGCATGTGGTGTCGTGGCTGCCAGCACCACCACCATTTCTCTAATGTCAACATTATCAGCAGTGCTGTTTTGGTTATCATAATCATTCAATGGAAGATATGAATGAAGTGGTACCTATTTCTGTGCCTCAGGTTTTGGAGGGGGTGTACTCATACCTACACTTAATTTCAAAGAAAGAAATTTGGGTTTTTTTTCTATTCAGAAACTTTCTGTGATAGTAAAGTGGGCTTTCTGTGCATCGTGGTGGATCTTTTTCAGTTAAGCTAAGGTAATCCTGAGAAGAAAAGAAGTATTTGGTCAACTGCGGAATGTCCTTTACAACATTGATGTAAAACAGGAATCTGCTACTTCTGATTTATTTACTTTGCCAGTATATATGAAGTGTATTCTGTTACTGTTTGTAAAGCACTTGAAGTTCTATGAGTAGAAGGTATTGTTAGAATACAAAGTGTGTTTATTGCTCATACTGAAGTGTTTCTTTTTAAAGTAATTCTAAAATATTGTATTAGCATTGGATCTTTTCTCAGAGCTATCTTTCCCCTGATCTCCATGTTGTAAATTAATTTAAATTTTCTGCAGTTCCTACCAGAGCAGAAATTGTACTCTGATATTAGTTGGAGACCCATGTATTCTTACTCTAAAGATATGCTGGAAGGAAATATTTGCCCATGGTCTCTAATATTGCTAATACATTTGTTTTATATGCATTTACTTTCCCTATGAAATACTAAAGAAACTACTCTAAGCTATAGTTCTTGTAGCCATGAAACCTTTTTTTTTGACCTTTTTTGCTCTTCTTTTTATAGGTTCTTGCATCATGCCGGGCCTTTCTTCTAACATCCCGCATTCCCACCAAGGTAAGATTATTTTATTTCAGTACCCAATTTGTATCCATGTGTGAACTTCAGTGGTATAAACTTACTATCAATATTACCGGTACTTTTGTCACAGGGAAAAAAAAGAGGATTGGAGGTATACATTGGAGGAAAGCTGTTTTAATGCTATTTCCAGTAATGGTTTTCTTAACCATTTCTGGTTAATTTCTTCAGCACATAGGTGAACCATTCCAAAAATACCTAGACATCTAAAAATGGTGTGAAGAATTGCATTAGAAATAACCACCCATGGAGCTAGAGCATACAGATAATAAGTCTCATAATGGGATCTAGACTAATTTTTGCCCAAACAAATTGATGTTATTGCTTTGTTGTAGTATCTCTAGTCTCAAGAGGGATTATGTTCCAGATTCCTAAAATAGGAATTTTACAGAGTTTATTAAATCTCACTGCTTGTGGTGGAATAACATCTGCTGTTTTCCATGGTGACCATAGTTTGTTGTAAGAAGCATCTTGCCAACCTGTCTCACAAATGCTGTGGAATACTTAGTTTATTCCCATGACAATCTGGGATGATTGTCATGGCAAAGGGTGATTTTGAATCTGGAAATAATCTCTCATCCCACGTGGAGTCAGCTAACATGATCTTGGCAGATGTCCAGGTTATGTCCATGTTCTGCTTTGTTGCACAAATATGTGTGGGAAGATTCTCAAATGAGAATAACTGATGCTTGTAAATGTTCCTTTTTGTCATGTGTGAATTGAAGACCCTTACTGATGGGTGAAACTCTCCTTTTGATTTTCTCAGTACTGTAAATGAAATTTGCAGAAAAAAATATTAACTGACCTACCCATGGTATTAAGTTAACACTACAAACTTTTCTAAAAAGTGGCTTCTTAATGGTTTTATTTCATGGCACTTCGTGAGATAAACCAGCCAAGTATCTGTCCGGCCAGCCTTAAAAAATTTCCAAGGAAGGAGATTCCACAGTTTCAAAAGAAACTTCCTGTAAAAGTTTCTTTCAGAAGTAGGATATTTTTTGTTTGAATAATCAGTGGGTTTGTCAAAAACACTTTTTCTTACCAGCAGAAGTGTGAAACCTGAAACCATTTCATTGAACCTAAAGTGTTTTAAAAACTGTTCAAGATCTTGCCACTTACGATGAGCTTAGTATCTTCCACTAATGTCTTTTAGCAGTAGAAACTTACAAACATACAATGAAGCTAGGCTGTTTCCCTGGGATCTTATTAGACATTGTAATTAATGTGCAAATGACAGAGGTGCATACATGTTGCTGTTATATAAAATAAAACAAACTGTGGAGTAGAGGTTGAGGTCGTTGATTTCTATTTTCATTTTTATTAAAAAGTGTGTTGCCACACTCGTACATGCAGCTGACTGTATTTTTTCCTTGCAAGTGATGCAATGAACTTTATTTTTATTTACTATTTGAAGAAGTCTGTCCCTTATACCTTCTGTAAGAAGAATTTAGAGGTTATTTATGCTTCTTGGTTCTTCAGAAAACTTCTGTGGAATGTATGTCCAGAAATATTTTACAGTTTCGAAATTAAAGTATTACTTTCACCTGCAAATTGCAGGCATTAACATCTCTTAAACAATTCACAAGTTTGCCTTTAAAACTTATGCCACAAACTAAAACTGTCATAAAAAGGAGTTAAGGTAGGTAGCGTGCAATACTCATCTAACATAAATCCTTAAAATTCAGAAATGACAGATTAATACATGCCTCGTAACAGTACACTAAATTCCACTGGGCACATTTCTACCAACAATTACACTTTTAACCTTCACCAAATCTCTTCTCTGTCTAATAGACAATAAAACAATACATACTACACATTGGTCCCTGTTTCAGTTTCAGACAAAATCTCAATTACAAATTCAATGTTAATAAATATGAGGTGTTGACATACATGCACAGGTTTAAGTGTATGATATATGGCACATCTGTGGGAATGCAGCACAAGTTTTTGAACGTGTATTTTCTACTGTTTTCAGTAAGTGGTACCTATGTGGGAATTTTGAACAGTAATAAACCCATTATATGTTATCTGCATGCCTTAGAGGTAATATTAAAAACATGAGCACATTTTGAAATTTCTTGAAGGACCATTTAAAAATTAATTTTAACTTAATTAACTAGCATTAATTTTCTTAAGCCATAAGAAAATTCAGTTCACAGATTGTCCTTCCATAGTGTCTGATAAAGTAAGTTGTTGCTTTTAAAGGTATACATCTCTGAATTAGTTATTCTCGTTCTGTCATCTGCCTGACTTCAGACTAACATGGCTAACTTCCTGTCTCAGACTGTGCTGTAGATGTGGAAAATATGTCTATTCTCCATATAAAACAAAAGCCCCAAGTCCCTTCTTTAAGTGAAGAAATTAACCTTAATTATAGAAGAATACTTAAACTTCTGTTGCATGTTGACAATCATAAAGGGTTCCTATGGGATTAATTCTTGAGTTTGTTATATGTTCATAGCTCCTTCTTTGGAATAGGTGTTTGAAGTTTAGTATGAATTATACCGTTTATATGTGGGACCCTAAAAAACTGTAAACTAGGGAAGATTTAGATCATGGAAGGTAACTCCTAGGTATTTATCATGATCTTTTAGTCAATTGGGGTTCAGATGCGCTCATCTTTATGTAGGGCCTGGATAACTCAGGGTAGCAGCTTAGGAAAGGGACATGGAGTCTCTCACTTCTAAACATACGGTTTGAATTAACCTTAGGTCACTAGTGATCAAAAGCTGCCATCTGATGGCTGGCTGATTTAAATGCAGTGTAGAGGACAAATTTGAAGGTTGATGTCTGCTGCACAAAAACTGGCATTAATTGACAAACTCAGTTGAGATGCCAGTATTTGAAAAGGCATGAATTATTTTCTCATGAGATGGTCTCATCATGCAAGAACAAAGTACACTGGTGTTGGCAACAGGAGGCAGCCTCCATTGCTTCTGTCTGTTTTATATCCAGTGCGTGGCTTAACAAGTCCTTGATTTCTATCAGTTATTGTTGGGCTTCTTTCATAGTCAGTAAATTAACTTCATTAGGAAAAAAGGCAGTTTCTGTATATCCCCAGCCATAAATATTTTAATTGTAATTTTCCAGGCTGCTTCATTCTGAGATGCTGTTGTGCATGCTGTTTCCAAGGATGAACCATATTCATTTGTCTTTTTCTACATCTAAATTATTGAAAAGAAATCGCATCCCTTCAGGAAAAAGAAAATGTGTAATCATCACTAAACTAATTTAAAAACATTTCCTTGTTATTCATTTGTTGATAAGGACAGAAATGGTGGGTTTAGTGAGAAACTGGATTTGAACCCTGAACTGCTAAGTGACTTTTAATAACAGAATGGCTTTAAAATCATCATATTCCTCTAACTCTCAGACAAAAAGACTAATGTGATATTCTCTAAGAAGAGTCAAGCTACACAGCAGGTGTCTGAAACTATACTATAATCCTACTCTAGCTGATATTTGCTTTGAATAAATGGTCACATTTATGAAGAGTATATTTATGGTATATACACTTTAATGCTTTATCAATAATGTTTTAGTAAGTGGTTAATTAATTGTAGAGTACAGCATGTTAGTAGGTAACATAAACATCTATAGCACTTTCTACTAATGTGCTTATAAACACCAATAAAACATATTAATCAGTCAGGTACAATGTTTAAAGCCTCTATTCATAGATTCTAACCCACAATATAAAGTGCAACCAAATATGCTAAATATTTACTAGGAGACAAAGGCATTACAGGTGGAGAACAAAAAACTTCTAACCTCATTTAAGTAATTAAGATTAATTTCTGTTTTTTACCTTGGGATATGGTATTTTCACATATTTCAGTAATGCTTAAAAAGTAAGGTATTTATACTAATTCTGCTTCCTTTTTGTGTTACAGCTAGAACTAACTTTCAGCTATTTAGAAATCCAAGGAATAACTTCCAGTAAGCCAGGGCAGGTGAGTGCTTTCAATTCAAAAGCATTTTCTGTTTTAAGAACATACTTAGTTTTAACCTCCATTCTGATCAAGTAGATAATCTAGTAAATCAAAGCTCTTATCTAGCAAGCAGAGTGCATATTTGAATTTTTATGTTCACAAAGCTTGCAAGGCTAACAATAATAATAATTTAAAAAGTCAAGTTAAGGAATGAAATGTGTGGGTGGGATGAAGAGAAAAAATACAGTCCTTTTTCAAAAGTCAGTTGGAACAGAACTAATTGGATGTAAGTTTGCATTTGTAATGTAAATGTGATATTTTCCTTCAAGATAATGAAGAACAATGTTTATTGTCATACAATCCACACCCAGCTAGTTTTATTGCTTTTTTATGGAGAATACTGGCAAATGCATACAGAATTTGTTTATTTTCAGTTATACTGGTGCAACTGCTTTATGAAAAGTTTATTCTTCTTTTGGATTACAACAAATATATTTGAATGTAAGCTATAGTTATATGTGCAAAAAAAAGGAGTGACACATGCACACGCATGTAACAATTTAAAAAAGATAAGTATTTTGTAAGGAGATTTAACCACCCGATTGTATCACTACATAGAAGTCTCATTAAGATATCTCTGTGTGTTTGGTTTTTGAAGGGATTGTTAGAACTTGGTGCTTTTGACTTATTCCAACACAATAGAACTTTTTTGTTATATTCAGCAGTTCATGTTTTTAGCCTGATCTTTTAAAATTCCTTTTACAAGCTTTTTCCTTAAATAACTGCAGTTGTTTTTGGGTAGCTTTTAGTAAATGGTGGTTGTTTATATATGTCTTGCTTACTTTCTTTTTTTGGCTCAAATGCAATCCCAGTATTCTTGAAAAGTCAGCATTATATTTATAATAGGTAGAGATGATAGTGGGATAGAGGAGGATTTGGCAGACTGTTTTCAGGCTAGTGGGGGTTCATCAGTGTTCCAGTGGCAGGGGATTTTGCCTGGACCTGCTCTGTGCTGCAACCTGGGGGCGGGGGAGATGTGGAAGTCAGGCCTTAGTACCAGCCTGTCCAGATTTGGGCAATTCCACTCCACTGCTGGAATAACATTTTGCACCTTGGCTTTTATACAATGTGTGCATGTGAAGGGCCCCTCCCCAGTGGCAGAGCGAAGGGACGGAAATTGCCTTTTATCCAAGATATTGTTCTACCTAAAATGTTTGATAGGCTTATGCAATTCTTACATATAATTACATTTAAGATATGTAGATGAAGACTGGCTGGCTCTATGGCAGTCTCCTGGGGGGCAGGCCGGGGGCAGAAAAAAACAGCTTTGCTTACTGTCTCCCTAAAAATAGTTTACGTGTTGGGAAATAAGTTATTGTTGATATTATTACAATAGTTCCTCATTTGCTCAGATCTCATTGTGTTATGTTCACTATCAACATCAAACAAAATGCCACAAAAAGCACTTAATATACCTTTAATACAAGAGAGGTGGATAAAAACTTAAAGGAAAGCACAAGAAAACAATGAGGGGTAAAGAAGATAGAGAAACATTGTTTTCTCTTGCCACTGAGGAAGAGGACACATAGCAATGGATTTAAACTGCAGCAAAGCAGATTTGTATCAGATCTCAGGAAAAACTTCCCAACTGCTAGAACAGTAGGACAGTTGAACAAGCTGCCTAAGAAAGTTGTGGCATTCCCCACGTCGGAGGTTTTCAAGAAGAGAGTGTACTGACTTCTGTCTGGTAGGGTTTAGAAAAAGCAGCACATCTTGCATCTGTGGGGGAGGGCTGGATTAGATGACCCTTGAGGCTCCTCTCATCCCTTTGATTCTGTGAAAATATTGGTCAGCTTGATGATGTTGAATAATTATTCGGCCGTAGAGAATGATTGCCTAAAATCCCCAGATGGAGTTGAAGATTACCAGTAGAAAAAGCATGTAAAGACCCACAGTGTATGTTAGATCAGGGGTTTTTAACCTTTTTCGGTCAGTATACCCACAGCAGCTGATTAACGGGTGGGGATGATGGGGGGAGGGGATGGCAGCGAAATCAGAAGTGCCAGTGGTGCACAGCGGCAAAACCGTAAGTGCTGGTGGTGCATGGCAACAGCGAAAACAAAAGCACTGGCACAAGCAGCGCAAAGTACTGGCAGCTCCACTTTTCCATGCTGTTGCTGCACACCTCCTGGAGCCTTCCCAAATACCCCCAGGGGTGTGCATACCCCTGGTTGACAGCCCCTGTGTTAGATTATTATAGCATCTTCTAGGTTTGCTTTGTGTACAAAGAAATATTGGGCATTTTTAATGGCTGGGAAAAGACTGGGAAAGAATTCCTGTGTCAGTACTACAGTCAGTTTATTTAATTCAGAACAATCAAAGTGTAAGACAGTTTGATAGCAGTACAATCTTTTTGTTGTTAAGATCCATACACCTCAAACAGCTTTGTAGTTGCTCAGTTAAACAAGTTACTCCATTAATTGAGCTGAGAAAATAGTCTATTATGCCTGCCAAAGAAATTTTCTCACTTTTGGTATACTGTCTTAACGTTGCATGCAAGTGTTGCTGATCAGAATACTTGATTGTCTCCAGAGAATCATGATTGTTAATGACTTACCTTTTGTTTATGCTTAAGGAGGTGTGTTCTGCTTATTGAATATTTTTAGTGTTGCTGTACTTAGCTCGCAGTTATGAAACACATTTCAAAATTGGAGAAGGCTACTGCTATGGGTTTTTAGTGTGGGTTCAGAAGTCTCAACAGATTTTAAGTTTGTTTTGAAAACTTCAAGACATTTGGCTTAAAGAAAGAAAATGAAAAGAGAAGTTCTGGTAGCCAGAAGTTCTGTAACAGACAACAGCTCCTACTGCCAAACCACCAGAGTATATGCATGCCCAGGTGCATATGCATGGCCAGTAGGGGTGTGCGAAATGGGCTGTATTTAATTTGGATTCATATTCGGCCCAAACTGGGGTCAGTGATTCAATTTGTTGATTCGGATCACGTCCTCTATTCGATTCGGCCAAATCCAAATCTGAAGATACAGTGATGATTCAGAAAATCAGCAATTCAGCCATAGACACAGCTTTAAATGTTTTTTCTACATACCTCAAGGTACCAGGCATGGACTGCGATGGTGGGGCGAATGGAGTGTTTCACAGGAGCACAGAGGGCCACCCCCCCCCCCCCCCCAGTGTGCTCGGTGGCGAACCTGGAAGTACTTCTATTCCACTTCTGGGTCTGCCACCAAGCATGCTGCAGGGGCCCCCCCACACTTCCTTGGCTCAGCAATTAGCCATGGGGGGACCCCGGGTGTCCCGCCCAGACCCAGAAGGCACTAGTTGCCAAGCTGGGGAGATGCAGGGGGTGGGCCCTGCACACTCCCTGGCAGACCTGGAAGTAGACCAGACATGCTTCTGGTCCACTTCCAGGTCTGCTGCCAAGCGCACTGGGGACCCTCCCCCCCCCACACACACACTCCTATGGGACGCTCCATCTGCCCCGGGATCTCAGCATTCACAAGATGCCTGGTACCTTGAGGTATGTAGAAAAAAACATTTAAAACTGTGTCTATATCTGAATTGCCGAATCTTTCCAAATTTCTCTGAGTCTATTCAGAGGGTTCTAATTCGATTCAGAGAGATTAACGGGTCTCCTGATTTGATTCGGCCACTGAATCAGGCCAAATCTCCACTGAATCAAACAAGGAACCGAAGCATCGTACACCCCTAATGCCCAGCTCTGTGTGGCTTCTTTCAGTAGCTATGCCAATAGAGCATGAAATGTAGCCTGGGAAAACATCAGCTGCTGAAGGGACTATGGCAACCAGTAGAAGGCATGATAGTATTTACATGTGCTTTCTGCCAGCTGCTAGGTGGTAGCAGAAGCCTTACTCCACATGGCAGATGTGGAATAACTCTACTGCAAGAGAGAAGGGTTCTGCCACCTTAGAGAAACTTTGGGTATGACACCCTCAAAGACTTGCTGAAAAACTGAAGTCACCTAGGCCTAAATTCCCTTGCCATTTTTCCTGGCATTTCTTACTTGGGAACATTTGTCTGATCTCAGTCAGAATTTACGTATGCTTATTTATGTATGAACATTAATTATATTGAACCTTCAAATTTTTTTTAATGGAAATGAGTTATACTGTGTGTGTGTGTGTGTGTGTGTTTTCCTGGCCTGTATTTTATGCAGTTAATTGTAGAAATGGAGAAATGCAACACTTCCATGAAGATGGCATCATCAGAAGATGTGAATGAAGTGTTGGCGCACATTGGAACATGTCTCAGGAAGATATTCCCTGGTCTGTCACCAGTGTAGGTACTCATGTTTTCGGCACCTGTCATGCATGCAAATTACCAAAATGTGCAGGGATACCAGCCTGGCTACTGTCCCCTCTTCTCCTATTCCCACCTTTCATCAGGAGCGTGTCTTAAGATTTAGAAAGTGTTTTGACCCAGATCCTGACCCTAAATTCTGCTCATTCTTATTAGTATGGGAAGAATCCTTAAGTAATCTGGAGCCTACACAGAAGCAGGCATGGCTGAAGCATATGGCACTTTAGAGACTTCCATGGGCTAAAAAACTGATCACAAGCCTACAGGTTGTCCTAAATGAAGCTGGGTGCTGGGGGGTTGGGGGGGGTGGAAGAAGGCTTTATAGGAGTATAACAGCTTGTTCTTGCTCCTTTACCTCCAAGAACTGACATACCTAAGTGTAGCCCATTGTTTTCCATTACTTGCTTTCTCTAATGATTGTCCCTGAACAACTGTGATATTGTCTGGTTTCTTCCAGGTCACTGTTTATGGGGAGGGTGGTCAGAGTGGCAGTGTCAAGGACCCAAATTGGAAGAACAGGTGTGGGAAACAAGTCTGTGTGTTTCAGACTTCATTGTTTGGGGTCTGAGGCCTGGATCTTTCATCATATACCTTCAGCAAATTGACTGGACAGAAAACTTCCCCTTTTGACCACTTAAATATCCCTTTGTTCTGTTGTCCATCTTTCCTGATTCGCTCTACCTTTTTCTGTTTCCTTTCTCCTATCTATATCATCTTCTTCCTTTGTACTCATTGTTTGTTCTTGTTTCCTTTGCTTTATTCTCAGTTTGTTCTTTGTCTTTCTCTGTGCCACATTTTAACTTGCATCGCCTAAATCTCATGGCTCTACCATTCTAGTCTAGTTTTCTGGGGGTCTAAAAATATGAATTAATTAGATAAAATAGAATTTTCTCTTTGACAAATAGACATCTGCAGTAAAAGTTTTAAAACTGACATTGCAGAAATATGTAGTTGACATGGCTGAAGTCACTTACTTTTTTTCTCTTGGGTTCACAGCGTTTTATTACTCAACTTTCCTGCAGACTGAGTAAAAAATAAAGTCCATAAACTTGGGGAAACATAACCTACCAGTTTATCTCTAAGGCATATTTACAGTTTACCCTGACAGAGATGGAAATCTTGCTTCAGGCTCATTTGAAAACAAATGCAGAGGGAATAAAGCATAGTCAAAGAGTCTCAGTGATATTGTGACCAAAAAGAGAAAAGCGTGGAAGGAGGGAGGACTGCAGAAGCTTGTGTATATTTAGATCATTGTTTTCTTTGATTTGTTCTACACTTTTTTTTCTTTTGGCCCTCTTGCAAGCATAGATGCAGTACTTTGTGAAGCTGTATGGAGTTACTAGTTCAAAAAAACCCCCCAAAACTGAAACTCCCAGCCAGACTCTCAACTTGATGTAGATCATCAGGCTCTCAAATTAAAGTCAATGACATTGAGCTGTCGTAAAACTGGTGCAAGACAAGAATCAGTTCAAAATTGCCCAAGAAAAGAAAGCGTTACACCTTTTCCTAACTAATTATAGAGAGCCAAAGAACAATAGGAAGTTGCATGGCTCTTCAACCACTCGGACAAATGAATGTTTTTATTTCTTAAAAATAAAGGCAAAGGAATTTGTATTTTATTCAGGAAGAGGAAGAAAACAGATCAGAATATAGAGCAAGGGAACCACAGTGTGCCAAGTAGACCACAGCACCACTTCACCTGTGTAGCCTTTTACAAACAGCAGCTATTGACCACTTGCCAGCCTGAAATCACCTATGTATTTTTTTCTTTCATTGCTGATGTAGAATAACAGGAGCAACAGGTGAGCCTAGTACAGAACAGGAATTATTGAGCCCCCTGAGCCCATCCATAGGGCTAAGATAGATAAGAGCTAGAGCAAAAGACTGTTTCTGAGAGAGAGAAGAAACACCCAAAGACAGTTAAAACATAGTCTTAGGCCATGGACAGGCATCCATTTCTAGCGCCAAAGAATTTCTGTGAAAATTTTAGCTCCAGTAATTTTTGTGAAATTCTTAGTGTTAGAAAAATAGCGCAGGAGTTGGAGTTACGCAGGTGAGCTCTCCAGCCAGGAGGCTATAGAGGGGTGCTCCTTGGGTTACCCCTGCCATGGGGAACCCACTGTTTGATAGCTTGCTCTCTCCCCTGGCAGGGAGGGTGGCAGGCTGTCAATAGGCAGTTGGTAGCTGCTGAAAAGCAGCAGTTGCTACAGATAGCCCCAGGACTATGTGGTTCTAGTCACAGGAGAATAGCCCCCACTTGGTGCACTTTGCCAGGTCCCGATGAAGGGATGCACAGGGCAGGAGGCAGAGGCAGCGCAACTGGAGCCATCCCCAGCGGAATGGGCCCACATGTGGGAAATGGCCTGTCTGTGCACAGACTGATTCCTGGATCTAGGCAAGGGTGGGAGGCAGATGCCTGGGGCTTGAGCCCCAGTTTTCAGCCTGAGGGAATGTCGTCTTTGTTTGCATAAACCCAGGGTGATCTGGGTCTGTTCAGTGGCTGAGAGGCATTGGCCCCACAACAGGATCTGTTATGGTGCTTTCTGTTAGGTTGCCTTTTGCACAGGCTTCAGGGGTCCAGTGCTCTCCCTTTTCCCTCTCCTTTAGAGAGAGGGAGGGAGAGCAGAGGACTGTGGGATACTGTAGCAGCATACATCAGATGCTATGAATGTCCTCAACACCCAAGAGATATGTACATCTGTTCAAGTTAGTGGAGGAAGAGAGAGATCTTCCTGGTTGAAAGAGGGAGAATTTTTTTGCTGATGAGCCAGTCTTCTGCAAGAGAGCCCTTAAACAGCAGCATACTCCTTCTTTGTACAGGGAGAAAAGCTTTTCTTTTAACACAAATGTGACATCTGTCCATGGCCTTAGTCTGTAATACCAAAATAGTCCTAATATTTTGGGGAGAGATGTCACAGGACAAGTTTGTTTCTGTGAACTATGGCTTTATGCTGGTGAAAAGGCATACATGGCTTCAGGAATCATGCAGGGTTAATTGACTGAAAGACAGAAAGAGAAAATAAATATGTGATTACTACTGCAGCATAGTCTATGTTTGGGTTTTAGAAACAGACTTGAGATGTATTGAAGATGGCAATATTTTCCTTTAGATTCACAAACATGAGGCAAGTTGGATTCAATGTAAAATAAAGATGATTTTTGTGTGTGATTATACATGCAGACAGACATTTTTTAATTCTGTCCATTTCTCTCCCTCATATATAGGAGAATTATGAAAAAAGTTACCATGGAGCCCTCAGAAAGACTGGCTAATCTACAGGCACTATGGGACAGCCAGACTGTGGCAGAACTGGGCCCTTGTGGTGAGCATGAGTTTTAAGGCTGAGGTATAAAAAGGTTAAAATCACAGTTTGTCAGGAAGTTTAATTCTATTTCTGGCAGAACCCTGTAAAGGTGTAATTAGTTTTAAGGTGTAATTTGCAGAGCATGGACTTCTGATTGGTGGATGAAGATACTATTTTTAAGCTTCATTGCAACCTGGCTCATATCACAGACAGTGTAGTGTAGTGTTGGTCTGTGTCAGTTTCTGCCTGCCGTATAATGGATGCATTCCTGAAGGAAAGAGAGAGTGAGTTTTGAAGCATTTTAAGATTTTTTTTTTTGTGGTTATTTGCTATAGTGTAAAATGTTTTTATTTTGCTCCTAGGGGGCTTTTCACAAATGTACGCATGTGTTTGTGACTGGCTTGGATTTCCTTATAGAGAGGAGGTACAGTGGGTAAGTACATATCTCATGCTGAGGGCTATTTTAACTAAGTATACAAAGAATGGCAGAAGGCAGATCAGGGTGGGACTGTAGAGACTGACTGCTTTAGTGGGGCATGAGCTGTCATTGGCAACAGCCTACTTCATCAGATGCTATGAATGAGTGTGCAGAAAGCAGAGTTGCTAAATGAACTTGCTTTTTACACATTCATTCACAGCATCTGACAGAGTAGGCTGTCACTTGTGAAAGCTCAAGCAATTATCTTTCTGAACTAGTTAGTCTCCAAGGTGCCCCCCTTATCTACCCTCTGCCTGACTTCAGGCTAACACAGCTACAGAGAGACAGCAAACCACAAAACCAGCAGAAATAGTTTTCTAATAAAATGTGGTTTTGTGCATTTTTAACAGGATGTGGATACAATTTATCTGACACAAGATACAAGGGAGTTGAATTTGCAAGACTTCAGCCATCTTGACCACAGGTACACAATACTCAATAATGCTTATCATAACCTGAAAATAATCATTTTTTCACTACATCTTACTCAGTTCTCATAGAAGCAATACAGGAAATGCAGACAGGCTTAAGAGCTGTCAGTTGGGTTTGTCTGCTTGGTGGAATGACAGTAGCCCTTAATTTTAGCTTCTGCCACAAATCTGTACTCCCTCATCGGCATAGAAGCCATGCAGCGTATGCTTTGTTTGTTTAGGAGCTTATGTGTTATATCTATTTACTGGAGATAATGCACTGACTTTGCCTGTGTACTGTTTGAGTTCACCTTTTTTAAAATTTTTGCACTTATAAAATTAGCTGACTGATACTTCTCGCTCTGAGGTACCACAGTTTGCAGGTTCCTCTTTGCTGAATCCAGCTACATCTGGTAAATAAAGTAAAGAAATGTTGTTGCCTTGGCTCCTGCAGAGTCCCCTTTCCCTCACATACAGTGGGGAAAATTACTTTTTCCAGCAATCTGTAAAAAGACGGGGAGTTACTGGTTCTGGTATCACAGAAACTTTCTAAACCAAAGATATTATCAAGTGAGACACCAGGGTTCTTAACCTGACTCATTACCTTAGTGCTAATTGCCTGAAGTGAAGGCAATTTCCTGTACACATATATGATTTGTCCTTTAGTAACAGAACTTGTCTTCCAGGTGTGAGATGAAGTAGTCCTGATTTATCTATCTAACAGCATTCAAATACTCCTTCATAGTTGAGACCAAAATTGAAAAGGCTATCAAGCAAGAAATAAATTATTGTTATCATGATCATGCTGATGTGTTTGGAAACAAGTTCACCAAGAGATTTTTTGTATACATAGAATAACATGGAAGAAAAACTTAATCCTTGAGGCATGTCACCTTTTTAATATCTCAGCATGAGCATAAAAACAGTCTTGTGTATTAGCTTTGCATTAATGTACAACATTCTTTTGTTGCAAAATGCTGTTTTTATTGTTGCCTTTGTGATGGCTGTATATTTCAGAATGCAGAAAACCGCAGTTCTGAAAAGAGATATAGTCTGGCCACTGTTTATCTGAAACAGTTATTAGGATCACAAGCACATCTAACTTTCTTTCTCCCTCTGTGTTTAATAACCAGCCCTAAACTGATTGAATATAAAACTAATAAACCAGAGGAAATGAAGAAAAAGCTGCCAAGTGCTATTAATGTCTATCTGGAAGTGTGTGCCGTGCAGATAGGCGTGTACCAGCACATAATGCTGGTTGGAAACCTTGGGGATGGGCAAACTAAAAAGTTAACATTAATAAATTAAGTGTGTTGATAATTTTGATTCAGTTTGCACTAGAGCTACTTGCATGTGGAATCATCAACTACGTATACTGTAGTTATGTCTTAGTTTCCATTATACAAGGCAGGGGTTTATAGAGTGCCTGTTGTGTGCATGTGTCTGTATGTATTTAAGTATGAGGCAAGGAATTATCTTATTACTGCATCATGCTACCTTGCATACTAAATAGCGTGATAATGTCTGATATGTGTTTCTTCTGTGGCACAGCATGTTTATCAGCAGTAATAATGATGACTTTAACAAAAAGGGAACAAATTATATAAGGAGTTTGGAAATAAATGGAAAGGGAATCATTTAACATTTTATTTGTGAATTCCCTTTTACAGATTCCCTTTTAATAGAGGACTTGTGCTGAAAAGTATATTATCCTTTTGCAGTTCTCCTGTTTCTTGGGGGGATATAACTCCAGGGAAGAAACAGGGATATGTTGACTGGAATCAGTCTGTCCAAGATATGTATTTAATCATGCAAAAAAGCTTTGTAGCATCATGCTAGTAATTAAGAAACTTAAACAAGTCACAGGCTGAAGAAAAGTAGTGAGAGACTAGGGAGATACCAACTCAAAAAAAAATCTGAATTAAGTATTCATATTTGAATGGGTGTTGTTTAACCAGTCAAAAAATTCATATGAAAATGAAGTCAGTTCACACAAAATCTAGTTTATTTCCTAGATTTTTGTTATATTTAGAATGCAATGGCTTTTAAACCCATGTTGTTTGGCTATTATGGTAAAGGCAAATTAAATTAGGTATAAAATAATATTTAAGAGGTCATTTGACTAGACAGCTGTATGACAAGTATGTAAAAATATTTTCTTTTTCTAGAGACTTAATACCTATAGTTGCTGCCCTGGAATACAATCAGTGGTTTACAAAACTGTCCTCCAAGGATCTGAAATTGGTAAGTAATACTGTGAAGGTACTCCAACTCCTAGAGAACTTTTCTATATTTTACACTGTAGGGGGACAGTTATCAGCAATGGAAAACTGAGCAGACTACCAAAAAAAAATGTCTGTGCATCATCTGGCCATGAATGCACCAGAAAAGTATCTTACCATTTAGTGTTAGACATTTCAAGCGGTAATATAAGGCTAAACAGGAAATTGGTTTAAAGGAACCTGGAATCAGTTATTTGATTAGCAGGTAGGGAAATATTTGCATTATATTTTCATTTCTAAGAAAGTAGGCTTTTCTGTCAATCTTCATGATTACCTGAAGTGGAAAAAAACTTTCAGGTTCCTGGGGCTAAGACGGTCAAAAGACAATAGTAAATATTCAATAATGTCTGACAATTATGTTTTTCCACTAAGGTGTTCTGGTGAAACGTCAACAAAGGGGCATAATCCAACAAGGTGACCTAGCCTAAATTGTTAAACACAGTTGATTTAAAATTAATTTAATTACTCAAAGTAATAAACTATTTTTAATTTAAAAGTGAATTGTCCCAAATGCAGATAATGTTTTTGAAACCTGCTTTTATATCTAGGATTAGACCCTATCTATCCCAAAAGAATTAAAAGGGGCAAAATCCCTTCAGAAGTAAATTGATGTAACTTTATGTATCACAATCTTGCTTGTGAAATCCCTCAATTGTTGCATTCCATGAACACAAAACAATGGTCTATAAAAAGCTGTGGGACCAGAAAATAACTGCATAGGGCTAGTCTGAGAAGCTTAGTCAGTACTTGAGAGAGTCAGATTTTGCACTTAAATTTGTTTTTTGCTGAAAAATCCGTTCTTGACATGATGAAAACATTTCCCTTTTCTCCGCTTTTTTGGAAGTAAAATAATTTCTCTTGTATATAACAATAAAACAGTAACTCAGAGCCTTAGCAGCAGAAATCTCTTTTCCTGAAGATCAAAATATTTTGCTTTGAAAATGATAACAAAGGACTACACAGGAATAGTATTTTAGTTGCCCCATGTCCCCATTTTCTTCTGTGGGCCAGGCTGAACATTTTCATCCAGAGGTGAGACTGGTATATAATCAGAGATGTAGTTTAACCAAGCTACTTGTCAAAAGTAGAACAGGGGAACTTGAGGTACTTCAAGTCTAACTTCCAAGAGGCACTGTAACAAGACTTCCAAATCAAATTCTTTTTTCTCAAAATATTTTGGTATTTGAATTTCTGCCCAGGTCATTTTTTTTTTCTATGGAAAACTTAGATTAAAAATTATTCTTTGCTGTGATAAAAATTTCCATGAAGGCAAGGAATTGCTATATTTCAACCAATTTTTTCAGTACCATTGCTCCTAATTCTCTTACAATGGTATTAGCCTTTTTGTTTCATGATCACTAAGTTAACTACAGTGATCTAAAATATTTTTTGGCAAGGAAATCACAAAACAAGGCAGAATTTGTTTGGTTCCAGTACCGAAGTGGCTAATTGCTTCAAGTGTGCCTTATCTACCTAGAGGAAAGCCACGCAGGAGTCTTTTCCCTATAATGAAGGGGAATGGAGCATTGACTGACCTTGAACGTGTTCCTGTTCCACATGTTTAGGGTTTACTGTCAGGAATTGGACTCTTGTAAGAAAGACTCTTGTGGAAAGTGGTAAAGGCAGAAAATCTACTTGATATCCATCCTCTGAAGATCTGGGAATAACCCAGTAGGTATAGAGAAACAACACATTTCCTCCATGGTAATTTCATTTTACTCTGGGTCAAACGTAGAACAGATACCTGCTGTAGAGTCTTACACTGTTGTAAGTCAAACCACTGCAGTGTAAAGTTAATCCTGAGAAAGTGAAGAGTCCCACTTTAGTAGTTCCTGCCATCTTTGATAAATAGCAGCAATAAATTTTTCACTAACAGCTTAACCTTCCCCTTTCTAATCAGTCTCTTATGGCAACAATGATTGTGTTTTGTGCTACTGAATGATGGAGTGCAGAGACAGTGCCAGTGGTGAAAGGGAAATGACAGTCTTTAAAATATGAGTACAGGTGACATTATATAAAAACAATTTTTTTTCTTTTCCATGTTGCAGGATTTTTTAATCATCTGAAATTTATACTAAAAAAACTTTAAAAACCTGAATATTTAGCCTTGTATATTGATTGAACAGTGGAGTCTGACAGTATATAGGAACATAGACTCTCAGGACCTTGTATGAATATCATTCAGTCATTTTAGCAGCTGTAATCATTAACAAAGTTCAGTTTTGAGCTTCTAATGGATCCTGTGTGATATGTTTTGGAGGAAGATGGTAAAATTCCAAAGTGAAATAAAATAAAAGATGGAGAGTTACTGTGACTTGTTATATAGCTTTTGGATTATAGTTAACATCCCTTCCTCCCCTTGTCTCCCCACCCGCCCAACCCCCCCACTAGCCAATTAACACCGCAAAAGCAGTGCTATCTTCCTGTCATGTTCTGGATAGTCATGGATCCCATGACTGCTTATGCAAATGACAGAACATGACTATTAGGGCTGTGCGAAACAGCACCATTTCGTTTCATGTTCAGTTTCGATGGTTCAACGGAACAGCGTTCTGTTTCAGATTTCATTTAGATTTAAAACAGCTGTTCTGTTCTGTTCTGTCGAAACTGAAAGACTGTTTTGATGCTGTTTCGACTTTCGCTGTGTGGGGGGGTGAGCTCAGCTGGGTTGACTCCCCATCCCCAGGGCTAGATTGGGCATGGGGGCAGAGAGTCAGCCCAGCTGGCCTCACTCCCACCCACTGTGCAGCTGGGCTGACTCTCCCACCCCCTGTGCCCGACTGCAGCACAGGGGTAGGGGGTGGGAATGAGCCCAGCTGGGCTGACTCTGCCCCCATGCCTGATTGCATCACGGAGGGGTGGGGGTGAGCCCTGCTAGGATGAGACTCCACCCCCTCCGCCCCCCACCCCCCCAGCCAGATCACAGTGCTAGGGAAGGGAACTGAGCCGGGCTGAGTTCCCTTCCCTTGTGTTGTTATCAGCTTCTGGCAGTGGGAGATGGGGAGAGCCAGGGCTGTGCTCCCTCCTGGTACCCTGGTTCTCCCCATCTCTTGATGCTGCCTTTAAAACTTGAAACATTTCAAAACTTTCGAAATGTTTCGACTAGCCTTGTTTTGTTTTGAGGCTGTTTCAAAGCCCCTCATTTCAATTCGATTTCACTATTTTGACCTCTAAATTAGTCAAAACAGTGTCAAATTTAAACAGCCGGTGAAATTTTGCACACCCTAATGACTATCATGGACATGATTGGGCATGCAGCAATTCTGTATGGGGCTAGGAGAATCTAAAATAAAACTGGGGGGGGCAGGGGTGGAGGTGGTACTGTATTCCCTGCCCATAAAGCTCTTTCCTCAAGAGTGTGCAAACAGCCTCTGTTCCTTGGGGGCCTGTGCTTTGTTGTGCTTTATTGTCTGCATTTTGGTGTTCCTACTTTGTCTAATGGGTCTTTCTAGTTGAATCTTTTTTTTTTGCACTGTCACTAATCCCTTTTAATTCAGGGACTGTCATGGACGCAGAAAAATGTCCTGACCAAGCAATTTTTATATTCATGGAGCCCCTGTCACGATAAAAGACAATTAGGTCCTTGTTTGCTGGTCCACTCCTTGAATGACTCTTGTTAGTTTGCCTCTTGGTTAGAACATTCCCCAGATTCGCTATTTTCGTCTGAATCCCTTCTTCAAAGGTTTCTAGGATATACCTGAAGCTATGTTTATTACTGCTTGTTACTCATATCATGGTTGTGCCTGAAACCCCAGTCATGGACATGGACTTGTGCTTAGCTAACACCTATTTATTTCCTGTATTTCTGAAGATGTTATTTTGTTTGCTTAATCTAATGTTAATATTTCTTCTCCATGACAGTCCACCGATGTCTGTGAGCAGATCCTAAGAGTGGTCAGTAGGTCCAATCGATTGGAAGAACTGGTATTAGAGAATGCTGGGCTAAGAACGTAAGTAATGTTTCTTGAAATGTTATGTTATTATTTATTCGTAGCTTAATAGATATAAATTACATGTTAGAACTAACAAAATAGTAAATAAAGAAATGATAATCCTAAAATATTATTCTATCTATGCAATTTTATTCTGGGTAGGAGATACAGCCTGTTGGAATGGAATGAATATATCTAAACAACCAAACTTCAAAAATGTACTTCTTCCACTTCTAATAGTAACATTGTAAAAAGCAGATAGATACTTAATATAATCCACTTACTGTACTCTATTTTTTAAAAAAAATATAAATAAATTAACTATACAATTTAGTGTGTACATGCTACGGAATTGTTTGAGTATCTAGGCTGGTAATTAATAGCTCTTCAGACATTTTGTTTTTCTCTTACAAAATGGAGGCAAAGAAACCCCCCTCTTACATTGCGTAGTCAGTATTTGAGTAGCATGTAGATGCCCTGAGAAAGGCCACATTCCCCATTGCCTAAGTGTAGTACACCATGAAGCAAGACAGTTCATTGTCCCAGTGAATTTGCAATCTAACCTAGCAAGCCAGCCCAAAAGCAGACGGAGGAGGTGTTATTTTCACTTAATATTGAAGGACTCAAGCTGAAAGAGATGGAGCAGTGTGTTTTTAGAACTATATATACAGTTAACTTGCATTTGTTTTAATGGGAGTTAGACACCTTGATACTTCTAAAAGTATGGCCCAAGTTACTTTCCTGAGGTCAATCAGGAGGTCTGGGGTAAAGTTTGGTCCCCAGTGCAGTATCCCTAATAAGAAGCATTCAGAATATAAGTGATTGACTATCCTTAATTTTTCATCTCATGTCATTATTCACAGCATTAATAATGAGGGAATATTATAAGAGATATTGACTTCCATTGCACATTGCTTGCTTGCTAACTTGGTATAGCTGGAGCTGGCTTTGATTCTAATAGGACTTGACTGATAATCATCCTGAGACATTTGATTTTGTAGCAGTATATATATATTCCAAGTGTTTGGCAATTTTCCTTTGTGTGTCTCTAGTCTGATCAGCATTAACTGTCTATTCCTGTTAAGGGTGTATATATCAGCTCTGCAGGTTATAATGCCCATTTGCTGGGAGGAAAAAGAATGCATCCTGTTGATACTAGCTTCAGCTACAGAAAGAGCATTTTTAATGAGCTTAGATCAATTACCGTGGTTGGAGTTAAGAAGAGTTATTAAGAACTGTTTAAAGGTTAAGTCCCACTGTGCACTCAGTTCATCTCTTCCGGCTTTTCAAATACTGAAGTCCTGAGTTTGTTTATATTTTTATAGTGCACTTCATGATCGCCATGATAGTAATGTGAGGCTGCTGAAGTCAGGGCTCCATTTCTACTTTGTCAGGGGAGGATTCTCTTATGTGTTGCCCTGGCACACTTGCTGATCACTCCTGCTGTGCTTTGCAGGCAGGCAGGAAGACAGGATTCACCCCAAGGAAATTCTTGTCAGTTGGCAGAGCAATCTTAATACCTGGTGTTTAGCTCTATTGTCACTAGGATTTGGTTACAGGAGATAGGAATTTTCTATTAATATATAGCGAACAGGTTGCTCATTTAGGACAATGAAGCTTCAGTTGCTGATTCGATTTGGAGGCAATTCAGCCCAATTCAGTGGCTGAATCTCTGAATCCAAATCAAATTGGGAGACCAATTAAAATGTCCAAGTCAATATGTAGCCTCTGGGGGGAGGGTGGGGACCCTCACCGGGCCCCATCCCCTGCCTGCTCCCTGAGCGCCCCCCAGCCCCCGCCCATTCTCCCAGTCCCGTAAGTGGCTGCCCCTCTTGGCACTTTAAAAAAAAAAAAAAAAAAAAAAAAATCTCCACGCTCATTGGCTGCTGCAGTGGCTGTCAGGGCCTCTCAGGTCTCGTGGCAGAGCCCCCCCCATGCAGCGCTGGGAAGTGGGAGGCAGCGGGGATTACAGGGCTTTTTTTAAAGTGCCAGAATGCTGGGGCCTGGTGGGGCAGCCATTTATGGGACTCAGAGAGTGGGCAGTGGATGGGGCCTGTTCGATTCAGTGTTTCAGCTGATTCGGTGGTGGCTGAATCAGTTCAGGACAGTGATTCAAATCGTTGAATTGAATCACTGTCCCCTGAATCGGCTGAATCCAAATCCAAAGCGATTACTATTCACTTCACACAGGCCTATTGCCCATGCAGTAAGAGTATATCTGTACTGCTTCTGGGCTGTGTGGTAGAGTGCAGCAGAGGAGCACACATTTTCCACTCCCCCACCATGTGCACCAGCACCTGGAAATGAAGCAAGTAGCCTCCTTAGGGCATTGTTGCCACAGCACTGCGCTTATGGGCTGGGGGAGACATTGTACATAAATCATTTTAAATGATCAGAAACCTTTTAAACCTGTAACAGAACCAAAATTCAGTGCACTTAAACCACTTTCAAAAAGGCTGAAACTGGTTTAAGATAAACCTCATTGGATTTAGTATCAGACTTAACTGATTTAGATCAGACTGGTTTATGAAACTTCTGACCCAGGCCCACTCCCGGTTCAAGTTAACTCACAGTCCCCCAGCATCCCAGGATGCTTTGCAGCCCTAGGCTGTGCTGTCTGCTCCAGCAGAGCAAGGCTGGCCCTGCCCCTCTGCCCTCTAACCAAAGCAATATCACTGCTCCAGCTGGCTGAGAAGGGGAGGGGGGAACCCAGCACTGGACCCCAGCCAGGGTCTGAGAAGGAGAAATGCTCTTGGTTTAGACTCTTCATTTTGTAATTCCTGTGTTCCAGGATTGATAAATATATATCAAAGGTGCTCAGATCATTGGGTGAGTTCCCTGTGATGTGAAGGTCTCTTGAAGCTAATATAAATAAGAAATGAGAATATTGCTGGATTGAAAGAATGATATTATTCTGTGGTGTGTGACCTAACAACTAATGGAAATATTTCGTAGCTTTGTGTCTGATAGCATTAGACATTTCCATTCTTTCTAGTGAACATATTCTAAGCCTCTGAATGTGGTGTTGATTGATGCAGTAGATATAATCTTCTTTTATCATGCTTTCTTTGCAGTGATTTTGCACAGAAACTAGCCAATGCCCTAGCCCATAATCCTAACTCAGGACTTCATACCATTAACCTTGCTAATAACCCACTTGAGGACAGAGGTACTGTACCATTTAAACTTTTCCTTTTATACAAATGTAATAAGAGGATTAGTGCTACTTCATTCAGCTTTGCCTGAATAATAGAGTATTGTTCTTGGTATAATGTCATTGTAAATATCTGTTGTTCACAGATGACTGAGAATTGCTTTTTGTTCTTAGTTTGCACATATCTATTAGCCTAGAGGTGTTTAATGATCCTAATGTAACTAAGAATTTAATTAATTTTGGGTTAGTTTGATTTCACAGGGGTTACTTTTGACCTAAACAGTGGATGAAACACAGTGAATGCTTTGTGTTGGAGACAGAAAAAATAGTTTTAAATAGTACATTTTAAAAAAAAGTATATAGAAAAGAATCTGTGGATGTAGCTGAACATAAGAAGTAATATCGCTGCTTGCTGTTTCAGATGTTTTCAAACCAAAGTGGTTTTTTTTGATTCAGACACATTTTATTTAAGTATTTATGGTCATTGTTTTTGTAAATGTATAGCTATAATCATTACAGTGTGTGCACTAGGCATACATCCATCCCAATTCAGCAAAGCAGTCCTCTTGTCTTCGGTGAGACTTGAGCACTTGCTACCTTCTATGAATCTAAACATACATTTTAAGTAATTGCAGTTTATGGACATAAGTCATTCCTTTCCATTATCCCCCAAACATAAGATTATTTTTAAACTAAGATTAATTTCCTTCAGTCTGGACTTGGCTCTGTGAGCATTGCATACATAGAATTCATATTTCATGTACACCATGCTTTCAGGATGACACCCATCATGAGTTTGTCTGTCAAGGGGTTGAAAGACAAGGATTTTATTCTGTAAAACTTTTTGTTCCTAGTGTTTTGCAAAATTTCCCTTCTCTCCCCTCTCTAACAGCAATTTAAAATGGAAAAATGTTCATTTTAGTTGGAACACATTTGGGTTGAAACACATTTAAAAAAAAAAAATAATGTATTGGTATTTTTTCTTTCACCTCCCAGATAATTATGCAGTTTTGAATAGTAGTATAGATTTGCTTGAATTGTATGGAAAGTGCCAGAAGACCATTTTGTTCACCTGAAATTTAAAAAACATAATGGTGAGAGTAATTGTATTTTGAACAGCATCTTAAATTTTTTTTGGCTTCCCTTAACCATACTGTCAAAATTTGAGTCACCTTTTGAGTCTTATGGCACTCAAGGCGTTAAGTCCTGGGCTTGCTAAAATGATGGGAGATTTGCCACTGGCTTTAATAGATCCAAAGTGTCACCCTTTGTTTCTTTTAAGAAACGTCATGTTGAAAAATCACTTGTCTCTCTCTCATCAAGCTCTCATGGTAAATGGCCTCCTGTTGATGAGGCTGTAAAATTCTTGCCGTGTGGGGGTGATGCTGGCTGTACCTGAAATCTGCTAGTTAAATTGTGGAGGAGGGAAGAATTGAAGGATTTACTAGTCGTCTTAATTGACATGCATCACTGCAGTATTTATTCATATTGCTTTTGCTGCCTTCCTGTTCCCCCTTTCCCATCACAAAATAACATCACATTTGGCTTTTAAAGATATATGTATAGAATCCCCTGCAACCAAAGAGTACAGAGGACCTGCCTGGGAACTGAAAATCCTGGGGGGAATTATCAAAAGATTGTAATATTTTGAGTCTTTCTTCACTGAAGATGCATAGATTTTAAAACTGTACTTAGGATAGAAAGTCCCGCCAGTGTTGCTTTTAAAGTAACTCTGGCTAAAGGCCGAGTCCTATTGGTACTGGAATTTCTGCAAATGCATACAACACTTCACAAAAACTTTTATGTCAAGTTAAATACTTTCTGTCTTTGGTTGTGGCTGATTTTTATTAATAAGGTTAGTGTTTTTATGGAATCTATTATACTGTGTTTCTGAGAATTCCCTTTTTCAAGCAAACTAAGGGAAATTGTGTGTGTGTGTATATGTGTACATATATGTGTATATATGCGCACACCATACAAAACATTTTAAGCAGTTAATAATTAAAACACTGTCAGTGAATACTTCTTTAAAATTTCTCCAGAAAAATCTTATTTATAAAAAAAAAAAAAAAATTCTCAAATGTGTTTCACATCAAGCTAACAACAAATTGCTACAAAGGTGAAGAACAGTAACTTGAATATTCTTATAAGATATTCTGAATTTATTCCTCAAAACGAATTTAGTAAGTGTAGTAAATACTTCCAGCCATCATGACTATATTTCCAGCTACCATGACTTTTTATAGTAAATAATAGAAATAGATCTTCATGTCAACAGCTTGACTATATTTATACAATATGGCAGGTAATTTTCAGCTGTCTGGGAAAACTACAAATATAATCAGTATACATACTAAACATGGTTGTATGAGTAACAACAAAAACTATCCCTGTAACAAAAAATCCATGCACATCTGAAATACAACTTTTCCTGTGTGTCAGATAAAACCATATGACAAATGCAAAATAAACTGTTTGTACATGATATGGTAATAAGAGGTATGCGAAATGGGCCATATTTAATTCGGATTTGGATTTGGCCCGAATCAGGGACAGTGATTTGATTTGTTGATTCCAATCACTGTTTTGATTTGATTAGGCCAAACCCGAATCTGAATATTCGATGCTGATTTGGCCATAGACACAGCTTTAAATATTTTTTCTACATACCTCGAGGTACCAGGCGCAACTTGTGAATGCTGCAATGGTGGGGTGTATGGAGTATCCTACAGCAGTGCAGGGAGCCCCCCCCCCCCCCCCCCCCCCCCCCCCCCCCCCCCCCCCCGCATGCTCGATGGCAAACCCGGAAGTGGACTGGAAGTACTTCTGGCCTACTTCCAGGTCCACCGCTAAGCGCATGGGGGATCCCTCCCCTGCCTTCCTGGCATGGCCGTGGGGGACCCCAGGTGCCCCTCCCAGACCCAGGTGGCACCAGTCACCAAGCCAGGGGGGCAGGGAGAGGGGTCCCCCGCCCACTCCCCAGTGGACCCGGGAGTGGACTGGAAGTGCTTCTAGGTCTGCTGCCGAGCACGCTGGAGACGCTCCCCCCCCCACCCCGCTCCTGTGGGACGCTCCATCTGCCCAGCATCTCAGTATTCATGAGCTGCCTAGTACCTTGAGGTATGTAGAAAAAACATTTAAAGCTGTGTCTATGTCCGAAACATTAATCTCTCCAAATCAATTTGGAGGGTTCCGATTTGGTTCAGAGATAGGTCTACTGATTCAATTCCATTTTGGAGATTTGGCCGCCAAATAGGGCCATATCTCCGCCACATAGAATTGGTGACCAAATACAGCCCTAATACCAATACAGTATTTCTTGTCCAACGATGTGAATTTTAGTATTGAATTAGTTTTTTATTGAAAAATCTTTGGTAGAAGCAGCAAGGTTTATTCCTTTTTTCCTCTAAGACACCCAATGGCCTGTGATGTACTACCGAAAATTTCATTTCACACCATCTAAATCCTGCAGGTTACTTGTTGATTTATTCATGTAATAGATATTTCATACATTTGTTCTATCATTTCTTAGCATATGTCATATTACTAAAAATGTCACCACCTTTTTAATGGGAAATTAAATGTATAGAGTTCAGAACTAAAGATATAGTGAGAAAAATACTTAAATTAAAATCTAAATGCCTTTTTTTTCTTACAGCAAAATTATGCAGAGGTAATTTAATTGGTGTCACTGTCCTACATTCTTAGTGTTTCTTAGGAACAAGAACAATTGCAACCTTTCTGAGACTGTATTAAAAACAGTAGTACAGTGGGTGCATTTATACAACATGCTATGGTGCAGTAGCAATAAACTACTGTGCCATAGCTTGTTGTTTCAGCACCGTAGTGTCGCCAGGCATGAACCGTGATGGCAGCGCTTTTGAACAGTAGTAATGAGCTATTGCACAGTAGCATCTAAAAATAATCATGCTGTGATGGGACTGTGCAGTAATGCCGCTTACTGTGCAGTCATAAGAAAGATGCACCCATTGACTAGTCTAATTAAATAAAATAAGTGGCCACTATGACTAACATGGGAGTTTCAGGTTCTTAGAATCAGTTCTGTGTGCGGTACCTGCACTAGAATTTCTTTTGTACAAAATTCAGCCTTGAAATATGTGTTCAAAAGCATAATGTGCATCCATGGTTTGTTCCTCTTTACCTTATCTAACGAATTAAGTGCTTATTAGGAAAAGGCACCAGAATTGGCTAACATATTAGCTAAGCTTCACTTAACCTGGACCACCATTTCCAACAGATACAGAAAAGAAATACTTATAGTATTTTAGAAGCTTCGCATTGACCCTTGTTTCTGATTTCACAAACATTGTTCTTTGGCTTATTCTTAAACCTTTCAAACATTCCAGGTGCTGATACCATGGCACCTATGCTACCTCCTGTTTGGTCAGCCAAAACTTAATAATGCTGAGCATAGATTTTAAAGTATTTCAGAGTAAATCAGCCTTGGGTGGTTTTTAATTGCCTTTTTGTTCTGTGTTTGTACAGTAGAATCCTGGCCCATGATTAGGATTTCAAGGGGCTAGAGTAATAAAACTCGTATTTTTAGCCTGGCCCTAATAAGAGTGCAGTTCTGCTTGTGAAGTGCTGAAGCACCCCTGCAGTCTCTCTGGCTTTAGTTGGGTTGGATGAGTGGTCTCTAATTCCTGTCACTTTGAAAACATATGAATTCTACCTTCTTTTTTTACCCCCACACAGGTGTATCCTCTCTAAGTGTTCAATTTGCCAAACTTCCAAAGGGACTGAAACATTTAAATGTATCTAAAACCTCATTGTCACCTAAAGGTATGTTTTACACTTATTGCTGAGCTACTATTTTTCCGTTGGATGAGTGAAAACTAAATATTTTAGTTAGTAATAAAAGCTTTTATTTTACAGGTTTAAAATTTTCTTCTGCCTTTGGCTATTCCTCTCTGTCTGTTGCAGCACCGTTCTGTAGTACCTGTTATTTCTTAACCATAGTAGCTTGTTGAAGTGTGGGCCAGACCCAAAGCCAATTGATTTGTCAGATGAAAGATTCCGAATGACTTCTGTGCTATTTGGATTAAGACCTGTACTACCAATGTGCTGGTTTGCATTAACATTGGAATAAATTGTTTGTTGCATTTATGGTTCAAGAAGCTGTCTCCAGAGCATATGGTGTTTGTAATAGCTTACACGTTGTGTTTAAATTTTCAAAATAACATTTGTAAAACTATCAAAATATCTTTTGGAAATGTGATTTTACAAAATAAAACCATTCAGTAAGTGAAGCTGTATCATTGATTTGATATTTTGGCCTAAGTAGAAGGTTCCACGTGCTTGGTTCAGTGAAAGTCTCAACTTTTTGAGCCCTACCAAAGGCTTGCTGAAGTCAGTGAAAAAAATACCCATTAATATCACTCCAGTTTGGATCAGAGTTAGATCAGCTATGCTCCTTATCCTACTTGTCAGACTTGTATGTTGAATTATTGAATTTCATGCTAGTGTTGCTGTTCTAATAATGATAGTATACAACATGTGTACGCTACTTTTATGTTGTAATGAATGGTGTTGACAAAACTCTTTGAAAAGGGCAAACAGCTAGAAGCAATACTGGCCAAATTGGTGCTTGAAGGGTTAAGAAATTTGCATTTTCTATGTGCACAAGTTCAGTCCTGCAGTTTGTGGCTGTGACATATACTTTAAGTTAAAAATTGCAGGGTGGACAATGACACTAGAAAACTTGGCAGATATCAGAAACTTGGCACTGATTTCCAGCTGACAGCAACCCCAAAGCCAACAAGCACGCTACTAATGTTAATCCTATTTTTTATGTTTTGGTTCTTGAAAAACTAAAGCACTGAATCAGTGTTTCCTATATTTAACCAGTATATCCTATATCTATTAGTATATTCTATCCTATTATATATAAAATAAATAGTGTATGTGTGTGTGTGCATGTCTGTGTGTATAATATTATTTGTATCTCACATACACACATATATTAAATATGATGTTTTACCAGCTTCTTTCAATATTTCAAACTATTTTTTAAATGAAAAGATGGACACATGCCATTCATTGATTGCCAGTCTCCTTTCATTAAATGGTTGTAATGTTTGGAAAGCTGCCAAATGTCTCTAAGTAATTCAGAGCATTTGTTTGCACTGTAGCTTTCCCTACACATCTCATACTAAAATCTGCCCTACCACTGAAGAAGATAGTGATGTTCATATGTTTAATAAATTCTCTCAGGTACTGATTGAAAAGCAGCCGCTGCCATTCAGATAGATTCTGTTGTAAATGATAAGTTACAATGCTCAGTATGCAGCTGATATTTACTGGAATGGTCCACCTCTATCCATATTTGAAAGAGCTGATGAAGTTGTTTGAAGAGGAAGGCTGTGACTTGTTTGTTCTCAATGCATACACATTAAAATTAAAGACTATGTATGTATTCTAAACTGGATTTGAGTGTTTATGCATCTCCTGATATTTTAATGAACCAAATATTTTTTCTGAAATTATGAAGGAATACATAATTCAAATGTTTGAACTTTTAGGTCTTGTCAACTGCCTTTGAAGTAGAATTGAATTATATTTAGTTTTATGTTTGCCTTTTGCAGATACTTGCATTTAAATATTCTTGTTTACAGTAAAAGATGCCTTTAAAAACACAGTTTATTTATAATGTTATGTCAAAATACATTAGAATGGGTAAGCCAAATGCATCATGCAATACAAAATATTGTCAGAAAATTGTTTCTAAAAAAAGCTGACACTAGATTAAAGGTCCAGTCCTACTAGCAGGATATACCCAATTTCCTAATAGTGCTTGAGGGGAGGGGTCCTGGCACTGTGCAAGATGGGGCCTTATCTGAGATAAACTATAATATCCATTGCAATCTATGCCCTCCTGCAGTGGAGCTGTTTGGAGAACAGGAAATCATTAGGCATTAATATATGATAGTGTATACACTAAAATGATGTCTTGGCAGAGTCTGTACTACTACTTTTTGGGTGCAACTAAGTTGAATATTGACCTTTTTTTACAGGGGTGAATAGTCTTTCCCAGTCATTGAGTGCCAACCCACTAATTGCAAATACTCTCATCCACCTCGACCTCTCAGGGAACATTCTCCGGAGTGATGATCTCTCGGTGTGTACATTCTTTTAATTTCTGAAAAATCTGTATTTTTAATGTAATATCAAATTAGAGGGGAAATCATTCTGCATGGTCTATTTTATTTAAGTCAGCTGATTGAAAATATACCAATAACTTTGCTGCTATCTTGCAGGTAAAATTAAGTATTACATTTCCCCACACAGCTTAACTAGTTCACTTCATTTTGGTCCCATTGCTCAAGTCCTCCTATTGATCAGAAAACTGCTCATTTTCTCAACGTGTGTAATGGACTAGTAATATAAACAAGAGTCCCTGGAATAGTACTTTAAAGTAACCAGCTTCAGATCTATCAAACATATCTTCTGTCTCATGGAAATGGTTTTAATATTTATATGGAAAACACAAAATACTTCCATACATTTTTTCTTTAAACTTAAATGCCAACTTCATTTGTAGACAGCAAAAATTGCTCTTTTTAAAAAAATAAAATGATTAAATGAGCCAGTGGTGTTAGGTGCCAGTAGCTGGATTTCAGACTTAGTGCACATAGCACTGATTTGTGTTCAAAGGTAAAAAATGCATTTGTTTGAATTTTTTGTGCCTGTATGAAATAAATGTGTATATTTTCTAGGGAGAGAACAGGGGAAGGTCATGGAACTTTGAGGAATTAATTCTCACTGAGAGTTCATTAGTCAAGACCTTTGTGTCAGTAAAATGATGATGGTGGGGTGTAACTGTCTTTTTGTGTTAGTGAAAGACAACAGGTTCTCAATTACATTTATTCAGATATTCACCACCTCTTCCAGCCCAGTCTCTCACAACTTCTGTGTTGAGTCATGCACACCTTAGACATGAAGAATTAATAAAAAGCATTCATTACAGGACTCCATCTTCAGTTGACATACTATTTGAATATTCAAATTAAAGTGTCATATGGTTTTCTTGTGCCTGTGACTTTGTGTTATTTTTCACAATTCTTGTTATCTGCTGGAGATTTATGAAGGCATTTATGAAATGCATCTTCCTGAACATAAAGGACCAGGAGCCTAATTTAGACAAAGGGAAGGATGTTGACAAATTAGGGGATTTAGAAATCAGAAGAAATAAATAGATAAAAATTAAATAAATAATGGAGTAGATATGGGAAATTATTATAGGGAACATTAAGATACATGGGCTGGATGAGCTGATATTGTAGAGGTCTGATTTTTCAGCAGGGCTGAGACCTGAAAACTTGTCTTAACTTTATTTGAAGTAGTGGATGCTCAGAACTTCTGGAAAAAAGCCATAATATTCTTATCTCTACTTTTAATGGTTTTGTGATTGCCCTGATGTAACAGGAGCCTTTATGTAGGCCAGTGTATTTATGATATATCTTTGATAGCCTTTATTCATTAATATGTTTTCTTATCAAGCCCATCTGACATTATCTCTTAAAATCCCTAATATACTGGTAATATGTGTGTTTAAATGAAAGCTAGTCAGAAAAAAACGTGAGATTACAACACAAATTAGTTACTGGCCTAACATAGTAAAAAGGGTTGACTTAAACTTTCAAAACGGATTAGCCTTTTTGCAGTGTGACTGCCTTTCCAATCTATTTTGAACTGAAATTAATTAACACTTTCTGAAAAATGTGTAGCAAGATAAATTAAGCCATGCGTGTCAAGAATACTATTTGGTGGTTGTGATACAAGCAGCATTTCTGTCCTGTCATTTTAATGAGTGTTTTACTTTTGAGGTCTTGCAGGTTACGCCTGTCAGAAAAAAACAACGTTTGTTGAAAATAAGGTGGTTCAATTCAAAATAAATGTGTGAAGTGTATTTGAGAAGTTAAGAGTAAATTATAGTTCTGTGTAAAATCTCTCTCTCTCTCTCTCTCAAAAGCTTAATTTTTTTTTTTTCATATTTAAAGAGCTTACACAGTTTTTTGGCCCAGCCAAATGCCCTGGTTCATCTGGATTTATCCAACACGGAGTGTGCACTAGACATGGTAAGCATTTTTTGTGGTGATTGAGAAACAACACCCCTAACAGTCCAAGCAGACTTATGTGCAGTGAACCTACATTCCTGTATTTCTCAGGTGTGTGGGGCTCTTCTTCGTGGATGCCTTCAGCACCTAGCTGTTCTCAGCCTATCCAGGACAGTTTTTTCTCACAGGTAAACATGAAAATATTATTGTTTCCTGCTCATGAAATTATTGTACTGTATTTTTTTCTACCTACACAGTAATGTTTCTTACAAGAGTCTTAGCTTTTAAAAAACTCGTATGTGGGAGATGTGTTATTATAGGAATCTCCATAAATCACTCTTGAAGTGCCCCCCCAGCAGCTCCTTCAATGTTTTTCTGTTAGCTGCTCCCCCACCAATTGGCAAAGGGGTTCTGCCAGCCAGGCTGTTTACTGCTGATGCCTGAGGAAGCAAAAACCATGGCATATTTAAAACCTCCGCTGATCGGGTTGGGAGTGGAGAGGGGGGTGGGGAAGCAGAGAAATTAAAAGCGTTAAAGAAGCTGCTGTAGTGGGCGCTTCTGGCTATTTACAGAGATCCTTAGTTATGTACCTCTAAAATACGTTCCATGCCTTTAAGCATTTTGCTATGAAGAAAACAAGTGTTTATTTCTAGTGATGGGGAAATTTCCACCATTAGAAATATTTCTGGAAGAGGGAGCAGTACAAGTGTTAGGCCTGCAACAGCCCCTTCTCCTCTGCTCCTTGCACGGTCCTGAGATCACATGCCCACCTGGCACACCAAGCCACTCTGCCTCCCTGCCAGGCTCCAACCCAGGACTTTTGACCAACTGGTTAGGACTGGCCTGTGGAATCTGGGACTGTCCCAGCCAAACCAGGATGTATGGTCACCCTGTTTAAGTAGCATCACAATGGATCCTAAAAGACAAAATCTGAAATCTTTTGGAATAAGGGATAGTCAAATGTGTTTTTGTTTTTGTTCTTTTTAATTTGCAGGAAGGGAAAAGAAGTCCCCCCATCTTTCAAACAGTTTTTCAGCAGTTCACTTGCTCTGAGACAGATCAACCTTTCGGGAACCAAACTTCCACCTGAGCCTCTAAAGTAAATGCTTTTATTCATTTTCTTCTGGGGAGAATTCATTTACTGCCTATTCCAGACTATGGCAAACCACATTTACCATTGTGTCAGCAGATTGTGAATAAAATTCTGACTCTTAAGATGTATGAATATTCTTCTAAGCCTGTGGCCCTTTCTAGACTAGGATTTTTTTAAAGTGCTTTTAAAGCTTACTAGTTAGGACACCTGGTTAATGTCTAGCATAAATGTGTCATTTTAGACCAGTGATTCTCAACCAGGGTACTGTGAGTTCCTTTGAAGGGTGTACTTTGAAAGTGTGGCGAGATAAGCGTAGGCTTAGGCTTGTCCCTCTCTAGCTGATTTCTCCACTCCTACTTCTGCAAGGAAGTAAGCACTTTAATATATAAATTTGTTTTTGAAATTGGGTGTTGCTCGATTCACAAAAGTTATGGAGGGGAGCCTTGAGTCTAATGAGGGGTGCCTGAAGGATAATTTTAAAACATGCTAATTTGGCTGAATGTAAAACATTCTTTCTTCTGTAAACATAATCTTGACAAGTTAGCACATTTTAAACTATACATGGGTATGGTTTTTTGCTATACTTCTAGTCAGTGTTATGTTGAAAATGTTAGCTAACACCTTCTAATGCCACATCTTTTAATCTGAGTGTAGACAAAGCCCATGAGTAGACCTGTGTAGTTATGAGATGTATTGCTGTAGAAGCTGATATGTGGGAAGCAGGAAGTATTTGAATAGGTGGTTACCTATGGATGGGAGTAACCAATAGCTAAGAGCTAAATCCAAGGATGGATGATGGGGGTTCAAGCTCAAACCCTGGGATGGAATCAGTGAGACTCAAAACTTGATGTGGAATCAGGAAGGGATGGAAGAAAAGTGGAAGGGAAATGCAGGGGGTAAATAGTTCAAATACCCTAGAGTGAAAAATACCATCCCTTTGTTTTTTTGATATAGACTGATAGAGAGGAAGGCAGCATCATATAAGATTGAACAAGAAATGCTTAACCAAAGTGAGAAGCTGTGCGACCTTATTATTGTAACCATTCTCTTTCCTTCTTTCCATTTTCTCCATAATAATGATCTTCCTTGTTGTGTCCTGTGCTTTAGCCCTGAATATGCTGGGAAGTTTTGTTTTTTTTAAGCACCACATTTCCCATGTGGTGTTTCAAAAAAAGTGAGTTCTGAAAACTGTCCTGTTTTGTCCTGATTAACCTTAGGGGTATTAACTCTGTCTTGGTAATGACAGTGTAGTGACTTGCATGTATCATCGTAATGGGAAAAATGGGCAGTCAACAGCACCGGCAAATCCTATTGCTCTCATGAAAGACACCATGAGAAAAGATCAAAGCTCATGTTTAATTTTAACACTTGAGTGGAACTGTTCATGTGTTTATACTTAAGCATGGACCTAAGTACCTGAAGATTAAGATCCAAGTGTTTTGTTTTTCTCAGGAGCCCCTTAACACACTAAGATGTTGGATTTTATTGTACATTTTCTGTCTTTGTTTTGTTTTTATAGATTTATTTATTACAATATCCCTTTTATTAAAGGCTCTACAATTGTTAGGTTGTTTCATTGTTATGCCTTTGCTCCCCTTTGAGGTTTTACTTTTGTCCATGCTAAGAATTTAAAAAATGCTTCAAAGTGTAGGAGCCCTCAGTATACCTTGTTTTCATCCTCAAAGCAACTTAACATGGATCGAACAGTGCAGTTCAGAAATATCCCAGGGATATTGTTTCAGTTCAGTTCTAATACTGCTTGGGACTCAGCATGTTCTTGGTAGGATTGCTTTAGTACTTTTATCTTTAATTGGAAGAAAACCCCTTAAAAATTAAGATCCTAATTTAAGTAATCAAAAAGTTAGAAGATTGTATCTGAGGGGGGAGGGAATGGAAAGCTGTTTCCAGATGTATTTGGAAAAATGTCTCAAGAACTTTATAATTAATGTGTTATGTGGTACCAGTGACTTTTTGTAGTACGCTTCATCTGTGTATGTCAAATATCTTTGAAGATGTAGTCCTTTGCAAGAGCTGTGGGAGTAAGGGAGAAGTTCCTTTTTTGTAAAAAAAAAAACTCAAAACAAAAGAAAAAAACCCAACCGCTCTCTGCCCCACCTCAAAAACCCCCCCAAAAAGTGGTTTGCTTAACAGCAGGCCAGTGGATGAACTTGAAAGGAACCCAATAGTTTAAATTCCCAGTCCTGCACTGTAACCACTAAAATGTGGAGTCTGAAAGGTGTCCATAAAAATAGTAACAGTGTTGGTGTTCATGTAGGCATGCTGATCCAGTATTATGAGAGAAACAAGATTTGTGAGGAGTGAGTACACCTTTCTTTAAAGCAGCCAATAGGGTTAGGAATGACAGGTGATGATGTTTCAGGCTTCAAGTGTCCTTTTAGGTCTGGGGAAAAAAGCACTCAGTCTAAGATAAGCGCAAATTAAATTAATTATTTTAACCTAGCCCAATTATATTAATGAACGTTATCACTTCAAAAGGAAATGTTGTGTTGCCACATCTGAGTGAAAGGGATAGGTGAACAGCAAGTTACAATGAGCTATAAAACCATTTCCTCTATGAAGTCCAGTATTTTCAGCACCCAGTAAAGTTGTGAATGTCTGTTCCCAGGCCTGTTTTCTGAAAGTATTGTGTTATTTCCTTTAAAGACAAGGTCTGTGAGATCAGAGGTAGAGTAGCTGTTTTATAAAATAGCACACTCTCACTAGTGATCAGGTATTTCTGTCCTTTTATCATTTTTTATGCAAGAGTTTCTTTTGGTGCATAATGATTGCACAGTTTCAAAGGAGCAATTTTTCCAAGTTGTATTTTAATTTCAGCAACCTAGAAAAATACATAAATAGATGACACTTGCCTTTGTTAATTTCAAAGGGCTGAATCTATGACTCCGATCCGTGGGACGGATATAATTTGGTTTAAATGAAAGATTTATCTGGACTACTGTATGCTTTCATACTCTTGATTATGGCTGAACACACTGTCTGCACACAATGCCCTTATTTGGGTAAATGGCTTGGTAAAATGGATTGGTTTCTTATCTTAGTGTGCTGATAGTTTGGATTCTGTTATCTTGCTGTGGGTTGAAATGAAGGACAGGCAAAATACTTATTCCACTGTGTTGGAAAACAAACTGGTTTGTAGCAGTTGCGCTGAATGAAAGCCCATTAACAGGTCTCCAGGGTTCATGGCTCACTCTCACCCATACATGTTTGTGCACCGACTACTGTTGAGATTCTAGTACAAACATTATTATTTAAATGCATGGAACCAAATTCATAACTAATGGAATTCCATTTATGTCAGTGGAGCTATGTTAAGGATGTCTTTGAAAGTGATGCACCTTGGGAGGAACAACTGGCACCATACCTACAAGAACTCCCTTCTTGTCAGTACAGAGGCAGAAAAGGATCTTGGAGTCATCATTGACTCCAAGATGAACATGGGCGGGCAGTGTGGGGATGCAGTCAAGAAGGCCAACTGTACCTTGTCATGCATCCACAGATGCATCTCGAGCAGGCCCAAGGAGGTGATCCTCCCACCCTATGCAGCACTGGTCTGGCCACAGCTGGAGTACTGCGTCCAGTTCTGGGTGCCGCACTTCAAGAGGGATGTGGACAACATGGAGAGGGTCCAGAGGAGGGCCACTCACATGATCAGGGGGCAGCAGGGCAGGCCTTATGAGGAGAGGCTATGGGACCTGAACCTGTTCAGCCTCCACAAGAGAAGGCTGATGGGGGATCTAGTGGCCTGTTACAAACTAGTCAGGGGGGATCAGCAGGCATTGGGGAAGTCCCTGTTCCCCCCAGTACTGCCAGGAGTGACCAGGAATAACGGTCACAGCTGGTAGAGGGTAGATTTAGGCTAGATATCAGGAGGCGCTACTTCACAGTCAGGGCGGCTAGGGTCTGGAACCAGCTTCCAGGAGAAGTGGTGCAGGCTTCTACCCTGGGGGTGTTTAAGAGGAGGTTAGATGCACATCTTGCTGGGGTCGTTTGACCCCAGTAAGCTTTTCTGCCATGGCAGCGGGTCGGACTAGATGATCTACTCAAGTCCCTTCCGACCCTAGAAACTATGAAACTATGAAAAAATGCTGGACAATCTTTCCCCATTTAGGGTCCTTTCTGGTGTCATGGAAGTGAAAGGTAAGGAATATCCATGTTTTTGGAATTGCCACTTTGAAAGGTTTAAAAATACCGCAACATGAACAAATGTAGAATTATGTGTATATTTTGGTATCTTTCCAAAATAAAAGGGAATATGGTGAACTAGTATTTGCTTCTGAATCTTGCTAAATGTCACATTTGACATAAACAGCTGACTAGTAGTTGCTTGTCCAACCTTGTGGAAAGGTCCTTCATCACAAAACCACAACTGAATATAGAAGTATGCCTTTGAAAGTGAAAATAACAGATTTTCAAGCATTAAAATATTTAAACACCGCCTAGAAACAAAAATCTCCATCTCACTTATAGTTAATCATGGCAGTGTGACATCAGTGCACCATGCCTTCATTATAAGTCCTGTTTTCCAAGTTTTGCAGAAAAAGCGTTAGTGTACTGCAATGATTGCCGTATAATTTTGTAATAACTGATTTTTTTTAAGGCAGCCATAGAAGAAAATGTGTCTATGATTAAACACAATTAAACTTTGATGCACAATTAGTTTTACTATTTGTTGTATACATTGCTTCCCTGCAGGTTTTGGATTTACTGTTGGGGTATCAGTGTGACAAAGAGAGTTATACTGTCATTGCCATTTCCGAGTAACAACATTAACTGGTGTGTGTTGTTCCCAAAATGCCTCTTCCTATTATTTTTTTAGTACTGGTAACCTGCAGTTGCTTAGCAAACCTTTTGCTGTGGTAAACTTAGTGTTGTATAATTGTTTTTATATTGATTTTTTTCAGAGCACTCTTATTAGGCCTGGCTTGTAATCATAACCTGAAGGAGGTATCTTTAGATCTCAGTAGCTGTGAGGTAAGAAACATTTACCTGAACAAATGGAAAAGTCTCAATTATTTGGAATTAATGTTTTCCTTAGACACATGGGGCAAAATGTTCCCTTCCATAGGTAGAAGGTATAGAAAGGATTAGTAGAAAGTTCCTGATAAATATAAGTTCTTGTGTGCATTGTGCCACTCAGTTATGAGCAAAAATATTAGTACTAACCATCAGCAAGATTAGCTAGAGACTATTTTCCTAGGATATGTAGAGCACCGCACTCTTACTTGTGTGGCAGCATCTGTATTATGGACCTGTGAACTCAAGAAGTAGAGACTGGGCTTTTCTAAGCTCTGTGCTGTCAAAGCTACCTGGGTCAGAAGAAGCAACCTATTTTGAAGGAGCAGTTTTACTACTCACTAGAATTTCTTAAAATATATGCAACATTTCCCAAGATTTACTTTTAAACCTTGAGAGAGACTGATTTCCTTATCAGTAAGGTAGGGTAGTAGTTCTCAGCCTTGTTAGACTCAAGACTAAAGGAGCCCCTCAGAAAATACTTATGTTAGCTTTAACAACTTTTTGATTGCAGAAAAACATTAGAGCAATTCTTCTGTTGCAAAGAACTTGGAAAGACCACAACAGATCAGAGTATTTTTGACACAATGGCTTCTTATTTGAAATCTCTGGCTTTTTCATGTGTAGATGTTTGTTTGCACACCTTACAATGATAATATTGACCAGCACTTTCCTTTCCCTTTACCCTTTTGCCCTTCCTGCAAAATAAGAAAAAATGAAAACAAAAGGCCTAAGCAGATTTATTAACTTTAGTTCACTTTGAAAGAATAAATATGTTTGAAAAACTCAACTCTGGAATATAGCAAAGCGCATGAATCCTTGACTTAGGTTTATGGTTGGTCACATAGTAAGGAGCATGAGTTACATTTGGTACCTCTTTAGCTTTCTTGATGAGTAATTCATTTTAAACGCATTTAATACTTTCTGTTGATGGTTGGTACCTTTTTGGAAACTAGTTTTCTTTTAAGGAGCAGTAAAAAAGCTTTCACATCAAGCATATGTGCTTTCTACTTCCAAGCAGGTGAATGAGTGGGACAATAACTTCCCCTGGGTAAGGTAGGGGTTGTTGTTTTAGAGTGCATTTTATGTTTATTTGGAAAAAAAAAATCTTACCTTTAAAACACCCCCCCCCAAAATAGTGATTTGTATATAAACAGTATGTTGTTATCCAGGGGTCACAGAAGCAACTCAGGCATTGCTTCATGTGCTAGCACTAATGGGAATTTTTACACATGCCCCAATACATTCTGATTAGAATGCAATGGAGCACACTCACTTAACTGAGCAGATGAATCAAGTCTGCTGGCTTGTTTTAATCAGAATGCTCCAGCATGCTACAGTGTCTCGTGTATTCAGCATCCTGTGTTTCAAAATGGCAGCAGGGGCACTTCAACTAAAGCTCGTCAAACAAATACATGAGATGCTGCAGGTGTTTTAATTAGAGCAGCTCCCTTCCACCCTGGAACACATGTATAGGCACCCAGTGAGTGTGATTTGGTTAATCAGGCATGGACACTGTAAGTCAGCAGAAAGAAGAGAAAGCTGATCTGCCAGGTTTTTAGAATGGGACTGGGGAAAGCCTCTCAACCAGGGGCTCTGCTGTGTTGGACTCCAGGCCTGGCCCAGTCATGATGCATTCTTGTGACCTCATAAGCCCTCTTCATGGCCTGCACAGAGATCAGTCCTTTTCTTACCTTGGCCTTCCTTAAGTACCTAAGTCTGAATAGATCCATGTAGCTTATATTCTAGGACAGGGCAATAGCCTTGCTGGGGTCATTTGACCCCAGTACTCTTTCCTGCTATGGCAGGGGTCAGACTTGATGATCTGCTCAGGTCCCTTCTGACCCTACTAACTATGAAAAGTAAAAAGGGAGCGCTTCCCTTTTTAAACAGTGTCTAAGTAGAAAGGGAATGCTTCCCTCTGCCTTTTAGTTTTAAGGTTTACTGTCCCAAGACAGATGGTGAACTGGAAACGTCTGTAAGGAATTAAATTAAGCCCATCCCTCTGCTGACCACTTCTCCTCAGTCCCCTCCTTGACTGTTTTCCCTCATTAGTATAGAGGTAGTTATTCATGTTTATCTGGAGCTAGGCAAAAGGCAGGACAGTGTGACACTTTCCCACTCTGCAAGCACCTGACAGTAGGCTGTCTGCAGCCTACAAAAGCTCATGCTTCTCGGTGCAAGTCACTCTATAAGCGCCACCCTGCCTAGCCTTTTTTCTCATTACTAAGCCTCATTTTTTTTTTTTTTTTTTTTTGTGCTTTTTAAAAATAGATATGCCCCCAGTGGTCTCATTCAGGATGTGGGTCAGGAAAACAACTTGGAATAAGCCTTGAGGATAACATGCTTAGAACCAGTTCCCAGCAATACTGATTTGAACTGGGCAGCTTTTGCTTTTCTATAAAGTAGCAAACACTAAGCCAGTTTCTCCATTTCCTCCTCCAGCTGCTGTCAGTGTGCAACAATAGGAAGCAGGAAATCCAATGCTTCCAAATCCCCTTTGCTTTTCCTGTGCTTGAGCAAGCCATTTCCAGCTGCAAAACCGGGCCTAAGATCTGAAATATCTCCCTTTCTTTTTTCCTTTTAAGTTGCGTGCACATGTAATTTTGGATGTACTAACTCCAATCCCAGACTTTATCATTTTGTATTGCCAGATTTTATGATGACAATTGCATTTTTATTTCTTCCTGCTTAGCACTGAAATATTTCATTCTTTTCCCTTCTGCCTCCCTTAGCTTGGTCACTGTGTAAGTACCCTCCACGCTTTACCTTCAGCTTTTTAACTGTTGAATCAGAAAGCAGCTTTGGTTTCATTTCCTGCATACTGGTACCATATTTCTACCATACTTTCTAACTTTTAGTTCTTAAAGAGCTGGTTACTAATGTGTAATTTACTGGTGTTTGCAATTGGAGAAGCAGGCACACAGGATGGATGTGTTTTTAAAACATTATGGGCCAAATTTACAAAGGAATGCTCTGTATGCCCAGTCTTTTGTAGGACTAATAGCAGATTTTTGATAACCATTTGACTTTGGGAAGCAAAGATTCCTTCACCTTCACAGTTGGCATCCTTTTATTTGTGTTCATAAACTTATGTAAAATTGTGGGTTTAAACTTAGAAGATGCTCTGATGTACACTTAAAAGCCTGTGTAGAATTAACATTTCTTATCCTATTCTGGATGTAATTTTAGTGTGAGAAAATTGCCCTGCACTAGCAATGTATACAAAATGTAGACTGCTATATATTTATGTAAGCCCCCTATTTTTAATCCAGAAAGAAATTGTAGTACAGAAACTGACTTTCTGATAAAACATAAGCAATAAAATATATAGAGGAAAATTTGTGTAATTGACACTCCATCATCTTAATCAAACACTATCTAAATGGAATGTTATAATTTATTTTTTATTAGAAATGAATTCCAGTGGAAGTGTTGGTTTTAATTTTGACAAGCCTCTAGTCTGTTAACTCCATCAGTTTAGCAATAATGAATGTGGCAGCATGTGTGAAAGGGCTGTCGAATGGTGAGTGAGATTGTGAGAGTCTCAGTGAAACTGAATGATTCTGGCATTCATATGTCAAGTGTTACAAATGATTTTAATAAATTAGAGATGGGCTAAAGTTGCACAATTTGACATTCACATCCTGAATTCTAATTTAATCAGTTCTGGGGGTGTTCAGAGCTTAAGTTTCGTTTCAGCCCTTTGCAAGGAGAGAGGCTACAGACAAACTCTGCTCCTTGGTTTGGGTTTATCTTACAATTAGGATTTTGAGTTTTCCCAGTCTGACTTTAAACATTTAAACTGGAGCATTAAGCTCATGCTTTGTCAATCAGAAAACTTTAACTATTCCAAAAAATGCCAGAACATCAGTATTAACTGAAAAACATTAATACAGAATATTGCTAGATCCTGAATTAGAGATGGATTAAAGAATTGTTTTTTCCTGAAGTTTGCCTCAAAATTTGCAGTTGGATTTGGGATATTTGGTCAAGTTGACCCTTTTTATGATAATGATTTCCACAGACCAACAGCCCTCTCCCATCATGGGTGAAATGGCAGTGTTATACTAAAAATATATAGCTTTCAGTTTCATGAAGTGGCAAATATTTGTCAAATTTCAAATTTACACCCATCTTTTCCTTTGATGCCATTTTAGTCTTTTCACTAAATCTTAAAACTTCAGTTGAATCCTCAGATTAACAATGGAGTAATCTAATCTATGCAGCGAGGTCTTTCTCGCTAATATTTTTAACTCATCCTCAGTTCTCAGTAAGTTTTTTTTTTTTTTTTTTTTTTTTTTTTACTGAATTTTGTTATATTTTATAACCATCATAAAGTTTAGAAAACGTTCAGGTTTGCCATAAAAAGACCAGCCTTCCATTTGTTCTTGACTTGTACCAGTTTGGGAATAACTCCTTTCTCTTTGCTACAAACATGGTGCAACTTCACACCTTCCTTTGGTACTCAGAGGTAATGCAGGATTGTTACTATAAAACTCAGTTTCTGGTAGATCTCAAGAGTAAAAACACTGTGTGTCATCTTTGGTTGTGTTAATTGATCAACATTCTTTTGATCTGAGAAGCACCCAAACATTTTTCCCGAAATGGCAAGCTGCAAATTCCAGCAGTCTTCTTCCCAGTTAAATGGATTAAACAGTGTTCTGTTTGTTCCATTTAACCCTTCACCTGGCTAAACCTTTGTCTAATACTTTTTAGCAGAAAGAAAAGATTTATTTTTTGTTATATTAAGAGAAATTAACATAATGATAATTTGTGTATGGGCTGTAGGATTTTTTTGTTCTATTGCTGTTATAAATGTTTAAACTAGAACATTAATCATAGTGAGTTATATATCAGAAAGTTATAATTTCGCTCTTGTTTTGCTAGAGGTGATTCCTGTGTATGTACAAAACTCCTGCTGCTATTTTCTTTGTGATCTCAAAACCTTAATTAGTTGGAAAAATTGCTGATGTTTTGTCTCTAGTTGAGATCAGGAGGTGCACAAGTTTTGGAAGGATGCATTGCAGAAATACACAATATCACCAGTCTAGACATTTCAGACAATGGTAAGTAAAAGTAAAAAGGGCACAGTGTAATGCAGATATAGAAACTGATTAAGAGATGAGATTTTGGTTCTTTCGGCTCACGTTGTGATCTAGGATAGTATACACGTTGTTGTTGTTGTTGTTATTACAGTAATAGCAACCAAAAATGAGACTTACTGTGCAAGGTGTTGTACAAGATGAGTAGCAGAATTCTTCTGCCCCACGGAGCTTACAAGTTAAATAGACCAAGCAGACAGATGCATAGAATGGGACAAGTATGGCACAAGCAGAGTGAATGTGCGATGCCATCAGATGTCAGATTAAAACCATGGAATGTTTTCTCAGGGGAATAAATTAGGAAGGGGTTTGCTAAATTGAGTCTCTGGTTTTCTCCTCTATAGTGTTCACGCAACATCACATGGCAAGGACATGGAAACTTTGTATCATAGTGCCCTTATAGGAAGAGGTGCATTTACTCCATTGTTTTGGGTTCAGTAGGTTCCTGAGAATGAGGGATAATCATTGTATCAACTTTGAGTTCCCCAGTCCTGCAGTGTTTTGGCTCCTCTCCCTGTCAGCTGCAGCCACATTTAGCCAAGAGTAGAAAAATCAAAAATGGTGTCCATATACCAGGAGACCTTGCTGAGGACTTTTTCATGTTGCCATGGTTGGTTAAGAATGGCGTAAGAGCAAAGTCAGTCCCTGCTTTAAACCTGCGATAGCACTCCCTAGACCTCAGACTCATAATGGTATTTAGATGCCAAACACCCACTGGTTTCATTAAACACCTCAGTGCCAGCACCTGTAATTTACTAAATGAAATCAGTAGAAACTTAATTTTCTTTAGTATTTTGGGGAAAAGGCATCAGGTTTTTTTCATGCCCAGGAACAAAATAAAACATGGCTCATTTTGGCAGGTCAGTTTATTGACAAGCTGCTATGCTGCCCTCCTTGTTTGGAAGCTGCATGAGCCTGCTGGTTTGTGTAGCTGTTGAGGTTGGGTAAACAATGCAACACATTCTCTAATTCCCCAAAGAGCAGAAAACATACCTTTTCTATCTACCAATGAAAATAATGTTTGTCGTAAATCTTGACTGGTGAACTAAGGATCAGGGATTAAGTCCTCCTCCTCCTCTTTTCTGATTATGTGTGATTCGTGGAGAGATTTAGATAGTCCCTTAAAAAAAGAATAGCAGCTATGTGTATGGAACAAAGGAAAACAAATGGAGAACGAATTTAAAAATAAAAGAATGAAGAGTAAGGGTTCCAGTGCCATTTAGGTAAAGTTGCCTAAGCCAATTAGGTTGTGCTAGTTTTGGCAAATATGTTTGGAACAGTGTGTGTTTAATGCTGCGTTTACTCTGATTCTTTGCAGGCCTAGAATCTGATCTCTCAACCCTTGTAGTCTGGCTTAGTAAAAACCGATCAATAAGACACTTGGCATTGGGAAAAAATTTTAACAACATGAAATCTAAGTAAGGCTTTTATTTCTTGTAAACAGTAAGAAAATTGATGAATAAAAGCTGTTGATTTCATTGTCTCCTCTTTTTTTGGTCATTTCAGAAATCTTACTCCTGTACTTGACAATTTAGTACAAATGATCCAAGATGAGGATTCAGTGAGTATCCTACTGTAATAATGAATGTTTTTCTACCATTATCCTTGCACTTTATTGCCAATGCTTTGTTTCATTGTGTTTGTTTTCTTTGTATTTTTTGACATTACACAGAGATATGTTTTTGACTATTCCAGCATTTCTTTTTTTGTGAAATAAGGGTCAAGCTTCATACTGTAATTAAGATAGCATGGTTATAAGATATGCTGTTCACTTGCTGCATGTTTATAGCTCTCTCTACATGAAAGTAAGATCTGCCTTCACTGAAAGAATAGGTTATTCCTCCAAATGGTCTGACATTCTTAACCCACTTTTCTTTAAGTCTCACTCATATAGGTCTATAATCTCAGAATTTGTAAGTTTTCATGTCTGTAGTGGAGATTTGTAACTGTAGGACTTTGGGTGGGGGGTGGGTGCGTAACATTTCAAATTAGCGTATGCAATTTTAATGAAATCTTTCAAGACTTGCAGAATAAGTTATCAAGTCACTTACTATTGTTCTTGGGGAACCTTTTTGTGCTCATGTGGACTCACTTCATCCACCCACTATAGAGCCCCTTTCATCTAAAAGAAAAAATAGAGAAAGAGTAAAGCAAGGTTTTCCTTTATATTTTATTGTATTTTGGATTCTTGGGCAACGCCATTTTATTGGGTCATTTTACAACCTCTTTTCACTGAGGACCCTCCTGGCATCCTTTTCATTGTTCCTTAGACTGGAACACCTCCCTTCCCCCACCGTTCCCTCCCCCACCAAATCCCTACCACCATTGTGTCATGACCATTGTTCCTGGTTTTAACAGAAAATATTTTGGGGGGCTTTGGTGATTATGAGCATAGTAGTCTTCTGCCTGCTGATGTCTTTTGGCATTACAGACATTCCTAGAAAAACATTTGCCTGGTATGGTTTAGACAGGGAGGATCCCACCTTAAGCAGGGGCTTGGACTAGATGATCTCCTGAGAGCTCTTCCAGGCCTTTTATACGATTCCCCCACCTTTTCTGGCTCCTTCCAGTCAAATTATGAGTCTATTCTACTTCCCTCATTCTCCAAAATAATTGACTTTTGATTCCAGCTGCCTCTTCAGCAACTGGCTTATCTTTTCTCAGTCACCTCCCCTCCCTCACCTTCACATCCAAGTTAATTGAATCCATAGTCTGCAGGTATTTCTTCCACTTCCTTTCTTCCTAGCCTCTTGCCACCTTGCATCTTCTCTCTCTACTCCACTGCAACTGCATTCTTCAAGGTTTCTAAAGATGATGGCTACATTCTAGTCATATCTTTGGGCCACTACTTCTCCCTTAACCTTATTAGTTGCTTTTGAAACAGTTTGTCACACTCTCCTTCTTGATGTCTTGTTACTTTTTATGAGGCTGCCTTCTTCTAATTCTCCTGAATCTTAGGACATCTTTAACATCCTACTCTGATGTCCATAACAACAGTTGGAAACCTTTTAAGGTTGAGGGCTGTATTGACCCATTTCAGGTCAGAGGTAGGAATGATGGGTGCTAGGACTCAGTTACTGCTGTTTCTTCTGAGCAGCAGCAGGAGAAAGCAACTGCTGTTAAAGCCTCCCACCACCAAAACCCTATGTCTACAGATTGGATCAAATGGCTTTGGAAGCAGATCTGGCCTGTCAGTTGTAGATTGTCAACCCTTGGTCCGCTGGGTTTGCACAGGCTTCTGTGCCCTCTTCTCCCTTACTGTGGACTATATCATTTCCTCACTTGGCTTCTACTTTCTGCTTCCTCATTCCTGCCCTGGCTCTTTCCATCCAATTTTGTGTCATGCTGAATCTCCAATGCTTCCTCAAATGCATCTCTGCATCAGTTCATGTTTTACGTGACCAAATATAAATTCCTGAGTTACCTTCTGAAACCATTTGCCTGTACAGTTTTCTGGTGACCATGACACCATTTTTCCTAATACTCAGGTCTGTACACACCATACATCTTCAGCTCCTTTCTGTCTTTGCACATCTATGGGAGCCCAATATTGCCATTTCTCCTTATTAAAATGTACCTTCATACTGCTTACCTTCCTAGTTAAATAGTTTTTTCTGACCATGCAGTAAGAACTATCATTGACATCTTTATCTCAAGTCCTGTCCTGAATTATTACAACCTTCTGTTCTTTGGCTTCCCATAATGCTATTTTGCATCTTCCTGTCAATGAAGAGTACTTAGCACTTGCAGATCCTTTTGCTGGCTTCACCTCCTACGCTATATCAGCTTAGCAGTTTGTTTTCTGTTTTAAGGTCTGATATAACCCTACCCCTTCCTCTCTACTTATCTGACCTCTTCTCTTACCGTGTGAATAATGCCAGCCTCCATATATCTTCTGTGTACCCATTATATAGATTCAGGCTTTCTTCTATGCCACCTATTATGCCTGTCCTGAATAATCAGTGAAGTATACTTATTCTTCTTCCAGTCACAGCCCACCTTCAAGGAGGCTTCTTCTGTAACATCTAAAATAGAGAGCCAACTAAAACATGTAAAGTATTTAGACATTTGAAAAGGACTTCCTGCCTAGCCTCCTTCCTGACAAAACCATGTGATTACATTTCTGGTAATTTGTTTTGTCTTTCCCTGTCCCTTCCTTACTTATCTTGCCCTTGTCCTTTCACTGTGTGTGCAATTAGTTTGTAACTCACTGGGGTAGGGATCCTATTTATCTGTATTGTGAAGAGTCTGAATGCTGAAATGAATCATAAAAATGTCTCTTACCAGCTAAAGAACTGAGCTGTCTGAGATGTCAGAATCCAAATTCTGACATCCTGTGTAGGAAGGAGCTGAGGAGTGCTCCATTTCTGTTCACACTTCTGGAACTGAGGCATCATCACTTTTATAAGCTTAGTAGTATTGTAAACTGACTCCTAACATTCTTTTGTTTGCTTGTTGGAGTAATCAGAAAGGTGAGGGGGGTTTTTTCTGATCATTAGTTAAGTAGCTGATCTACAGCTTTGTAAAAACTGGCATTTGCTTAAGTCAGTGGTTCTCAGCATTTTTAGATTCAAGGCACCCCTCGTTAGACTCAAGGCACATCTTGGAAACTGCCAGCTCTTAGTTTTCATTTGGTTTTCGACTACAGAAAAATAATAGAGCGACTCTTCTGTAGCAAAGAACTTGGAACACAACAGGTTAGAATGTTTTAAAAATCATAAATTCTTGTTTGGAATATCTGGATTTATCTTGTAATTATGTTTGCACACATAGCAGTGCTAACATTGTTTGGACCCTGTGGCACACCTGACTGCACCCTGGCTGAGAATTACTGGCTGAAGCTATCCTTTTAGGTCACTGTAAGGAGAATTTGTAATAGGATACAATTGCCTGGAAAATCATTCTTACATTTATCTGTACTTGAAAAAAAAATATTGGCATATTGTAAATGTGCTGTTTTTAAAGGCTTTCTCACTTTCAAACTATCAATAGAGATGTGGGTGAATTACTGGTTAGTTTTCTTATGTAGCTGTTTTCTTTTTATAGCCATAATGAATGAGGAGAGACGTGGATGAAATTATTTAAATGATTAGTAGTTTGGTATCATGTCTACAGAAGTACAACCAGGTACAAATACCACACTCCACACGATTTTAAAAGGAACAGAACACCAGGTGTTAAATATGCATGAGACTGCAATATCTGAATTTTTTGCTGTCTCCTCTATAAATAGACTCTATGCTGCGCAACCCATAAAAATTTTTATTGCCCAGCACTGCAGTATAGTATCAGGGCTCTATATTTCGCATGCCTAATTTTTCTTCCTGATGCAAAAAATGGAGGCTGCAGTGCTAGCTACACATTACTCAGATCATTCAGTCCTGTGGGATGCTGAGACCCCCCTGTGTGGCATCAAATACCTTTTGACTTCAGTGGTTTTTGAAGATTCTCAGCAATTTATAGGAGGCACTCTGCATCTTTCAGGAGTGGGTCTCTCGGATTTTTGAGCAGTTTTGCTCATAGACGCACCAATTTAATTTGATTTTAACTCTGAAGTGTTTCCAGTAGGAACTTGGCAATGTCAAATGCAGTATGCTTTTTAATTCCATTCTTGGCTCTAAGAAATATTTTTCTCTTTAGAAAATCATTCTAAAAGATATTTAATCTTGCGGTGCAGCCTCTGCATTCTACAGCAAGACAAACTGAAACCTGCATTAAATATACTTCATATCGATATCTGGCCATAACCTTTGTGTAGTACTGGAAAATAAAGAAGTTTTATGGGTTATACAGTATGGCATGTATTCATAGGGTTTTTTTAAACAAAGGTACAGCTCTTTCATTAAATTCCTATGCATATTCAACACCAGTGGTTTTGCTGGGTTTTTTTGAATGGTGTAGAGGTAAGCTTGCTTCTGATTTTATATTTCTGTAGTCATGACACCAAACAATTTAAATCATTTCCCTCATTGGTCATTCTGTAGGGAAGAAAAGAAACTATAAAAGAAAATGAATTAGCAATTCACCTACTTCTCTACCAGCGGTATAGAACTGAAAGACACTTTCACTACAGCCCACACTGGCCATGTCTACACATGCAATTAATGTACCTGAATTTTCTGCGCAGAAAATTCAGGCACATTTATACTGTGGCTGTGCATGCATCTGAATGCGTGGTAGCAAATCTGTGGGAGCAGTTCAATCCAGGGCTGTTCCTGCTCTGCTCTGCCCCCCTGCAGCAATCAAGGGGAGCTCCAGGCTCCCTTGGGTGCCAGTCCTGAGCTGGCAGGGGGCCCTGGGACTGGTCCCAATGGGAGAGCTGTCCAGGGAACCAGGGAGCTACCTCCTAGTCGCATGGAAATCAGGACAGGAGACAGCTACCTAGCAACTGGGAGACCTCCCAGCCATGTGTCTGGGAGGCAGCTGCCTGGCAGCCTGGACAGCTCTTCCAGCCATGTGGAGATCAGATTAGGTCCCAGTCCCCATGTGGCTGGGAGGCAGCATTCTGCTAGGGCAGGACAGCTGTCCCTGCCCCATGTGGTCCTCTGGACACTTTGCAGTTTGCTCACAGTCAGTATCTTCATGTGCGCTTCAGCATATTAGTATAATGCACTGATTTCTAGTACTGACATCTACAGGTACTAAAAAACAGTGCTTTAGATTGATCTACTGTGCCGTAATTGCTGCGTAAATGTAGATGGTGATGCTTTACTGCACATCAGAGATTAGCCTAATACGCAGCAAAGCACCTCATGTAGATGCACCCACTGAGTACATGCTACAGTATTTATTTTTTAACATATCATTAGATGTGTTTATCTGTAGGAGTGACAGAATTATTTCACAGGGAATTGTTTTGAACAATTAATAAACTAACTTCAGTGTGCTTAATATGGCTGGGCAGGAAATGATTTCCACAATCTGTAATAATATTGTATTATGCCCTGTAGTAATGAGTGAGATCATGATTTTGTGGCTTCCTTGTATTAACAATTGCCTGTAAACAGAGAGGACTGGACTTGAGTGGTTCAGGAGGCCCCTTCCAATTATGAGTTTTTGTATTTATAAGATGTAGAAAACTTTTCCTATACTTAATCAGGGCAAGGAGTTGAAATCCCAGATTTTCACAGACTGGAAAAAAAAGCATTTTGTCAATCCAGGTGTGTAATTTTTTTAATACTTTTTTAAAACCTTACAATAGAGTAGTTAAAATGTCAGAAATCATAGTCACCGTGACTTGAAAACAGGAATGCTTTTGAAAATGAAAAAATGAGATGTATTCAAGTTCAAAATTTTTTCAAAACCATTTTTGAAAGAGGAAATTTGATACCATCCCATTCTTGTGAATAGTTTTTTGGTGTTGACACATTAGTATTTTTTGACTGTGCCGCCACCCCATTCCCTCAAACCTTTTGCCTTTCATAGATATGCTGCTTTTCTTTATAATGGAAAGATAGCCTCTCAAAATAAATGATAAACATTGATGCATACATCCTTCCAGACAATCAAACCCAGTTCCTGAGGTTTGCAGGCAACTTCTTGTCCAGTGGGTCCATGCGAACATCCTTTCCAACCCCCTCCTGCACCAGAGCCACAACATGCCCTACTTAAAAATAAAATATGAGGGAACAAAAACAAAACTACAGCATGCCACAGGTAAAAAAACAGGATAGGCACTGGAAAAACTGTTAATGCCTTGCTGTTGCAATGGCAGGACATACTTTAGGTTAATACAGACTCAGATGATCGAAGGAGGAAAAACATGCCCATGCTGCACAGAAGGCAAAAAAAAAGTGCAATTCCTGCCAGCCTGATCTCTGGAGAGAGGATTCCTTCTTGACCCAAAATCTAACAATTGATTTGATCCTGAGCAAAGGTCCTTCAGCCAGGTCCCTTAAGTATGAACAGGAGCACAAGCTTACTCCTGCCAAACTTCCACCTCTGGATAAAAGTAATGCATTAATGATTGTTTCAGCAAACAAAATGATGGGAACATAAAGTCACGTTTGTCAGTTTTATTCAGCTTGGGAAAATAAACTTACATCAGCATCAGAGGCACACCATGGTGCATGGGGGGTACTCTAGAAGTCTAATTGAAACCAAAACCACTCGTTCCCACATACAGCAGTTTGAGTTATGAGTTTCATTCTTTAGCCAACAAGAGACAAGGAGCTACTAGGGTTATATTTGTTGTTTATTGCACTGCAGCACCTAAGAGTATATATTGTGTGTCTCACAAAGCACACAGAAGACAAAACTCATGCCTTGGGAACTCACAAGCATATCACATTTCAGTACTGGAGCAAGGGTTAGTTTAACAGGAGGGGCTAAAGGAATAAAGATAAGGTAACAGCAGCCAGGTAATAAGAGGTATTTGCTGAAGAAAGGAGGGGTGGTTTTTTCTGTGTTCAAATGTTCTGGTTGGCTTATTGCTTGTTGGCATTTCAGAAGAAGGGGAATCCTAAGGAAGAATTGAAATCAAGAGAAAAGCCACAGCCAGTTGAGTCAGCTCAGGGAAGTGGAGGTTCTGTATATTAAGAGCTAGCGTGAGAGGAAGTGCACGCAAATGAGTTTATCCAAGCTGGCACCACTGATATGGAAGGGGGAAAGCAAAGTGTATTAAGGAAAACTTAAATAAATGAGGAGAGGGAGAAAACTGAAAGTTGGAAGAAGGAAAGTCCCTGAATTTTACCAGCTACATTCTGTCACCAGGGCAACATTCCTCTCTCCCCACCCCACTTCTCCTCCTCCCCACCTACCTATCTCCCACTTATTAACACCCAACCTCTCCATTTTCACAGACCTGCATTTTGCATATTGGCCGAAGTTTCTATTCCACCCAGGGGAGACTCTCCCTATGCCTGAAGAAGGGTGTTGTGCCTGAAAGCTTGTAAAGAACAATATTTCCAACTGTTTAGTCAGTCTAATAAAAGGTATCACATTTACCCAAAGATCCTTGTCTGCCAAAGTTTGAATTAGAAATTTGAAGCTGATGCCCCAAACATGGAGAGTCGCAGCACACATTTAGGCAATGGGGTGACAGGGTCAAATTAGTAGGAATTCAGTGCGTTTCCAGGGACAGAGTTGCCACTTTGCAGGATTGGGTCCCAAAATGGTTGTCATTTATAATGCATTAAGTAATAGTGATCTTACAAATGTGCATATAATCAAGTATTATAGGTCTTATTTATGTGTTGGAATTACAAATTCTTCAGCCAGGCCAGCAATTCTTCAGTTGATGAGGTGATATGAATTCAGTTTTATTGGAGCATATATCTCCAGGATTTTCTTTGGAAAGAAGTTCTTCTGAACGTTACATCTTTACCTTTGCAAATAATTATTTTTATTAAGTTAAACAAACACAGATCTAGACATAGATTTCAAAAGCTGAAAGGAAATTCAATATATTGGATAGTGATGAAAACTTTTAGGATAATATTTCATTGTTAAAGAATGTGGCATTTACTGTATGACCATCTCCAAAATAATTGAATTTTCTTCATCACAGACTTAAAATGAAGGATACTATGACATTTTATTATAAGATTTTGTTTTGCTGTTTTATTTGGAGGTAATGATCTAAAGCAAACCATCTATCTTAGGCAAGTACTGCTAAACTGATTGGTGTGTTTTGTATAGGATAGCTTCCTTTCTGCTGTGAATCTATTACAGAAGCAGTTAGCAAACTGATTAAACTTGTTCTTAACAATCTCAAACAGTGTTGCAATATAAAGCTAATATGTCTTTAGACTACACAGTGAAATGAAATAGGGAAGGTTGTACAGATTAAGAGAATTAACATAGTAATTTGAGAGCTTTTTTTTAAAAATGAAATTGATGGATGCTTTTTGTCATTATTAGGCATTTTAATTATAAGACCACACTTCCAGATCTCTACATGTTTTCTCTGTATAAATGCACATTTCATTGTCACAGACTTTTTGGGTATTGTTATAACAAAGTGGTTTCTAGCAAACGGGGCACAGAGCATCTTGAACTGTAAAGATTTTAGAGTGAATATACAGTTGCAATTGCAGTAGAAAAGTTGGTTAAAAAATTATATAGATATAAATGCATCAGTATTCCACAGTGGACAGTAATCACGGTTACCTTTCTAATCAACTTACCCATGTCCAGAAGGTACTCTTCTTATTCATAAAAAAATTGAGGCAGACCATCCAGACATTTTTTTTTTCTTTAGAAAAGAATCTTTAATACAGGTTTCTGTAATATTTCCATAATAAAATCTCAAAGAAATGAACTGCACAATGAGATTTACAGGTCATTTTACTGGTTCTTAATTGTATTTCAGAGATTTCAGATCAGTGTGTTATGTAATATTTCTTAAGTGCTCTGATAGCTTTAATGAACACAGAGAGGAATATGATACAAAGTGTTCACCCCAAGTTTTTGGGAGGCTCATTGACTTATAAGGAGGACACCCTCTTTTTCTTGGTGTATAATAGAAGAACAGATCCTCAACTGTATGCTGTTTACATTTTCCTCAGCCTTTGCAGTCACTGTCCCTCGCAGATTCCAAGTTAAAGACTGAGGTTACCATAATTATCAATGCACTGGGCAGCAATACTTCTCTTACAAAAGTGGATATTAGTGGAAATGGAATGGGAGACATGGGGGCAAAGATGCTCGCCAAAGCCCTCCAGATAAACACCAAACTCAGGTATGGAAAGCTACATTTTGGTTCAGAAGGATCACTTGTTCAATGATGCTGGGATTTCATTTGCCGTATTTTTTTAATCCTGTTCTCTTCATGGTCACTGCAACTGCTAGGGAAGTCACTTTTCAGTGTTGTTGATCATCAGTTCTTCCAGAAGCGGAAAAGTAGGAGAGGGGAAAGACTTCCCCTCCAGAAACTGTCCATCTGTCACCGACTGACTTGACTGTGGCTGGAGCAGTCTGCTTCTGGTGGTACCCAGTGCTAGCTATGCCAAAACTTGCTGATGTAACCCAATCTGACACTCCTTCTGTTTGAAAAAGAAAACAGAAATTACCCTGCAAAAATGTTAAGGAACAGAAGAAAAATAAGTTGAGTATTAAAACCAAAAATGTTTAGAAAATCACCTTTAGGTGTCTATCCTAAAACCTCAGTAGACTACACACATCATTCAGGGACAGAATAAGTCTTTCACTGCTGCAGTCTTTGCACCGTCTTTCAGGAAAAATCCAAATCCTTTCCTTTCAAATTCTGGACTGGTGGGATCTCAGCTTGCTGCAACTTTAGTTCCTCTTTCATTTCCCAAGTAGTGATAGTCTAGTTGCACAAAGTGTGGAGAAAAGTAACAATTGAAACATTTCAAACTCCTTTGAAACATTTCAGAGGACCAGCTGGACAAACAAATGTGTCCTCTGAAGATCCCAAAAGCAGCAGAAGCACTCCAGAGCAGTACCTTTCTAAATGAAGTATTGTTTTGAAGCATTTCACTTTTGGTTATTCATGCACAGGGACAGAGAGGGGGAGTTTCCTATTTGTCCAGCTGCAGGGTCCTACTTTGGGCCCCAGGGTGCTGCCAGGTTCCCACTAGGACCACCTACACTCCTTGTTGGGATCCCCACCCCCTGCCAGACATGTGCTTACCTTTGCTGGTGCTGGTGCTGGAGCTGGGCTGGTGCTGGAACTAGGTTCCATCCCAACCACTGCAGGAGCTGGGTTCAGCAGCCCTAGTCCCCTCTATCTCTCTACTTGACTAAGCCGAGAGGCTTAGGGATCTGAGGCTGCAGAATTAGGATCAGTGCTACCTCCCTGCACCCCTGCTTACCTCTCCACTCTGGTGGTCTCTGAGAAGAGAGGGGAGTGGGGCAGCAAGTCACTGTAGCCTCCCTTAGCGACCCCTGGCTTGTGCTAAAGGAGGCGGCTGTGTTTTGAAATTTTCCAGCCTCAGAATGCCACAGGGAGGCTGTATGTATATCCCTTGGGTTCAGTCATTTCTTTTTTAAATGTTTCCAAGCCCAATTCACTTGGAAACATTTCAAAAGTTACTTCTATGTACACTCACATTTTGCCTCAGAAGCACCAGATCTTTTCTGCTGTAGGCAAGCACCATAGGTATGAATAAGAAGGGGAAAGTGTCCTTTTCCCTCAGAGGTATCAGAGCTGAGGAAACCTGGGAGCAGACTGGATTCAGAATACTTATCTGCAGGTGTGTCACTCCAGCTAACTAATACAGGAGGGAGCCACGCAACCTGTCCTCTGTGTTCTCATGTACACAATGCTTTCATCATACTTTTAATTAATAGCTGGCATTGATACCTTAAAATAGTAGTTTGCATGGCACATAGCTAACAGGCAGTAGATCTTGATGCTGCTTCTTGCCTTCTGGCAGGGTAACCTGACAGACGGTTTGAGTCTTTGTTTAAATGTTTAAACACAGGGCCCTTTGAGCATTTATAGATACTCTCTGGGAGTATGTGAAGAGATGGAAAGGAGTGCTTTAACTAGAGCAGCTCCAAGAGCTGGTCTAATTAAAGTGCCTGGCTTCATGTGTATCAGTATCCCTGCACTGAAAAATGATGGCAGGGTCAAATGAGCTTTAGTTAAAGCACCCCTGCGGCCATTTTTCAGCACAGGGACACTGATGCATGTGATGTTGGAGTCTGCTGGAACATAGTAATTGCGCGTCAGAGCAGCCTTGCTGCATATATAGGCACTCTTTGGCTCTGTGGTCCCACTCCTCTGATCATGTCACTGTAATCAGTAAAACTAGTCTTCCCTCATCCTGTAACTTATGCACTTACACATCCCACAATGCATTTTTCCATTTGTTGAAGATATACTATATAGTGCTTTAGGTCTGGTGACTCTGTTCCCAAAGAGTAAGCTGTCCCACAGGGCAGTCCTGGCTACATCATTCACTAGCAGGGCTGGCAGCTTGAAATGCCTGTAATTTATTTTGCTGAGCTTAGTGCTCACATACTAAGGAGGTCATTGAGTAATGAAGCTTTCAAGCAAAGAACTCCAGAAGGTAGTAAATACTAGCCTGAAGTGACAGGGGTGCCTGCATGATGTGAAAGGCCACTATCTCACTAGGGTCTGGAGTAAGAAATCTCATTATCCAACATGGGAATTGGAAAGGTAAGTGGCTCTAAAAATAAAATGATCATGGTCCTTGGTGCAGGGAACTGTCACTTGAAACCTCTGGGGTGGCAGCCTAGAACACCTCACTTGATCTCAGTTCATGATGGCAAAGAGCTACAATGTATTAACATGTTGAACAGTATGGTTTGCAACTGGTTACATTACAAAATTGTGTTGTGATGATAACAGATAGGCCTAAATCTCTTGCAAATGTGGGATATGTATGACACCATCTCCGAACAGTTCTGACTGTAGGGAGAGAAGGTGCTAAACCACCATTTCTCCACCTCCTAAAACAGAGAGAGAGAAAATCCTGTTGATTTCCAGCAGAAAGGTGACAATATGACTGTCAAAACTTTCCTGACAGGGAAACACCTCAACTACAGGTGCTCTAAAACAAGTGTACATCTGGTACACTATTACCTTCTCAATACCAGAGTGAACCTACTAATCTTTTAAAAAGTATCCATTGACTAGATAAAATGAGACCATTTTCTTGGCCACAAATTGCCATGTAATGCAAGATACAGACCTGTGTATTGAGTCAGGGGCATGAGGAATTGAATAGCTGTTCTCAGGTTCAAAGGAGCAGCAACCTAAACAGGTACAACTGATTAATTTTTTTTACCACAATTTTTCAAGCTGCATATCTAATAATAAATCACTGTACCAACTACTGCATATTGGTTATTGCAATATTGCATATTGCTTTCAGACTGCATTGGAAAATTTAAGCAAAAATTTGGAAAATAAAATTAGTTCTATGACAATTATATGTTGTATAATCATACCTGAGAAGAGCCTCCTTTTTTTTAAACAAAATATGCTCCCAAGGTGAAAGCTTAGAAAGTTTGGACAATTTAGAGTTAAATTAATTGCTTTTGTCTTATAGAAATGATCCTTGCATTATATTTTCCCATTTTTAATATTAGAGGCAAGGTGAATTTAATATCACATTAACTCTTTTTCTAAGTTTCTAAGAAACTCTATTATTTCAGTTTTTAGCTAGTAACACAATGGCCTTTTCTATCCATGTTTGACACACACAACTGCTTGATCCAAAAGGACCCAACTCTATGGTGTTTATAAAAAAAAAAAAAAAAAAAAGAGAGAGAGAGTGAAGCTATTTTTTAAATGAAAATAATCGGTGAACTTTGTTTAATCTTTGTTTAATTTTGTTTCCTAACAGAACTGTAATATGGGACAAGAATAACATCACTGCACAGGGCTTTCAGGATATAGCAGTGGCATTGGAAAAGTAAGTTTTATGGAAGCTGAATGACTCAAGAGTGGGTACATTCTGAATAGCTGAAATTTATGCTGACATCATTAAGATTTAAAGATGATCAGCACATCTCACTTTTAGGCCTGTGGGATTCAGTTTTAAAGTAGAAGTTATGAAATCACAAAAGGGTAAGAAAAGGCTCTTTGACTACCATCTTTGGTTCCTTCTTCTACCCCAGCTACAGCCACTACATCCCGTGCATTCTGAAACCAATGGTAAAAATTTGTGAGTTTGAGATATACTTTTTCATGGGAGAGACCGCACAACAACAGGGGAGCTGCTCCACCTCCAGCCCTGCCCCAGGTTGGGGCCAGAGCCACTGTTCTGTCTGGCCAGAGCCATGGTTGGAGCCACCTTGTGCTCCATGCCCCATGCTGCAGCCAGGGCCAGGGCTGGGGCCGTCTGATAGGCTGTGGGGGGAGGTGTGGGAGGGTGGCAAGGTGCAGGGGGTAAAAAGAGCAAGGGATGTGCCCCCCTGGCACTCCTTTCCCTGTCACTTTCCTCACTGCTGCTGCTTTCCCTGCCACAGCAGTTGTGGGGGGGGGGGGGTGCAAATTACAACAAGCCTCTAATAATTAGATTATAGACATGGCAAATTATAACAAATTTATAATTTTCATTATATAGAATCTAGTTATTGGAAGGTTGTAATAAAGTCTAGGACTTAAGTAAGAACATTACTAATGAGGGTTCCACAAACTGCAGTTCTTCATTACAAACCCTATGATGGGGTGGGCTCCTTGAATCATTGTGGTCACAGATACAGAAACACCAGAGTATCAGGCACTGAATCACTTTGATCTGTCTCTGTCCCTTTCACTTTTCTTCATATGTGATGATTGCACTTCTTAGGGGAAAAACACTAGATTTAAATTAAGCAGCAGTTGCCATTGTTTCACATCATTAAATCCCCATAAATGGGAAAACAAAAAGTGCCTTTTGAAAGTGATGATCATAGACAATTGCTAGTCTCCAGACAAGATAACTTGCAAAAATATACAGCTATTTGGGATAGCCTCTTAACCCTCTGGGGTATCATAACTTTTGTGATTGAATTCATCAACTAGATATATATGGCTTATAAGGGATACATGTATTTTATTATCTCATATCAAGGTGAACTCTGTTCCACTAATGCAGGAATTGATATAAATTATGTATAATCACGAAAATAAATAAATCTGAAGCAGTTCCAGTCATATTAATGAATCATCAACAATATTCACAAAGGTCTTTTGTCAGTTTACAGACCTTACTTGACAAAGCTATAGCACGCAAACTTAAGGGAATAGTCAGGGGAAGAGAATATATGGTATTTTCTGATAAATATTGCATTTATTTTTTCCCTTCTGACCTGCCAAGAAACATAAATAAAAGGGGAATGCTAAGGCAAGAGTAAACAAACTAGACAGGAGACGGAAACATTAGTTCAAATATCATGGCCTTGCCTGTTGTGGAGGTGATATTTATTTAGTCTGAAAGCTGAGGTCATCTTCTTTCTCCTTTGATGTTTCAAACCCCTGTTAGTATCACAACCAAAGCCATCAGCAGTGAAGTTTTAAACTTGCAAGACAGAGATTCTTATCAACAATCTGGAAGAAAGTTAGCAAGTAAACAAATCAATCTCAAAGACATATTGGGAACATCTTCCATATGTTTCACACAATCCATGACAGGCTGCCAATTTTCTACAAGGGGAAAAAAAGTCATCCTTTAACAAAAAAAATACATTGTAAATCATAGAAAATTAGGGTTGGAAGGGACCTCAGGAGGTCATCTAGTCTAACCCCTTATTCAAAGCAGGATCATCCAGAACTAGATCATTGTAGCCAGGGTTTTGTCTAGCTGGGCCTTAAAAACCTCCAAGGATGGTGATTCCATCCCTCCTAGGTAACCTGTTCCAGTGCTTCACCACCCTCCTAGTGGTTTTCCTAACATTCAACCTAAACTTCCCTTGCTGCAACTTGAAACCATTGCTCCTTGTTGTATCATCTGCCACCACTGAGAACAGTCCAGCTCCATCCTCTTTCAAACCAACCTTCTGGTAGGTGAAGGCTGCTATTAATTCCTCTCTGTCTTTTCTTCTGCAGACTAAATAAACCCAGTTCCCTCAGTGTTTCCTCAGAAGTTATGTGCCCCAGCCCCCTCACCATTTGCACTGCCCTCTGCTGGACTCTGTCCAATTTGTCCACATCCTTTCTGTAGTGGGGGCCCAAAACTGGACACAGTACTCCAGATGTGTCCTCACCAGTGCAGAATAGAGGGGAATAATTACTTCCCTCTATCTGCTGGCAGCGCTTCTACTAATGCAGCGCAGTATGCCGTTAGCCTTCTTGACAACAAGGGCATACTGTTGACCCATATCCACCTTATTGTCCACTGTAACCTCCAGGTCTTTTTTTGCAGAGCTGCTGCTTAGCCAGTTGGTCCCAAGCCTGTACCAGTGCATGGTATTTTTCCATCCTAAGTGCAGGACTTTGCACTTGTCCTTGTTGAACCTCATGAAATTCCTTTTGGCCCAATCCTCTAGTTTGTCTAGGTCACTCTGAATCCTAGCCCTACCCTCCAGCATATCTACTACTCCCCTCAACTTGGTGTCATAGGTGAACTTGCTGAGGGTGTAATCCATCCCATCTTCCAGATGGTTAATGAAGATATTGAACAAAACTAGCCCCCAAAACCAAACCCTGGGCACTCCACTTGATACTGGCTGCCAACTAGACCTCAAGTAATTGGTCACAACCTGTTCAGCCTGACAGTCCAGCCAGTTTTCTTATCCACCTTACAGTCCAATCATCCAACCCATACTTCCTCAGTTTGCTTGCAAGAAGGCTGTGGGAGATGGTAGCAGTAGCCTTGCTAAAGTCGAGACATATTACATCCACTGCTTTCCTCACATCCACAGAGACAGTCTCCTCATCACAGAAGGCAGTTAGGTTGGTAAGGCATAACTTGCCCTTGGCAAATCCATGCTGACTGTTCCTGATCACTTTCTTCTCCACATGCTTAAAAATGGATTCCTTGAGCACCTGCTCCATGATTTTTATGGGAATTGAGGTGAGGCTGACTGGTCTGTAGTTCCCTGGATCCCCCTTCTTCCATTTCTCAAAGATGGGCACTATAGTTTCCCTTTTCTAATCATCCAGGACCTCCCCTAATCTCCATGCATTTTCAAAGATAACGGCCAGCAGCTCTTTAGTCCTATCAGCAAACTTCCTCAGCACCCTCAGGTACATTGCATCCAGCCCAATGGACTTGTACATGTCCCAGCTTTTCTAAATACTCCCTAACCTGTTCTTTCACTGCTGAGTGTTACTCCCCAAACTGCTGCCTGGTACAGTAGTCTGGGAACTGAACTTGCCTGTGAAGACCAAGGTCAGCTTGAGTACTTCAGCCTTTTCCTTATCTGTCACTAAGTTGACGCCCCTCTCCTTCTCCCCCCCCCCCCCCCATTCAGTAAGGGACCCACACTTTCCATGACCTTTTTGTTACCCTTCTTCTTACTCTTCATGTCCCTTGCTAGCTACAACTACAGTTGTGCTTTGACCTTCCTGATTTCATCCCTGTATGCCCAAGCAATACTCTTATGCTCCTCCCTAGTCATCTGTCCAAACTTCTACTTCTTGTAAGCTTCCTTTTTGTGTTTAAACTCACTGAAGAGTTCTCTACTAAGCCAAGCTAATCACTTGCCATATTTGCTATTCTTTCTGCACATCTGCATGGTTTGTTCCTGCACCCTCAGTAGGCTTCTTTAAAATACAACTGGGTGTCCTGGACCCCTTGCCCCCTCAGACTGGCTTTGCAGGGAATCCTACCCATCAGTTCCCTGAGTGAGTCAAAGTCTGCTTTTCTGAAGTCCAGGGTCCATACTCAGCTGCTCTCCTTTCTTCTTTTTGTCAGGATTCTGAACTCAGTCTACCCTCAAAAAATATTTGAGGGTATTTTAAAAATGTTTAGGACTATAATTTTGTATTCTGAAAAGATAACCATGTACACCTGAAAGTATAAGCTTCCTTAGTATGCTGAGTCCAATTGTACAGAATGTGGAAGAAAAGAAAAATATAACAATGTATTTTAAAACGCATCTGAAACCTTTTTTCCCCTTGCAAAAGGATTTTGTGAGAATGATATTTCTGTTATGGAATTCTGTATGATCTACCAAGAGAACAATGGAAAAATTAACTCTTTCTATAAAATGTGCAGATGAAATTCTCCTCTGAAATCCTCAGTTCAAGATAGCATTTAAAAATGTAGCTAAGTCCATACATACTTAATCAAGCCATTACATCCATGTCTGTATCCCACTAACATTAACAAGGACATAAGTATGCGCTGTGCTAAATCAGGGGTTATATTTTTGTAGAACTATAAGACATCTATACATGTGCTGGGGGGTGGGGGGGGTTGGGAAAGCACTTTAATTAGAGCGACTCTCGGGTGCTGCTCTAATTAAAATGCAATGTCTTGTGTATTCAGCATCCCATGTTTCAAAATGGTGGCAGGAGCGCTTTAACTAAAGCTCATTGAATGAGCTTTAGTTAAGGCACCCCCACTGCCATTTTGAAACATGAGACACTGAATACATGAGATGCCGCAGTACGCTGGAGCATTCTGATTAGAATGCTCCAGCAGACTTGATTCATTAAGCAGTCTCAATTAATTAAGCAGAGTATGTATATAGGCACCCATACTGTATTATCCAGTATTCAGTAGTAAAGAATTTTTCCAGTAGGATTCAATAGAGAAATATCTCACCTTCTAAAATCTAATTTTTCAGGTCTAAAAGCCAGTGCTGGGGAGTTGGGAATCTTTCTTTTCCAGTGATATAAGGTTCACATTTTTCCGATGCTATATACTAACATTGCATAACTGCCATAATAGCTTCTCTTTCTGTTGGAGCAGAATAAACAGTGAAGATATTACAACTGTTTTGTTACTTGCTACAGCAATTTAGTCTGCAGAGCAAATTGAGTAGGGTACTGCAGGAAAAATAGCATGTTAGAATAGTTTTTAGTTTATTGCAATGTATGTGATACATACAAAGGAAGAGAAATTAAGTTGTCTGAACGTCTTTGACTTAAGCATTTCCTGATCTCTGGGTGCTCCTCTTTGAAACTTCAGATTCTTCTGTAGGGCAATTTGTAGGGACTATAATATCGCTCTGAATAAGCAAAATTGTACGTTTTCAACCTGGAACTGAACTTTACTAGATTATTGAGTTCTTAAGGAAATCTTTTCTTGTTACTATAGACAAATGGAGCTTTAAGAAGAGAAATAACAAAAATGGAGGGATATTTCAGACTTCAAAGGAAGCTGAGAAAAATAGAGTAGTGTGAGGATAAATATCATTTGCTCTGATGATCAAAGTCTCATGCAAGTTCTAAAACTTTTATTTTCCCAAGAGCTGGTTAATGCAGAGATGAAAATAAACTAACTCCAGAACAAATGCTGTACTTCCAGAAAGAAGTGGATTATAGAACTTTCTGTGGAGTAGTGTTCATCTAAGGTTCTGATTCCATGGCTATGTGCTCATGGAGTTTCCTTGTGTTTTGGATCTTTTCCACACCCCCGGCTGGGCTCAAGTCTTTGGCTGCATAGAATTTAGAATACAATTACCAGCATGAGAGCTGGCAATTTTAGACTTCACTGAATGTGACATATTAAATGTCAAACAGCTGCAGAGATCTTTGGAAATCCACTTTCTTTTTTTTTTAAGCAATGCCAGTTTTTTCTCAGTCAGGTATTTTCCCCTGTCAGGCAATCCGCAACTTCTGCAGCAATTATTTATCTTTGACCTGAGCTGCTTCTCATATTTTAAACTAGTCTCCCTGCTAGTGGAGGGCCAATTCCTGATTATTCTCTACCACATGGAGACACTTGAGCTTCTGTAGCGTGTACAATTCTTTTGATGGGTAAGGGAGCTACTATAGCAAGCTCTTCTGCTGCAATACCAAAGTACCCAGTTAAACATTATTAGGGGGTCTACCTAAATCGCAGTGGGGGGACTTAACAATTTTTGTGGGTTGGTTGCAGTGTAAAGTTTGAATTCCATAGTCATTTTGCAGCTGCTCCATCCCTTGGCGATGATTGGCAAAGAGGCCTCGGGGAGGAGGGACAAGGGGGCAGCCTCCGTCTTGATTGCTGGCTGCCTTTTGTGCCACCCCACCCCACGCCTCACTGCTGATTGGCAGAGACCCTGGTGGGGAGAGGAGGGACAAGAGGGCAACCACCATTTTGTCTGCTGCCCTTCATGTCACCTTGCCAGCTGGTGCCTTCCCCTCATGTCAGCGAGAGCCACTGGGGAGCCAGCATTTTATTTTTATCAAGTTTTTTTGGTTGTTGATTTCATGGTTTCCGCAAAATCTGCAAAGCCACAAACTAAGTCAGTCCCTAACTTGTGGAGGGACAGAGATGCTGTTGCCTGAACAAAGACTATCAGGGACCTCCTCTCTACAAGTCCATTTATAAGACAAAGGAAAATTACCTATGAAAGTTCATGCCTCTCTGAATAAATTAGTCTATAAGGTACCACATTGCCCTGGCTTCTGCTTAACTTCAGATTAACACAGCTCTGTTACTGGATTTGTTAGCGAGACCAAGTCGGAGAGTGAGAAGGATTGTGTTAGTTCTCAAGACTTCAAGATGCTTCCAACTAGACCGATTAATGGGATGCAAGTGGACTGAAGTGAGTAGAGTTGCACCCACTTATAACTGGACTGAATTGGATTACAAAATTTAATTTGAAAATAAATTAATCTAAAATACATTTTAAAAAAATATTGATGATTAAGAGTAGGATACTTAGCTAAATACTTACAAATGGAAGGGGAATACATTTCTGCAGGGAGTTGCATCTAACAAGAAATGCCAAAAGGGGACTTCCTTTTATTTTTTCAAGAACTTTTTCTGTGATTTTTGTTCACATCTAGTCTATTCCTAAGAAGTTGTACACAAGGAATGGGATGCAGTTGAGTTGCTACTTCAGGGGGTGTTTTTTGTGTGTTTTGTTTTTAATATTTATTCTGTTATCCAAGTTACCTGCTCAGGGGTTAAATGGCAGTTTGACTCAAGTCAAAATTCAGTGCAAAATAGATAAATGTGGCTGCAGAAACATTTCCCAAAGAAAGACAATAAAACACAGGAAATGATTGTTTATATAAAATATCATGGAAGTGTGCTTACTGGTGTATATGTTTTGTCAACTGCTATGAAAGAAACAATGCAGCAGTTAGGTAAAACTCAGAGAGCTGTTTATAAAGGAATACATTAAAAGATGTATTTTCAAAACAAAAAATAAAGAAATATTTGTTGCATTCAGTCCAAGGAATCTCCACTCAGGGAATGGTGCTGATAAGGTGGTCTGTCTGTCGCCCTCTCCCCACAGGCCTCTAGGGCCTATAACGTAAAGCTTTCTATCTTCTTTTGTTTTGTGCTGCATCCTTCCATCTTTCTTCATCTTCGCCCTTCCCTTCCAGCTCTTTATATTGTTTTTATAAAACAGTATAAAAAGTTTTTTATATTGTCTTCCCATTATTACCTTGATCTACCTTCAGGTCTGATACCCTCCATCTCAGTTTCCAAAATGTGACTCGCGTCTCCTCTTGCCCTACATGATATGCCCTGTTAGGGTTGTCGGTAGGAGCTAATAATGCCTGATGTTTCATGTAAATAGAAAAACACAGATAATGTAATCACACAGGTGGATTTTCAAGGCCCAAAGGGCAGTTAAGCTTCTAACTCCCATTGAAAGCAACTGGAAGTCAGGTACAAAATTCCTTTCATGCCTTTAAAAAAAATCTATTTCCCCCTCTATCTATTTACAAAGAAAACGACTTCAAATAGGAATGCACTTGATTTCCTACAAGTTAAGAAAGTCAAAATAGAACAACCAAAAAAACCTCTTACGATGAAACTGGGAGCTGGCAGTTCAAGTTGTCTTAACTTTTTTTGCTAGTTTATTCTTTGTAATTGGATTATCATTTAATATTACAATTTCCTTTTTTTCCAGGAATTATACTTTGAGGTTCATGCCAATACCTATGAACGATGCTTCTCAAGCACTTAAAACAAACCCTGAAAAGACAGAAGATGCACTGCAAAAGGTATTGCATATACAGCCCATACACAAAAAAGCACATAGTAATGTTAAGTGGTTATGCTTTCAGGCTTGGGTAAGTCAAACTTCTTTGTTAAAGTCATCAAGCATTAGACTTACATGGACATATACAAACATGTGGAGGGGTTATAGTAATAAAAAATTATTGTAATACAGGAAACTTTTTTTGAATTGAGTTATTGACCACAGTGGTTTATTACAGTCAGTCATAAAACAAGGTAATGCTAATTAAACAATATACAGTATATTTATTAGGGGTGTGTGAAACGGGCTGTATGTGATTCAGATTCAGCCTGAATTGGGGACAGTGATTCCATTTGTTTATTCAGATCACTGTCCCCAATTTGATCTGGCCAAATCTGAATCTGAAGATTCAGTGCTGGTTCCAAGAATCAGTGATTCAGCCATAGACACAGCTTTAAATGTGATACCAGGCACAGCTCATGAATGCTGCAATGCTTGGATGGATGGAGCGCCCCACAGGAGCATGGGGTAGCCCCCCAAACCACCCCCTTGGCTCAGCAAAACATTTAAAGCTGTGTCTGTATCCAGATCGTCGGATCTCTCTGAATCAATTCAGAGAGATTAAAGGTTGCCTGATTCAGTTCGGATTTGGCCACCAAATTGGGCCAAATCTCCACTGAATTGAATCAGAGAGCAAAGTTTTGCACAGCCCTAATGTTTATGTGTGAATGTAATATGTATTGGTATTACACGTGGCATATCTGTGTTGGTGTGTGTGTTTTTACACTTAAAGAAGTATTTGTGTTCATTTTGTTCTTGTTGAAGAATGGCAAGTGTGTTCAGCAGTGCACAAGACAAAAGAAGATGAGAGCGGCTGTTAAGGGGTAGACAGCAGCATATTTATGGGAGATGTGTATGTTGTATATCCAGAAAGCACATGCAGCATCATCGTACATTAACTTGACTGCACCAAGTGCTCTTTGGAGTAAAGTCTGTGTTGACAGTAAATTCTGTAGCTGTCCAAGTCATGCAGACTAAAGCACTCACAACTGAGCTTTCATACTTTAAACAGGTGTGTGGCCAACCTGTGGCACATGTGTGACAGATAATATGGGCATGCAGCAGCTCAAGAGGGACAGGTAGCACAGTGGCAGATAGAGCGGGAAGCCAAAAACAAAGCAGCAGGTCAGGCAGGGGAAAGGGGTCTCATTGGCATTCAGGGAGGGTGTGGGGCTTTTCTGGCCCACATGCTGAAAAGGTAGGTCCCCCAAGCCAGCCTAAAGTAGTCTTTTATAAATCAGGAAAAAATGTGTAATCCACAGGTTTGTAATGAAATATTTTTCTTTAATAAGGGTGGGAGCACATAAAAGCCCACAAACAGTTCTTACAGGCAGCTGTGATGAAGTAACATCTGTTAGTGAGCTTTATTACAGCAAGGAAGGCTGTAGATAAATGGCTTATTAAAGGAAAAGATTCTGCGGGCTTTTTCTTTGCTATATTTTTTCTTATATCCTGATTCTTATTTTTTTTAAACTTGGACCATGGGGATTATATCCTGTATGAAACATTACTATTTATCTAGTGCAAGTGTAAATCTTATTTAGATAGGGACAGACATTCATTTGCAGTGCTATAAAAATAAGAGCATATTCCAGACCCCTGGCTAGAAAGCTACAAAAGTCACCTCAGGGGTGAGCTCTCCAGCCATGGAGGGGATAAAGGCTGGTGGTTTGCCTCTCCCATCCCAACCTCCCACCTCTAAAGGAGCCTCACTCATCCATATCACTGACAGCCTTCCTTCTCTAGATGGATGTCAGTGATCAGCAGCTGTCCCCAGTAGCAGCACTTTCCACTATTGCCATGGGATCTTCCCACTGTTTCTGCCGGAGCAGAAAGAACTGCCACAGCGTTTGTTGAAAGTGCTGCTCTTCCCAGTGTTGCTTTGGTGTCAAGTCTTCCTGCTGTGACTACCACCACAGGCCAGGGACTTTTTCTAACTGTTCCCATCAGAATTGTGGAAGGAGGAAGAGCTGTCACACCTACCATTGGAGAAGGGGAGACAGAGCAGAGGACTGACATGCTGGGGTTCAAGGGGCTCTCCTGTAGCACTGCATGTACTTAAGCAAGTGTACTGGCATTTGTACCCTACTAATGTAATGTCTGTTCATGGCCTTTCTCTATATCAAAAGTGAAACAGAGTTATCTCCTAAGAATCTTTGGAAGCCTACATTTATTGTATACCTTTTTTAACAGAACTTTTCAGGCCTCTTTCATACATGATAAACAACCAGAAAAAAAAGGGCAGGTTAAAAACTTCAAAAGTGCTTAAGTGATGTTGGAACGGATGGCCATGAATAGGTGTTTGTTTCTAGTGGGAGAAATTTCCACCACAAGAGATGTTTCTAGGAGAAAGACCAGAATAGGTGTTCGGCCTGCAGCTACCCCCTCTCCCTTGGTCTGGGAGAGACATGGGGAACAGTGGCTGCTCCAATTCACCCATTCCCCAGACCTAGGCAGTCCCTGGTTGGGGAAGTGTGGGGTGCATTGCTATGATGCTTTAGCAAGAGCTTCCTTGGCCCTGTGGGCTTTTAAATTGCTATGTGTACCACCCAGGTGAGCAACACACATGGCATTTAAAGTTCACATGGCTGAGAATGGGGCAGGAAAAGCCTTCTCAAGCCTGTTCCCAGCTCCGCCAGCTTTGACATCCCTGCCCCCACTGCCAAGCTGCAGAGGTCCATGATTTGGGGAAGATGTAGATATAGGGATTGGTGCCACAAAGCCCCCAGCCCAAGTCTGGGGAAGAGACAGGGAGCATTTCCTTGCTGCTACCAGACCAGACCAGACCAGATCAGGAGAGCAACATGCAAATGTTCATTCTTTGAGAGAGTTTCTCTTACAAGGGAGGTGTTTCAGGTTGATCCTTGTAGTTTCTACTGGGAGAGCAGGAATTCTTCCAGCAGAAATGGGCCTATAACACCTGTATGTGGCCTATTCCATCTTCCAAAATGGAGCTTGGGCTTTCTAAGTCCTTAGTAACTTCAGAAACTGGAACTGAGATTTCTACATCACTTAATTAAGCTCCTGGCAAACATTCAGCTATGGGCATCATGGGAAGCATTCCCTCTAAGGTGCGTGGGACGCGCAGCCACGCAGGCATGCTCGTGCCAGGTGCGCCTGTACAGCTGCGCACATGGTGCAGCTTAGAGGGACCACTGGTCATGGGATATGATGCATGATCCCAGCAGTTGTGCTTCCTGGCATGCTAGACAACCATGGTAGGAGGCATGATTGTGGCACTGGCAATTAGAAAGTCAGTCAGCTGATCCTTGTTCCTGGTCTTGGAAGCATAGCAGTCAAGGGCTCCATTGCACCCCCACAGGGATGGGAGCAACAGCTAATCATTTTTCACAGCTTTGGGGGCACATTGGAGCCCTTGACCCTGATGTACCTTGGAGGCTGGGAATGGCAGTCAGCTAGTTAGTGATTCCAGCCTAGACAACACATGGAGTGAAAGGCCCCCATGAACTCCCCAGGCTGGGAAACCTGGTCAGGCTGGCCATACGTACAATATAAGATATGATGGGATCCTGCCACAAAGTTATTACATGATTTTTGTGTAATAACTGTGGCTTAGTTCATGTTTTATTGCACCAATTAATTGCATTAATATGTGGCCAGGTTACTATTTAAGATGTGATTAACTGGTAAAGTACGTCTTAAGTCTAATGTCTTCCAGAGGAGCCATAGATACATCTGAAGATTTTACCTTCAATCTTTCCCTGTCCTCCCCCCTCCTTTGCAGGTCATCTTTCTTACCATTTTAAAGCATGTCTGTTGAGCCTTTTACAGTAGAATGAACAATTCTAAAAGAAATTACTAGACCAGCTACTGTCCTGCTGATCTCTTGTGTATAGATCATCATAGTGTTAAGAACTGTGCTTTAAAAAGACAGCGAGAAAAAGTTAGTGCATTCCCCTTCAGCAGCTTTCAAACATAAATTCTGTAGAGCTTTGTAAAAGATAAATAATTGTAGCAGCCCTATCAAAAAAGACATAAAACATAAAATCAAAACAAGTCATGATAAATTTATTCTAAACACCTAAGCCAATTATGCAATTTATTTGATTATTACAGATGAACAAGCAAATACCCCAGACAGGCATTTCTAATGCTCCAGTTGTGTTCTTATAAAAACAGTATTTTAGGGGGCTTTTTAATTCTCAAGAAATTTAATTGTTTAGACTTTTTTCCCTCAGGGGTTTTTGGTGGGTGTTTTAGGTTTATCTATTCAAAAAACTAGGTTGCTACTTAGTTTTCTGGTTCCAGGGGACAATATGGAATATTTAATATATCGTGCATGGAGGATTGAAATTTATGTTTTGAGACAGATGAAGTTGGAAATATTTTAATTTTCAGTCTTAATTTGCATGGTTCACTCACATGCTGAAGTGTTAACTGAATCAGAATCCAGGAGAATTTCAGTTAAAAGAGAAAAACAAAAGAAAAAAAAAGGGAAAATCCTCCATAAATGCACTATAGATGACTGCAGTATGAACTTTGCAAGTGAATAAACATAGCCTTGTGTGGTTATCAAGCAGTGAGCTATATGGTACAAGGTCTAACGAGCAAAATTAGAAGACATTTATTTCTTTTCTCCAATATTTTTACTGCAGTGACAAAATGTCAGAAGCATGAGTGTGGGTGAGAATAGAATCAGTATCCTGACATGAACTTCTGCTTTCAGATAGAAAACTACTTACTTCGTAATCATGAGACCAGAAAATACCTACAGGAGCAGGCATACCGGTTGCAGCAAGGCATTGTAACTAGTACCACACAACAGGTAAGTGCCTTGTACATGACTGATCATGCTTTCAGTAGTGAATTTTTTTCTGGGGACCAAATTCTGTCCTAATTATAGCAGTGTAACCAGGTGTATAGAACCTGGTTGACTAAAATAAAAAAATTGATACTGATTCCTTTTACTATGGAACCTGAAGAGAGATTTTTGTTTTGCAGAGCCTTTAAATACCATGAGCACAAATGCTGTTGAAAAACATTAAAGAGAGCAATTCACATTCTTGGTTGTGCCCCCAAAGTTGCATGCCATAAAGAATGTTCAGCTCAGAAAAGGAAGGGGGTACACATTCCTGTTTTCTAGATTCTGAGCCATTGCATGAGTTAAAATAGCCCCCTGTGTATCTTAGACTATGGGCAGACATTATGTTTTCACCTCCCAGCTGCAGCACAGCAAAAATTGCCATGAAGGCATACAGTGATGTGTTCTGTAGCCAGGGGGTATGATAGTAGGTTGCTTGCCGCTGTGGATCCAATCCCTCACCACCACCAAGATGAGGGTAGCATGGCAGTGAGTCTGCTTGCTTACACTAGTCTGCTACCCCTACAGTGAAGTGAGAAGCAAAGCTGCAATCCCCCACTGACTGCTGTAGCCCTGGAAACCGTCATGGGGAATGGCAAGCTTTCAGTGAGTGCCCTGCAGCTTTGGCCCTCTGGGGCTGCCTTCCCTTCCCCATCCTCGTGGTGGGGTAGTGGGCAGGCTCCCAGTGATCAGGTGGCATCACAGATTCTCTGGGGCTGCCATCTGTTCCCCTGTGACTCAGGGGAACTAGACCACAAAACTCAATGACTCTACCCCACTCCCTTGGGTGGGGGGGGGGAGCAGGAGGAGAGGAAAGAGCACTGTGGTATACTGAGAGACCACTGTAGTGCTTCATTGTACTGTCTAGATGTTATATGTGGTGCTACAGAGAAGTTTCTGGGTGGAACAGCTGTGCTTATGTAGCACTCCCACTAATTTTGTAGGACTACAGGGTAGATGCATGTTTGTCCTCTTAGTTTTTCTAGTATTACTCAATTGTTGGCAGTTCTACAAACATAAGGACCTTGACCTCTGCTGGGAGTGCTGCTCTAAGTGAAATAGGTCCCCTTACTGCACCCTCCCAGCACGGCAAGCCTCCTTTACCAGTGCTTCTGAGAAGCTTGATGCAGGGTCTGTGACAGCTCATCACAGTCTCTATACCAGGGCAGTACTCCCTGGTATCTTGCAGGCTGTTTATGCTCCCAGTATACCACTGGGACAGGCTTGCAAAACTGGATGTGACTCGGAGTGTGGATTTTGTTTAAAAACAGATTGTAGGCCAGATTCATATGGTCTCCATAGGCACCTAAATAGGGCTCAGGCAGAACTTAACCTTCTAAGTCCTGTAGTGTAATTCAAATTGTCTTGTGCCAGTAGCCATAAAACATTTCAGTCATGTCCAGTTTGGGGCATCTGGGCATCAAGAGTATCTTTATACATGCTGTGGGAGAGGAGGAAGGGGGTAGCACTGTAATTAGAGCAGCTCTTGGAAGCCACTCTTACTAAAGCACCCTGCAGCATCATGTGCATTCAGCATCCTGTGCTCCAAAATGCTGGCGGGGGCATTTCACTAAAGCTTGTCAAACAAACTTTAGGTAGAGTACCCCCACCACCATTTTGAGGCACGGGGACACCAAATACATGTTTATGCAAAGGCTGCTGGACTGTGCTAATTAGCACACTCCAGCAGACTCAATTAATTGAGTCTGCTTTGACACCTTCTAAGTAGCACATACTGGAGCAGCCATCTGGCACATATAGAGGTGCCCCAACTTCCTGCTTAAGTTTGGATGCTGTACATACAAGTTCTGAGAGAAAGCAGGAGGCCACCATTGTAGGCTTTCCTCACCTGAGAGGATTCAGACCCACATATTCCACTTCCTAGGAGAGTGGTCTCATCATGCAGTTACCGAATAATTGCCATGTCCCTCCTTTGTGAGGGTAAAGGCTTTGGTTCTGAGCCTTGCTCCCAGGATGATTTATGCATATTATATTAGACAGCCATTGGTTAAAAAATAGATTTAATGCTAGAGAGACATAAAGCTAGAGAGAAGGTAAGCAAGAAGAAGCCTGCCACTCCACTGGAAGGATGGGCTCTTGGAATTTGGTCCTTGCTGCTATGGCTATTTGTAAGTTTTAAGTATTCCTGCCTAAATGCCCCTACTTACAAAAACAATTTTATTCAGATCCTGTACTCATTTGAACTCTAGTTACTGTTCAGGCCAGTGCTGGAGTAGAGCAGTCCAGACCAGTGCTGCTCAACCAGGGGTCTGTGGGCCAAATCTGCATGCCTCTGCTGCCAAATTTCTGTACCTTTTGGGAAGCCCCATGGGCCAGATCAGGGCAGGTAATTATTTCAGGCAAAGGGCTGCTTAACAATTTTTGGCGAGCTGTCAGGAGCTGCTTAAGTAGCCTCACCCCTTCACAGTTGCCCTGCCCCATGGTCACCACATTGGGTCCAGAAGTCCTGCCCCAATCCCTAACTTTTGCCACCAGAAGTCCCTCCCCTTGCTGCCCCTCCCCCCTATATTCTTTTTGGGAGGTGGGGTTGTCATCTTAGAACCAGAAACAAACCAAATCATACACCAGAAGTCAAACATCTACTATAATATATTTTAGTTATATTACAAAAATATTTGTCATGACTTGTGATTGTTTACTGTATATAGAAGGAATTGCATAACAACTCAAAAATAAAGTGTCACTTATATTGTGTGTGTGGTGGGGTGTGGTTGTGAAGGGGAGCAGAGGGTATGTTGGGGTGTATGTATATGTTGGTGGGGGAAGAATGTGGGGTATAAGGGAGAGTGGGGCAGCCCCCACGCACCCCCTTGCAGCCTGCCTCTATCGCAGGGGCTCTGTGCTGTGTGCCTACTGCTCCACACTTACAGTGGGACAGACCTGTGCTGGACCCTGTGGGGAAGCAAGGGGCAGGGCTCCCTCCACTCTTGGTGGAGTGCAGGGACCTGCACAGCAGGGAACAAGGGAGGCAGCAGGCTCCAATGCAGAGGTTCCCCAGCTGCAAGTGGTGGAGATGCAGGTGCATGGCGTGGAGCCCTGGCAATAGGATAGGTTCTGCTCCCTACTCCTGCACAGTGCTGGACACAATCGCCCTGACCTCCCTGCCTGCTGCTGCTGCTGGGCAGCTGGGGCTGCATGCCATGGGGGGAGTGTGTAGGGGGTCTCTATACCTGCCACCTTCATACCCACACCCTGCCTATCTGCCCCAACACTTCCCTACCTGCTGCCTCAAGCACACATGTTCTGGCTGCAGCAGGAGTCATGCCCGGAAGAGCCGTTCTACACAAGAAGGTGGGAGCAAGGCCCGATAGGGTATGTTGTGGGGTTATACACCTGGGCACCTCGCTTCCACCCTTGTGGGTAGAAGGGCTGGGTGGGGTACAATTCATTGTGAGGGGCACTGTGGGCCAAATGAAAGTACCTGGCAGTCCACATTCAGTCCACGGGCCGTATTTTGCCCACCCGTAGGCCAGATGATGTGGCTTCACATGCTACATTGCATTGGTGCACAAGTTTGGTCCGTGGCAGGGTCCGCTGTGCCAGATTGCACCTGTCAGCCAACCCCACATAGGATCAGGCCCACAGACTGACCCCCATGCACTGTTTCTGCACTGGATCAGGCTTATGGACTGATCCCATAACACTCATGCAGGCTGCAGAGGTTTGGCACCACTAAGCTGGAGAAAGTGGAGATTTGCTCTAATCCTTAAGCAGTTTCCTCACACTTGCTTGAGTTTTTTTTCGGTTTGGAGGCTTATAGAACAATGGTTTATTACTAGAGGCTGAAAGTACTTTCCACCCTCTTGACAGAGAAAATGGTACACAGGGATGCACTGGCATTAAAACCTCTAAGAGCAGCATCATTTTATTTTATTCTAGCCATTCATCTATTGCAGTGGTGCTCAACCTTTTTGCCCCATGGGCCAGTTGATCAGTGCACCCTTTACAGTTCCATTACTACCCTTTTCACATTAATTTTCTTCTGTATTATGTTTAGTCCTTTTTACATCTGTTTTTTTGGTTGGTTTTCTTCCCTCCTACACTGAGGTCTCAGGAAATCTAAATTGCCATTTTTAAGAAGTAGAATAAAAGCATCCATGCTTATTTAGATTCTGGGTATAAAATGAATCATAATGTAAAACAGAAATTAACAAACATTCCAGAACAGAGACAGATATTCTGGCTTATCCCCATACCAGTACATTATTATTTCCAGAGAATATTTTTTTATTTGTCCAGTTCAATCTTTAAATGACCCAAGTGAAGGGAATTCCATATTATCTACTCATTAATCTGTTGGGTTTAAAACCCCTTGGAGAGAAAAATAGAGCAGAAAAGGAAGGTGCTGTAGATGTGCTTTGGTACTGGTTAGCAAAAATGCTGGATTTACAAACTTTACATTATCATGTAGACAATTTGTTGGGGTTTCAAAATATTAGACAGATAGCTTGCTTTAAAGAATTTATTTAAAATCTTTTCATTGCCTCCATAGTGATATAAGCACTCTGTATTCGCTCCTATTTCTCATAGCCACAAATCACTAAAAAATTGTCATTCATAAGTGAGGCAATAATATTGTTCTATCTTATAGGGCACATAGCTTCCGGCTTTCTATCTGAGTGTGTGGAATGTTTCGTATCAAATGCAATGCAAAACTCTAGAACTCTTGATTCACAGACGATATCTTTTATTAGACCAACTGAGAAATCACAAAAAATTATCTTGTTCAAGTATCATCTCTGAACCAGGAGTTCTAGAGTTTTGCGTTTCTTTTTGTTTCAGACCAACATGGCTACCAAATGCACCCCTGAACCCTTGTATCAAATGCAACACTAATTCAAATTTAAATGATGAAAGATTGTGAAAGCAGATTTTTGTTTTGATAGACGTATGTCTAAACCAGTGTTCTTCGATTGGAAATGTTTACTACTTTGAAAATATTTGCAAATCATGCTCAATAATGATTTGTTCAGAAAGCAGAAATAAATTATCACTAGTGTCTGGACTGACTGTAGGGCAATGTAGTGTTACTGACAACGGCTCAATAATCTTTACACCCATGTTTTAGATCTCAAAGTATTTTGTGTATATTCCCTTTTTCCCACCCCCTCCCACACTACCCAGCTAACTTTAGCTGTAGGAAGAACAAAAGAAAAGAGGAAAAGTGGTACCTCATGTTATTACTTGCAACTTTTTTTCCTATAGTAGAAAAAATATTTTTATATCAGAAACATTTGTACTCACATGGGCTCTAAACATACATTTGAGAGCTTCAGGTCCTAACAGCAAATACCATCATGTTCATTTAGATCTGGAATCTGGACTGGATGTGCATGTGAATTGTACTGTGTTCAAGTTTGTGGACAATACTAAATTGTGGGGTGAAGTGCACACTCCAGAGGGTGGGAAACGATTTCAGGCCGACCTGGACAGGTTAGAAAAGTGGGCAGTACACAATAGGATACAGTACAAGGACAAGTGCTGAGTGCTGCACCTAGGGCTCAAAAATAACTAGGACACTTACTGGCTGGGAAGTGACCCTCTCAGCAGCACAGAAGCAAAAAGGGATCTTGGAGTCATAGTGGACTCCAGGATGAGCATGAGTCATCAGTGTGATGAATCATCAGCAAAGCTAACCACACTTTATCATGCATCAGCAGATGTATGATGAATAGATCCAAGGAGAGGATACTTCCCCTCTATGCAGCATTGGTCAGACCGCAGTTGGAGTACTGCATCCAGTTTTGGGTGCCACACTTCAAGTAGGATGTTGATAGACCCAAGAGGGTCCAGAGGAGGGCCACTTGTATGATCAGGGGCTTACAGGACAAGCCCTATGAGGAGAGACTGAGGGACCTAGACCTCTTCAGCTTCCACAAGAGAAGGCTGAGAGGTGATCCTGTGGCCGCCTACAAATTCATTAGAGGGACGCAGCAAGGGATCACAGATGCTCTGTTCACAAGGGCGCCTTTTGGAGTAACAAGGAACAATGGTCACAAACGGACAGAGAGCAGATTTAGGCTAGATATCAGGAAAAATGTCTTCATAGTAAGGGTGACCAAAATTTGGCAGGGGCTTCCAAGGGAGGTGGTGCTCTTCCCTACCTTGGGGATCTTTACAAGAAAGCTGGATAGGCATCTGGCTGGGGTCATCTGACCCCAACACTCTTTCCTGCCCAGGCAGGAGGTCGGACTCGATCTGTTGATGTCCCTTCTGACCCTAGCATCTATGAATTGAGTGAAACTTAGCTTTGTGTTTCATCAGCACCACTTCTTTGCAAATAATCTATTTTCTTCCTTTGCTTCTAATATTTCTCATCTTTTTTCTTCTTTAGATGATTGACAGAATATGTGTTAAAGTACAAGATCATCTCAACTCTTTAAGAAACTGTGGTGTGGATGCTGTACAGGAAGATCTAAAATCTGCAGAAAGGCTTATGCGGGATGCTAAGAACTCGAAAACAGTAAGAACTTCCAAGCACTATATACTGGTTACATGGATCACAGTTTAATATAAAATGGTTTGATTAAAGAACTATAGCCCTGATTTAGTTCTTTGTATTTATTTGTGTGTGTGTATACTAGCAAATTGCCCATCAAGAATGATGAGGAAGGGAGGGTGGGCAGGGATGGGTGGGAGGGGAAGCTTGCCAACCCTAACCCACCAGCCCCACGCCACTATGGGGCTGGGGGAGTGGGGGAAGCTTGCTGCCGCCACCTTCTCCAGAACATCCTTGCAGTACTGTGATTCGTTGTTTCAGTAACCAATCAGAGTGCTCCAAGAGCATTACAGACAGAGAGACTAAACCTTTTATTATATTAGGATATGTATGTGTGTATATATGTTGGGGGGAAGGGTGTAAATATAAAGGAAATATAAAAGTCAATCTTTATGGATTGATAAGAACTCACCTTTTCCCCATGTTATCCGAACTGGTTTTTATTCAGAATGTTAAATAAAGAATGTTAAAATGAATGCATTTTTTTCATCTGTTTTTCTAGATTTGAAGATAATCACCAGAAAGGCTAATTTTTCAAATTGTTGGCTTTGTTTTACAGTTGTTGCCGAACTTATACCACCTCGGTGGACCTTCTTGGGCAGCAGTGAATGGTTCGTTATCCAATCCAATACAGGAGACGTTAGAATCCATGGCTGGGGAAGTCACAAGAGTTGTGGATGAGCAACTTAAGGTCTGGATATAGGTGGTTTTAGATCTTACAGATATAAAAAATGGCTAATGATGGACATGAACTTAAATCAAGAACTGCTATTACTATCATAAATGCAAGTGCCATTCAAATGCAGAGCAAGAATTAGAAAACCCATAAAACTTCAATTTGCTTTCTTGGTATTAATTTTGGAACACTGAGTGGTTTTGTTCTGGGTGACTAGTTCCTAGAAAAATGTTCTGAGTTAAAAGTACAAAGTTAAGCATTTTCAAGGAAGAGAAACAGACAAAGGATGCACCATCTTGTATCTAAGGACACAGCCATGTCAAAGGCTATAAACACCTCTGTCCTCTACTGGGATTTTGCCAAAGCAAAAGATTTACATTTACACTGCAGTGGAGTTGTACCAAACCAGTTCCCTGTCCAGGCACCCTAGAAAGCCTCACATACTTTGACAGATAAACTTGCCAATTCAGGTGTCTCAGTGGAGTGTGAGTTAGGGGTAGCTTCTTCTGTAGAGAACCACTGCTATGTGCTCTCAGCCCAAGGTCAACTTTGAGTGCCATTTCAATCCTTCAGTTTCAGTAAGTTTACCACAGGACTTTAGTGAGTGCCTATCAGTGTGGGTTTAAATCAAGGTAGTTTAACCAGCTATCTAAATCGTGATTTAAATCACAAAGTGGAAAAGCTTCATTTAAAAAGAATCCATTTTAAATAACTTTTCAACTTGTATTTCACTTATTTTGTAAAGAAGAGTAGTTTCTCATTGATAGATATGACCGTTTGGTATAATTTTTTCTATGTAGCAGGGTACACTAACAACTATAGACCTGTATTCAATCAATTCCTTAATATATTTAGATTCTCATTAGTCCTGTTTTACTAAGAAAGGTTAGAAAATTATCAACAAAATAGTGCTTATTTACTGGATGTTCAACTTTTTATTTTGTATACGGCAGCTGTATTAGGATGGTAATAGAAATGGTAAATGGCATATACATTTTTTTTATTAAACTAAGCAACCATAAATGTTTTGAGTAAATAAACCTTACCTTGTCAGAATATGCTGTATGTATACAACTAACTAAGTTGCAGAACAATGAGATTAACTGTAGTTGGCAAATTATTTCAGGTTAATTTGGAAAAATGAGTGAATATGTTTAAGTGAAAGTGACTGAAATTTAAGGGCACTTTTAAATGTGCTCTGACACTCCAGAGTGCTGCAGTGTCCCATGTATTCAGTGTCCCATGTTTGAAAATGGTGGTGGAGGAGCTTTAACTAAGGTTTATTGAAAAAGCTTTAGTTAAAGCACCCCCACCATCATTTTGAAATGTGGGATGCTGAATACACAAGATGCTGTCATTAGAGCAGCTCCTGAGAGCCACTCTAATTAAAATGCATCCCCCCCCCCCCCACACACTTCCTATTTGCCTGTTTTTCAAGAATTAGCATCTCAAGTTGCTTGGGCTGTCCTTCATGCTTTCAAAACTGGTAGAAGTTATAGTTTCATAGTTTCTAGGGTCGGAAGGGACCTGAGCAGATCATCTAGTCTGACCCCCTGCCATGGCAGGAAAGAATACTGGGGTCAAATGACCCCAGCAAGTTGTTCATCTAACCTCCTCTTAAAACCCCCCAGGGCAGGAGCCTGCACCACTTCTCTTGGAAGCTGGTTCCAGACCCTAGCCGCCCTGACTGTGAAGTAGCGCCTCCTGATATCTAACCTAAACCTACCCTCTGCCAGCTTGTGACCGTTATTCCTGGTCACTCCTGGCAGTGCTCGGGGGAACAGTGACTCCCCCAGTGCCTGCTGATCCCCCCTGACTAGTTTATAACAGGCCACAAGATCCCCCCTCAGCCTTCTCTTTTGGAGGCTGAACAGGTTCAGGTCACGTAGCCTCTCCTCATAGGGCCTGCCCTGTTGTCCCCTGATCTTACGAGTGGCCCTCCTCTGGACCCTCTCCATGCTGTCAACATCCCTCTTGAAGTGCAGCACCCAGAACTGGACACAATACTCCAGCTGCAGCCTGACCAGTGCCACATAGAGGGGGAGGATCACCTCTTTGGACCTGCTCGAGATGCATCTGTGGATGCATGACAAGGTGCGGTTGGCCTTCCTAACTGCCTCTCCACACTGCCGGCCCATGTTCATCTTGGAGTCAATGATGACCCCCAGATCCTTTTCCGCCTCCGTGCTGACAAGAGGGGAGTTCCCTAACCTGTAGGTATGGTGCCAGTTGTTCCTCCCGAGGTGCATCACCTTGCACTTGTCTGTGTTGAAACCCATCCTATTCTCGTCTGCCCACCCTTGTAACCTATCTAGGTCTGATTATAGCCTGTTGCATCCTTCCAGTGTGCCCATGTCCCCCCACATCTTAGTGTCATCAGCAAATTTGAACAGGGTGCTTTTTACCCCCTCATCCAGATCACTGATGAAGGTGTTGAACAGTGCGGGCCCGAGGACCGAGCCCTGCAGAACCCCACTGCCCACGTCCTTCCAGGTTGAGAAGGACCCATCCACTACCACCCTCTGGGTGCGGCCCACCAGCCAGTTGGTGACCCATTTGACTGTGTGGGTGTCTACACCACAGCCCCCCAGTTTCTTAATGAGAACGGGGTGAGAGTCAGTGTCAAAAGCCTTCCGGAAGTCCAGGAAGACTATATCCACTGCTACCCCTGCCATCTAATGATCTGGTGATCTGATCGTAAAAGGCCACCAGGTTGGTCTGACAGAACCTGCCACTGATGAACCCATGTTGGTTGCCCCTAAGCATGCAGTCCCCTGCTGGCCCCTCTTGGATGTGTGCCAGCATAATTTTCTTGAACAGCTTGCCTAGGATCAAGGTAAGACTAACTGGCCTATAGTTTCCCAGGTCCTCCTTCCTGCCTTTTTTGAAGATGGGGACCACATTGGCCCTCTTCCAGTCCTCCGGTACCTCACCAGAGCACCACGAGTGCTTGTAAAGTTGTGCCAGGGGACTTGCAATGACCTCAGCCAGTTCCTTTAGAACTCTAGGGTGGAGATTATCCTCTCCTTGCACATTTTTTTCATAGACTAGAAGAGGGGGACAGTTTTTCCAGCAAAAAAACAAACCATGAGCAGCAAACATGTACTTAAATTAGGGGTACACCAGTAGAGATTTTTGAGGCTGATACTGGTCAGTATTTAAGGAGGCATATTGGCTGATACCAATCCAATTTCTGATATAGCTGCCGTCAGCTGGTAGTTCTGGTATGGTGGAAGAGGAGGGAGTGGGTGAAGTGCGGTGGGGGAAGGCAGATCAACACCCCCCACAGTGAGGGAGGGGACAGTGGCAGGTGTTGCCCAGGTAGGGCGTTGGGGGGGAGGCCGGAGCTGCGGCTTGGTGGGAGGTGGTCCCTGCCACTACTTGCATCCCAGGAGGGTATGGGGGGGCATATGGTCCCCAGATCTGCATGGGGTCAGCTGCAGCTGGGGCTCTTCTTGGTGGGGGCTGAGCTCAGAACAGGCGCCGCTGGCACTGGGAGGATGCTGCATCCACCCCAGATTTCACTGCAGTTCTGCTCCCAGTGCCGCTGCCACCAGGTGCAGCCCCAGCATAATGCCCTGCCTCCACCCACACTCCAGGAAGAGCTGGAGCTGTGGCTGGCGGTGGTGGTGCTGGGAGTGGAACTGAGGCAAAATTTTGGGTGGATGCAGCATCATCCCAGCACTGCTGGTGCCCAGTTGGAGCCCAGGTCCCACTGAGAAGAGCCACACACAGTCCCAGCTACAGCCCTCCTCACCCCATGCAAATCCGGGGGGCACATGACCCCCCGTGTCCTCTTGGGGTGCAAGCAGCAGCAGGAGCTGCCTCCCCTCCATAAGCTGCAGCTCCAGCCACCACCGTCCCCTCCCCACCTGGGCAGTACCTGCTCATGTCCCCTCCCTCACCTTAATCTGCCCCCCCACACACTTTCCCTCCCCCCTCCCCTTCCAGCTCTCTATACTGCTGGCTCTGTTCCTCACTGCCTGAGTGCTGTACAGCGGCTGTGTGCAGCACGGGCATTTATTGGACAATTTCCAGCGCAGCCAGTTTTCTTTATATTGGTACCAATCCAATATTGAACCAATGTATCAGTGTACCTCTAACTCAAATAGATTGTTTTCCAGCCCTGAAACTTGCTATGGTTGACTTGATTGGTAAATGGCTGTTAGTTTCCCATGTCATAGTATTATCTTCCTCTTCAGCAGTTAGGCATTTCATCTGGGACCTTGGCCCTGAGGATATTGACAATAAGGTGGAGTAAGCACCTGATATATCTGCTTCTTTAGTGTCTACAGTTTAACTCCATTGAGAGAGAGCTTTCTCTTGAAGTTCTATCAAAGTTTCAACAGATTTTACAGTACGGCAGCAGTTTGTTCAACACTATGGAAATAGATTTCAGCTTATTGGCTTATTGTCTTAATTGTATCTTTAGTCAAATGTTGATCACTTTAACTTTGATAATTCAGTGCATTTTTCACTATTTTTTTCACAAACTGAAGACATTCTAAAATAAGAGCTCTAAAGAGTCAATCACTGGATTCCCTAATACATCATAGGGGAGATGCTCTCTTCAGTGAAGTGAAGGCAAAAGAGTTGTTACAGAACTATTTTGCAATTTCAGCAACACATTCCTTTTTTTCCTGGAGAACTAAAATAATTGCCTAAAAGTTGCATCAAATGAACATTGCAACCATATTTTATAAGTTTCCAGGTTTCCTTCATTATCTTCTAGATTTCTTCCCATCTTTGCTACATTTGCAGCATTGACTGTGACAAAGTTATGCACTTGATATTTGAATATGTGTTTAGTCTGTATGGAGTGTACTGCTACCACATTTAACTGTTCTGTTGCCTGAGTGTTTCCTAATGTATTGGTTGTTTCTATAAAATATACCCTCCCATCTTTTGCTATCACACAAATGCATATTGGTTCATTGTAGATGTTGCTTCACCCATCAAGACTCAGATTAATGGATTTTGCATTAATGTTTTTTGCGTGCTGCTAAGTTTCCTTCTCAAACACTGCATCTGGCATCTTCTTGTGCCATGTTTATAAAGTTTGACCTCAAAAACTAGATGTTGTTCACCTATTCTGGAAAAGCATGCAACCTACAACTTGGTGTTTGTGATGGAAACTCATGGATAATTTGTTTTAATTCTTTTATTTTAATATTTTTAAAGATTATAATCAGTTTAGTCCTTAACTATTTTGTATTGGGTTTAGATTTTATTTTAATCAGGTTTATTTATAACAAGAAAGAAATACATACATTGTAATAACTTAATATTTTTTAAATCCTATTTATACCAAAAAACATTATTTCACTAAAATTTCTGATTTATTTTATTTTCTTTTTTAAAAAAATCAGGTTTTAGCAATCCTGATGTCCATTCCAAGGGATTCTTTGGCAAGCTGTGTATCAAATGTGCAGTTCTTCAATTGGGTATTAATTTCTAAAATCCGCATTTATTCAGTCACCTAGGTGCCTGATTGCTTTAAATTAGATAAAAAGAGGTAAGGAACAGGCGTATATACAATGTACATTGTGCATGAAATAAATGTATCTGCCCAGCTCTGGGGCAAGATGGAAGATGGTAGTAGCTGCTAGGCTTTTTGTGAAGGAAATTCAGAATGTGGTTTTGAGATTACCCAATCAGAGCATGTTCCAGTTCACCAACTGGTTAGCAACTTGGCTGTGTTTCACTATACTTAAACATATCACAGAATCTGAAATTGCAGATTAAGCTCTGTTCAGCTGAGACAAAATAAAAATGCTTTAGTCAGTGGGAATGTAATGAAAAGGAATAATAATGCCCCATGACTAATTACTTTTTCTAAATTAAAAAGTTAATGAGGAGGAAAATATTGCCAATTATTGGGTATTTGGTCCCTTCTCGTCTTTGTACATAATAAGGCAAAGAGTCTGTGGATCAGTTTTTATTTTAAATCTCTCCTGTGTATAAGAGCTTGTAGAAGTGAAGCTAATCTCTCCACAAGATTCTTGACTATAGAGCTTCCAGGCTATCACTGAAATATGCATAATCAGTTCTGTTCTCTGGGCAGGACTGGTGCATTTCAAACAAGTCCTGTGCATTTTAAACAGCCTTGCAGAAGAAAAGCTGTCTTTAGAATTTGTTTGTAGAAGTGCTGCCTCGATGTGCTTCATAGCATACATTTGAGTTAATGTGTTGCATAGTCATTTATGCTTTCACACCTGAAAGTAAAGGGCACCTTTTAGATCAATATTTGCAAACTTTTAGAATTACTAGTGCCAAAAGTTTATGAAGTGCCTTATAGCTTAAAGGCATCTTAGAAGTCTTTACTGGCAAGGCTGGAGACTTTTCAAGTATTGCGATTGATCTATTTTGCAAGGCAGGAATTGGGGCCACGAGGGAGGAGGGGAGGGAAGGAGATAGAGAGGGATCAGTTGTTTTTTTTTTCCTTGAATAGTTTATTCTGAATCAAGAATTCCTGTGGGGTTTACACTAAGATCATGTAAATACAGTTCTGTTTGTAAAAGTGACCTCAGGAGAAATATTGCACCTAAAGTCTTCTAAGTGGACCTCTGGTTTTGGCTTCAATTGCCTTAGCAACTAGAGGTGCCTGCAGACATAGAAAAAATGGCACTTTACTTTAAACTTGGTGCATTCCCACACTGAACCCCATGCGTGCCCAAAAGAGGCAGCACGTTACTTCAACCTGGCTCACCTGATGTCTGTAAAATTGGGCACTTTAGTGGAGCTTTTTTGGCACTTGTCTAATAGCTGATTGGATCAGCTATTTGATAAAAGTGCCTAAAAGCCCTGCTGAAGTACCTAATCTTTACAGATGCTACAGAGTTGGGTTGAAGTAACACACTGCTGCCTCTAGTAAAGTTATTAAATGTCTGCACACAGCCTAGAGGTCACATTTCCAAAAACTAGTCATAAGAAGCTGGGAAAAATTGCTGAAAAATCTTTTAACAGATCAGATACCAGGAATTTTCTCTCAAAGGAGAACTGGGGAGGGGAAGAGAGGAGTGAAAAGAACGATAAGTGAATTTACTAAAGAAACAGAAATTGCAATAGAGTTTCTACGCTGTACTTTGCAAGTCCCTGTCAATGCATTGTCACCAGTCAAAATCTCTTGCTGATACAAGAAGCTGTCTTATTCTGCCAGTGAAGATGGTAGACTGAATGGGAAACTCCAGGAAATAAAAAAGATCTTGAAGCAAGGGAAGACTTTTCATAAGGACTCAAGGGACAGTTTGATTCATTCCTCTGCAGAAACACCTATGTTTCTTTGTCCGTCCTGGAACAAGGAGAGCATGAGTGATCAGTGTGACTCCACGAATGGTTCAATTGGAGCAGGTTCCACTTCACAGCCTCCTGAGTACCCAAAGCACATTGGGAGAGTGACACTGCAGCTGCACTGGGTGCAGGTCTCCTGGTCTAGTGCTAGAGTCCCTTATCTGTGCCAGTGCCTCTCCCTCCCATATACAGACACAAATTGGCCTACATTTGTGTACTTAAAACTGAGGTGGTGGCCACTTGTTGGCTTTCTTAGATTTAAATGTCAGTTAGCTAAGATGTTTTGAGGAAAATGGAAAGCTTTCTCTGGGGTTTAAGTAGCATTATGGAGACTTTAAAACACAAGGAATTCCTTTGTGTTATACTTGTGTATTCACCCCTCTGCAATTCTCTCATTTCCATTTCTGTATCCTTGTGTTAGTCGTATTTAAATCTGTGTAGGGTTGGCTTGCCCACTTTTTGTTTTTTTCACTGTTCAGTGTGTGTGTGTTGCAGACATATTTTAGATTGTAATCAGATTACTCATTTTCCCTATGTATGTTCCATAATATGTGAGGGGACTAAGAGTGTTTACTGGCATCATGGAGATGGTTTTTCTAAGAGAAAAAGAAAGCGTGTGTTCTTCCACCCCGGTTGTAAGACTTCTCCTTCTGGAGAGCATGCAAAAGATGCTTCTAATCGGGTGGGCAAAATGCGGCCTGGGGCCAGATGTGGCCCGCTGGGCCTACAGCCCGCAGGGCCCCTAAAAAATTTAGAAAATTAATATTTATCTGCCCTGGGCTGCCTGTCATGCAGCCCTCGATGGCTTGCCAAAACTCACTAAGCAGCACTCTGCCCAAACTAATTGCCCACCTCTGTTCTAAATGCACTTCCTGAAGGCTGCTGCCCAGACGAGAGCATCTTTGCTGAGAGACAAGTGGAGAGAGTACTCAAGAAGGTTGTATATTTATTTTGCTGCATGATTTTAGGTATCTTGGTACCCTGCCAGGTTGGTACCCTCCCAGGTTCAGTATATCACTGAACCAGTAAGCAACCCTCATGACACGGAGCACTGCTCACACTACAAGTACTGTTCTTCCCTCTACTGGAACCTTGAACTTCTGCTATGGTGTGGATGACTTCAGGTCTTTTCCATAGAAGATCATGGCCCTCTTTCTTTTTTTCTGCTCTTACTTTCTTAGGATTTCCAAGAAGTACTATATGACAATAAAGCTGTCTGACTAGAAAAGTTTATTTGCTTGTTATTTACACATACACACGCACACAACTGTAGGCAATTACTGGAAATAAAGTAGGTATAACATTTTCCTCTTGGATGCATCAGATGGAAAGTATCAAAAGTATAATGAGATTTATTATTAATTATACTTTCAATGCTTTCCATTTGGTACATTAAAGAGGAAAATTCTATACCTACTATAGCTGCAGTTATTAGAATTAAGGAAGTTAGAGGTAGGGTGCTCTCTTGTTTAAGGTGCTTACCTAGGACTTTGGAAAGTAAGGTTCAGCGCCACATTCTCACAGTCTTTTTTGGTGACCTGGGTTAAGTCTCTTAGCCTGCCTGTGTCTCAGCTTCCCATCTATAAATTGGAGTGCTATTAATAGCACTTACCTGCCTCATCAGGCTGGCATGAGGATAAATATGTTGAACTTAGGGGTCCACACCAGTGATAAAGGAAATACAAGTTCCTAAGACAGAGGGCCTTATTTTCCAGCTTGTGGGTATTATGTATTTGTGACCCATCTGTTTCAGGGGTAGGTAACACCCGGTACAGGTGCCAGAGTGTGGCACTCAAAGGCATTTTCCTTGGCACGCATGCCTCTGGGTGGATGGCAGGGAAGGGGCCGGGGCTACACAGCAATGGCAAGGATTTGGCCCCTCGCGGCTCTCCTGCCATCCGCCCCTGGCACATCAACATCTTACAAGTTGAAGCTGTGGGTGTTTTGGCACTCTGACCAAAAATGTTGCTGACTGGTGGTTGGTTGAACTGCTTTGTTGGCTGTCAGTTTTACTTTCCAGTAGTGTTCTTACTGACTGTCCTGTGCAGAACTTGAACGCGAACCTTTCTATTAGGTTCTGTAAAAGGCTTTTCTAAGCAAGGCTTGCACAGCTGAAACCTAAAGAGCAGCAAACAGATCCAGTAGAGGAGAGAGTAAGCATAGATACAGTAGTGCCATCCCAAGCCTACAAAGAATTGTCAAGATATGAGACTTTTAAATGTATTTATAGGTTTCCTTCTGTCATCAGGCTTTGGAAAGTTTATAGTTTGTAATTCCAAGTTTTTCTTTGCAGCCATGAAAACTAGAAACTTGCCTTTTTAATGAAAGCAGAAATTCTCTTATAAGATCTTAAAGATCCAGCTCTTGTGAGACATCACTTTCTTTTAAAAATAATTGATCAGATTTAAAAAATGTGTAGTTGACACTATATAAATTGTATGTGAACGCATGGCAATGAGATTCATGCTGGTAAATTTTTGTATACCTCAGAAATTGTACCAGTGTCCATTCCTGATAATGCTGCTAGTAAATTCCAAGCACATGCAAATGTACATTGTCATCATCTTCATCTCAGGCTCTGAAGCCTTTTATACATGAGAAGGCTTAAATTGCTAAAGACAATTGCAGATTCAGAGCACAGCGTAGCTGACCTTTGGAAGTATTATTAGACATCTATAACAGAGCAGTCTTGCTACTTAAGAGTGCAAATACAGTCCTGAGTGCCCGATAGGAGCCTATTCGTTGTACTGATAATTAAGCAAATAAAGTTATAACTTTAATATTTGAAAAAAATAGGTAAATTGTTTGTCTCAGCTCATTTTATAAATGCTTTTAATTTGCGACTCTTGGTTGGATCCCAAACGTCCCAGGTTTAAAAGGACTTTAATGCTATTGCATTGCAGAGCACTAAGATTGTGGCTTTAATGAAAGCCATTGTGTACAGTATTGAGTTTTTCTCTTTTTTCAGTTGTTTTCATTCACTTTGTGCTGCAGACACTACTTGAGTCTATGGTGGATGCAGCTGAAAACCTTTGCCCAAATGTGATGAAAAAAACCAACATACGGCAAGACCTAATTGAAGCTAGCACTGAGAAGATTTCTATCCCTCGTACCTTTGTGAAAAATGTCCTCTTGGAACAGTCTGGAATTGACATCCTCAACAAAATTAGGTGTGTTTAAAAGGACTTTTTAGAAGTGTGGCTAAAGAGTCTGGTGGTGCATGACTTTCTCTGTCTATTGGTGTGTTTTCTGAATGTTTCCATAAATCACGAGACAACATACAAAGTTCTATGGAGAGCATTAAGACATATAGGCCCAATGAAATGCAAATATTTAGATTCTACAGTAATCCTAATCTGCAGGTGTAGTTCTGTATTATATATACAATATTTGCTACTCCTGTATTTTTTGTGTATAGCTTAAAGGGACACGAATGAAAAATCATGTGTCTTTGAAAAATGTTACTGTTTTTGTTTACCTAACACAAAATTATTGCAACAGGAAAACAAATACTTGCATCTAGTTTTCTATGTTGATTGTTTTGTGCATTTGGTAGGACTTTCTACATTGTTTAGCATTGGAATTTTCTTTAGTAAGTGTATGCCAGAAAATATTCAAGATACACAGTATGGTTGAGCTCATATTGCTGTCATTGGCTGTGGGCAGTTTTCGGCGAGGCTAGGTTGACAGCAAAAGTACATCATTTTATATTTTGATAATTGTCTGTTTGCAATGAGAGAAAAATAGAAACTTAATTTTAAAACCCCACAATTTAGAATTGAGTATGTACAGTGGAGCAAAATTGCCATATATATGATTTGGTTTGTTTTTTTTCTAAAGATTAAATTACATTTTTCATTTTCCTATCCTCTTTTTCCCTTAAAAAAAAAAACAAAAACTTTGTTTTGAAACCAAACATGGAAAGTCTCAAAGAAAAGGTTATGAGCAATTGAAAATGTTAACTAGGTAAGAGGTGGCCTACAAAACACTGTCTTGAAGTCTTAGTTACATCTTTCATGAGAATGAAAGCCATAGAACTCCTCACTTTTTTGGGGGAAGGGGGGTTGTTAGAAGTTGTAAATACCTGTTTTTCCTCGCACATCAAGCCACATGTTCTCCTACCACATACTATTAAAAATAGTTAAGCTGTGTAATACAAGGAAGTCCTGTCCCATAGTTCTAGTGACATATGCAACCCAATTATCTTCTCACCAAAAAACTGTTCACCAGAAACTCTTGATACATGGTAGAGTTTTCCATGCATTTCCATGGAAAGAAGCTACTGATGAAGACGAGCCCAACTTCAACAAATTCTATAGTAAATTCCAGTTCCATAGATTATATACCTCAGTCCCAAAAGTCTTCACTACATGGTTGACTCACAACTTAAATGAAGTTATCTCTAGCCCATAAAAGTGTGTGCTCTCTCTTTGTATATCTCTGCTTTAATTAGGCTGTAAGGTACAAATCTACCCTGCCTTCTACTTGGCTTCAGACTAATGTAGCTAACTATGTCTACCACAGTTTAACTTCCATGTTGTCTCTAACACAGCCTCTCTCCACACAAACACACCTGTAGTTCAGGGGATGTGATGCTTTAAGTTCAAGCCAAGTGCTGACACTCAAGCTAGTAATGCAGTAGGGATGTAGGTACATGCTGTAGTTCAAGTTAGCATAACTCATCTCTTGCTATTCTGTTTGCTCTGTGTAGCCTGAAAGTTGATTTGCAGTGTGAGTGCTTATACTGCAATGCAGTAGTAACTTGAGGTAACTCTTGCAGTTAAGACAAGCCCAGTTGCACAGATGTCATGTTTCAATCTAGCAGTGAGTCTGTAGTCTGCTGTTTCTCTTCACCGCAAGATAAGATACTCAGGGCTAGCTAGAATAAAGCATTTAAGGTAGGAAAAGAGCTCAAATAACTTGCAGCCAAGTAATGGTAATAGCAGAAATTAAAAATACAGCAACATGCAATCACCCTTGGACTGAAAGAAAGCCACAGAAAGGAGATGAGGAAATGTACACAGGGTATGTCTACATGTGCACTTTAATACACATTGACCTATTTTAATGCTCATTAAGGCGTCACAGAAAACCATGCTCTTTAGCTAATGTACATTACAATAGGCTAATGTGCATTCTTCTAGGACTTCACAGTGGAGGTCTAAAATATAATGCACATTACCTAAAGTGTATTAATGAATGTGTAGATGCTGCCAGGGTTGTTGGGCAAAATAAGACTTAAACAGTCAAGACAGTCTTAGTCCCCCATCTAAACCAGATTTGTTTTTTCTAATATCAGTGTGTGAATTGTTCCTCAGTGAATCTGACTATGGTTCTTATTTAATTCTCGTGGCCAGATGTTTTCATTTTAGATTCTAAAAATGGTAGAAGCAGGTTAAAAATGGCACAGGAGGTCTTATGTTTATAGCCTATTTTTGAAGTGCTCAATTCTTCTCACACCTTCTTATGTTTCATTTCAAATACAATAGCTGGATCTCAGATACGCTTTACACCACAGAAATAATACAATAAAGATGGCAAAATTCTCTGGTGTGATTAAGTTATGCTTCTCTCATTTTCTATTTTCACAGTGAAGTAAAGCTGACAGTGGCTTCTTTCCTATCTGATCGAATTGTAGATGAAATCCTGGATGCGCTTTCACATTCCCATCATAAACTGGTAAGTGCTTGCACAATTCTGAGTGTTTTGGTTCATCCTAAGAACACTGTCTTCATGACTTGTTCAACTCCTCTTCATTACAACTGCGTATCTGAAACTGCTCATTTTTCATCATTGGATTTATGTGCATTGTTGTCATGGAGTAAATATTCTTCTGATTTAAGAAGAAAACACAGCTACAGAAGAGGCTGCATTACATAGCCCCTTTTTCAAGAATACATGGTCATTAATTAAAACAATTACTGGCTACTGTAGTAAGATATGAGGCATTACTTATAAAATAAAGGAGAGAGTTCATTAGGAACAGGCTGGAGAGACCTTGGTTTCTAACCCAGTGCCTATTTAAGCTACATCAGAAATGTGATTTCATGGCTTGGAACACAAGATGGGATCACACAGAAAGCAAATGAACAGTTCTCTGGAAGGACTGCTTCTAAGTGGTTTAGTTGCTTATTGAAGATGTGCCTGCTTCCTGAAGATTAAAAAAGCAATTCGAATATGCATCCATAGAACAGCCTACAGGCTCTTATGCTGTAAGTGTCACACAGAGGGGACTGAAGAGGATCGTCATATCAGAACTTGGTTTGAGAATGCTAGATTTTAGAAGTATGCAAAAAGACTAGTAACAATAGCTGACAATCATAAATTATGTAATATTATAAATACATAAATTCCAAGATTTTGCAGTATTTTCAGTCTGTTTAAAATATTCCAAGAACATGAACAGCATTGGCAGCATCTTTTTCATGGCTTTGTTATGCTCATCCAAGTTTTATGTCAGGAAAACAGACTATCATTATCTGTGTAAGATAAATTTGCTTTATAATCTTTATGCTATTGCTACTATAAATGCTCCTTTTCAGCTTTATACTATGTACTACAGTGGAAATACATTTGAAGAAACATATAATGGGTCTACTTAAAATAGTTCCAACTTCAAATTTGATAGTTATTTATCTAGTTTGCCCATGTAATGCCCATCACCATCTGAATCTGAATGCCACTGCTTTCTGTGCAAATTAGTTTGGCATGGTAAAGCCTCTTGAGGGAGAGTTCCATCAACACATTTTTCAATTTGAGAGTGGTAAAGATGCAACTGATGTACAGGTGGTTGAAATCCTATAAGAAGGTTTATTCAAAAACTGCTGAGGATTTACTACTGAGTCTTCTGAGATTGCAAAGGACTAGTCTAAAAATGGTTTTCAAATTTTCAAGTGAACACTTTATGAACAAACATATTCAAATGGCCCTAATGGTATTGAGCTCAGTAACATACCTCCCATCCTAAGAATACGTAGAGTTTTTGGTATGCTGTTGCATTTCATTTTGCACTTGATCTAGGGCTCTGGTTATTACAGCCAGCAGACATACAACATGGCACAATTTTTTTACCACGTATCTACTAGCATTTGGGGCTTTCTTGTCTCCCAGTGCTCCTGTTGCATCCGTCTCACAGGCCAGTCAGTATCACATGGTGCCAAATAAAACTGCAATCAGGGACTCAATAACAAATTCTTGGAACCAGCAACTATTCATCTCACTGAAGGAGAGGGTCCAGAAACAGGGTAGGAGCATGAGAGACAGTTGATTGCTTTCCAAATTGCTGCCCCAAGCAGGACTGCCTCCATGACCCCACAATGATTTTATGTTTGCTTCCAAATCTTTGAGGATGTAAAGCATCTTGGTAGATTTCCAGTAGAAAAATCCATTTTAGTGATTGTTTGCCTTGACAATGTACTCAGATCCTTCAGTCATCCAATTCTTAATCTGTTAAATAGGTACTTTGTTGATATTGTATCATACTAATTGGTAATCAGTGTCAGGCAGTACTAAGTCAAACCCTTCACTGAAGTCTATGTATGTTATATTTGCACAATTACTTTCATAAGCCTCATGTGTAATCTCATCAAACAAATACGATTTCATTGTTTGACAAGACCAATTTTGCATAAAAAATTGTGGATTGCCATTAATTGTATTCCAGTCCTTTTATTCTTTATGAATTGATTTTTTTATATCAGCTTTTTCACTGTTTTGCTTGGACTGTTACTTGGCTAACTGGCCATTAACATATCTAAGTCACACTGCTTGCCTTCCTTGACTGTTAGTTCAGTGTCAATACTTTGCCAGTTTTCTGGAATTTCCCAAGAGTTATTAAAAATTCACATCAGTGGACAGCATCCTCTGTAAGCCAACTCTTTTTTGGACTCTTTTTTATTACTTATCTGGGCAGTTTTTAAAATGCTTATCTGCAGTAGATGATATATAATGGGCTTCTTAGTGACTTATCCTAAAGTAGATGATATAGAACAGGCTTCTCAGTAACTAAAGGGTTAGAAATGGTACCCGTTTTGTCTCTGGATGTCTATAAAATGATTTACACTGTATTTTTATTTCTAATTGCCCTCTTCAGTTCCTTGCTGAAGTCAAGTGGCCACTTAACAAAAAATGTCTTTTTCTTTAGTTTTGGAATCATGGATTTTTGGCCATTTAATAAACACACTTTACTTCTGTGTGCTCACCATCTGGTGTTCGTGGCAGGAAGAGAAGGTCATTCTGTAGAAGACTGAAGGGATTTTAGCATAGTTTATCTTCCCTACTGCTCACCTATAAAGGGTGATTTGTAATAATCGCAATGCACAACTTCTCTCTCCCTTACCCTTTTTCTAATTACTAGTTTCATCCCTGTATTCCTTTCCCTAGGCTGACCATTTGACAAGACGTGGGAAGCCACTTCCACATCAGGAATCACTAGAGATTGAATTAGCTGAAGAGAAACCAACTAAACGCTCCATCATCACAGTTGAGGATCTGACTGAAATAGAACGTTTGGAGGATCTAGACACTTGTATGGTAAGACACGTTTTTTCTTAGAAAAGAATTAAAAATCACAGGTCCTTTTCAAAATTTCAGTGGGCATTTTCCATTACATCAGGTGATGTACAATTAGGAATTTGGTTCATTAGAAATAAATAGTTGTAGTATATGAAAATTTTGGCCAAGTTTGGTATTGCAAGCAAATGGAAGGAAAATCCCCCACTTTCCTTGACTGGTTATCCCCTTTTTTGCTACCTATTCAAGAGAACTTCTCTTATACACATTTCCACAATGCTTTTATAATAACAGGTACTCTTTTGCTGAGCTACTGGCATATGGAGCTGTGATTGTAGCAATAAGTCAGATCATGCTGTTTTCTACCTCTGTCATCATTCCACATGCCATTGATCCATCAGGCTAGATGACGCTCTTTTTATAACTTAGAAGTTACATTGGTGACCATAGAGTGCAGCTGATTTGTATAGTGGTAAAGTCTTAAACTCTTGCATTTGGGGTCTGAAGAGTGTGGAATTAAACTATTGGTAAGAAAGGGTAATCTATTTTAGTGGTTTTGAAAAATCCCACCTGGCATTTTTACTGGATCTTCAATAAATACTAGACTAAACTGCTGGTGCCCAACTTTTTTGATCCATGGGCCAGATGAGCTATGCCAGGTCCTTTCACAGGCCAGATCCACTTGATGGGCTCTATCAGGCATATGGTGCTGGCTCAGCTGGGGCCTGATACAGCCACACAGTAATGGCCTGGCTGGGGCCCAATCCTGAGTGGCTGCATCAAGCCCCAGCCGGGCTATTGCTGTACAGCTGGATCTGACTGGCTCAGTCCTTCTCATGAGAGCAGGGCCTGATCTCCCTGCACAATCCAGTTGCATGGGGCTTGGAAATTCAGTGGTGGGGGAGTGGTGGAATGTTAATTGCCACTGTTCCCCCACTACCAAATTTCCAGAGCCGTGGGAAACCCATGGGCTGGGGGTTGAGCATCTCTGAGCTAAATTAGAGCTCTTCTTTTCCAATTCTTTATGAACATTTTACACCCTAATCTCTGGAAGAACTCCACTACAGAGGGAACACCAGTTGGAAGTGAAGTAGTTATTGGAAGCTTTCCCTTCAAGCCTCCCAACTGACTAGGGTTTGCTTCAGTAGTGTCTCAGCATCAAAAAATCCAGTTTTCCTCCCTTTGGGACATAAGATATTCCAAGAATGATCAAAGACTCATTACCAGTGCTGTCAAGTTTCAGAAGGTTTCTGCAACTGCAGTCAGTAGTCAGGCTGTCTTCAGTGATTTCTTTCAGCAGGTGGTGCTCTGAAGAAGAGTCATCACAAAAAAATGATGCAGCTTATCACAACCTAGGTTGTGCCTGTAGATCAATTTAAACAGACCACGTCCGTGTATAGAAGTATGACAGTCAAAATTTCTTTTCTTATAATCACGTTTTCAGTACAAAAATGCACTCAGGTTTTTTAAAGGAAAGGTCTTTTTCACCTCATATTCATACAAAAGGGACCATACTATTGGAAGTTATTTTGCTTTTCCTCATCAACTCATGATGATATAAACTGTGTTTAAGCTATGTAGAAACCGCGCAGTATATATTTCCTGTACCTTTTCTAGAACAGCACTTTTGAAGGACATGTAGTACCAGTATCTCCTTTCCTTCTCATGTATGCACAACTTAATCAGAGAAATGAACCTGTTTCTGGCTTTCACTCTTGTTGGCATTTGCTTTCTAGAAGGAATTAAATTATTGGGAATGAAACAGATAGGTACATTGCATAGAAGAGCTCATGGTGCTCAAAACTCCTTTTTCTTTAAAAAAAAAAAAAATAGTTTATCCATTTTAACCATGCATTCAGGAAATAAAATATGTACTTTACTAGTTGATTTTGCAGACCAAACGCCCTTAGATGCTGTTTGCAGTTGTACAATAAGGGGCCCTGTGGGGACAACCATAGTAATATAGCCATGCCAACTTGTCACAGTTCTGGGGGTCTCTCTCATTCTTGGGGTGAACTGTTTGTGATATGTTCATTCATATACAAATAGTGCTGGGGAGTGTATGGATCAGGCAATGTGTCCACCAGTAGAGGTGCAGAAAACAGAGCTGTCTTCTGATTCTAAACTTTCTGCATCAGGTTACAGACCTGAAGGACATGCTAGATTTGTCCCTTTAAAATCACTTAAAATAGACATTTGAGTGTTATTTTAAACTCAAAAAAGTTAGGAAAATAAGGAAGTAGAAAGCTTTTAACACCATACAATAACAATGCAACAGAAGTTAATAAAAGTCAATTCTCAGCCAACATCTAAGTGTTCGGCACATTAGGATTTGCTAGTCTTTTAAATGAGTTCTCAAGAGCACAGAGAATGACTGAATGGTCCATCATAGAATGTGATAGCTCGAATATTATTGACCTGGGAGCTTCTGATCTCCCTGAGCTGCAATAGAGTAAATTGATACAACCCTAATCTACAACTATTCTAGTTGTCTAAATTTAATTACAGTTGTATTTATCTAATGACTTATTCTAATCAAAGGTGTATGCAAGTAAGATTTAACATGACAGGTTGGTTGTTTTTATGTATAAAGCCACTTGTTCCCAGATTAAAGCAGTAAGCACAGGATGCTTTTGAAAGTTTTAACTCCTTCCTAAATACGAAATGAATTTAATAAAATGAATTTTTTAATTTTCTGAAGGTGGGTGTGACAAGAATGACACATTTTAAGCAATATATGTATGTTAACACAGGCTTAAAATAGATCACCCAATCTTTCCCTGAGTAGAATTTCAAGTACATCTGCATATATAATTGTGTTGGCAGATATTGATTGATTAATTTTTCTATTAAAAGGAGACACTTATATCCTTTGCTTATTCTTCATTTTTTTAAACATTACATTAGATTTTCTGCCAAAGTATTTTTAAGGCTGCTTGATTCCCCATTGAAAAGCAATGTAACTCTTTTAAGAGGAACAAAATAGAGTTATACATCCAAATAGGCTATTTAGCTGCTGTTATTGCTTGGTTCCAAATGCTTGCTTGGTTCCAAAGATTATCTTTGCTGAGCTATTGTTTAAAGAACAGAGAAATTTTGAGTGAAATTTATTTCATGCTAGGAAGCAAGCATACATTCATCACCTTGAAACTATCCATTCCAACAATATAATGTTGTTGTCTTCACTATAAATACTGAAAGAAATAAGACAGTTATTTTAAGCATATTTCAACTATAAAGTTGGTTCTAAAACTAAACAAAGGAAAGATAGAAAACATAAATGACTTTAAATTATAGCTTAATGCTTTAGCTTAAGAATGATAGACATCACCAAACAGAAGTTGCAAGGTAAAAAGTAATTCCAACAAAGAAACAAAAGACAAGAAAAGGATAGGAGTTGCTTTCTTTAGGAGATACCAGAGAGTGATTGTGGTGCAGATTTACCCAAAGGGTCAGTCCTTGCCAACCAGTCTGTGGTCCTGAAACCTCTGGAAGGTAAGTCACGCAGACCTCATTGCTTACAGAACAAAATATAAAAGTCATAAAAAACCAAACCCATGCCTGCCTCCTTCCCCTCGCCTCCCCCCCCCCCAGCACACACACAATTACTTTTCTGGCTAGAGGGAAGAGAGTGATAAATGCTTCTGGTAATTTGGGAATATGGTCTGTTGTTATGGTGACCAGAACCAAATGAAGGGGGAAAAAAATCACAAATTTTTCTTGTTTACTTACAGTGACTCTCCACTTTACTCATACTTTCATTTCCTGCAGCCTGCCTTACTGCTTCCCCTTCACCTGTGTAAACCTCTGTAGGAAAATAGTCTAATCCTAGTTTGTGATGTCTTTGGAGTAGGAAGCGTCTTTGTTTGTGCAGTGTCTGGTACATTGAAGTGCTGCTTCCTACTTATATTCTATATATCCTACTCTAGTAGAAATAGTATTAGTATAATTGCCTATATACTTCAGCAGTGATAAGACTGGGGATCTTTCACATCTACAGTACTTTGCATCAGGTCCTCATTTGTTTCTGTTATTCCCTACTATTTCAAATGTTTGATTTTTGGATAGCAAGTAATCTCTTTAAAAAAAAAAAAAAAAAGGTATGGCTTCTGGTGAGGATTGTATTCTGAGTGTACTATGTCTGGTTCTACCCTAGGTGTTGCAAAGTTAGTTCTTTGCATTGGGTTGTAGTTCTCTTGCTTGAATTTTGCAGCTTCTCTGTGTTGGCCTGTTTATCCAGATTAAAAAGGGATTCACATGTAAATTTGTGTACTGCTATAACAACTTCGGCTTTCATTACCGTTGTGAGTGCCTGTCTTTAGAGTTAACTTCTAGACTGACTCTAACTCACATACACTTGAATCATTTTTGCTGCTTCCCCTAGCTCTTTTTAAAGGAGTCGCACTGGAAGGTGGCACAATGGTGGATGTACATCATATGCATACAGTATATAAGAGCATTCCTGGCCAATAAGTAGACCCAGTCACAAGGGAATGAGCAAACCTGACCAATATAAACAACAGCAGCAGGCTGATAATATTATTGAATCCCACAGAACTAGGACAGATTCTGCAGAAATATTTGAGAGTTATGATTTGCTCTCTAAGAATCTCTGCTTGCATAAGCTTTCTCTAGACAGAGTGTTATCCATGAGAAATTACAGACTAGGAGCCCTTGCGTGAAAATTGACAGTTTTGCAGAATCTTGCAGATGTCCCATTGTTTATCAAATGCCATGGTTATGCTTATCTTAATGTTATAGATTAATTCTTCCAACTTTTCTTTTTTTGGAGGATGCCATCATAAAATTTTGCACTTCAGGTTCACCAGCAGCTTCAAGACCATGGTTATCCTGACTTTTTCATACTTAAGCTCAGATTCTCAGAAGTCACTGGTGATTTTAGGTTGCTAATTGAGACACAAGACACCATGACAAGGTCTGATTTTCAGAAAGTGCTGAACAAGCTCTGAAAATCAGACCCAGACAGGTCTGGGTGTCAAAGATCCTGCCCATTAGACCTCTGTCATCCAGCCTGTGGTATCGTCTGTGAGTCCCAGGCTGGCTCTGCACACCACATGTTGCATGCAATGGCCCGTCCTCATGCATCGTACGTAGCACACTGTGAATGAGATGGACGGGATTTGTCTGTTACATGCTGTGCATTTTGTGGATGCAACTGGAACACAATACATGCAGCACGTGGAGTTGGTCAGGGCACCCACTACATGCGCCAGTCATGCCTGTCTGACCCCACACACTGGATCCAGTGCATGAGGTTAGTTTGTGGACCAGCCCAGGAGCCTTGATGAGTTTGACACCCCTAATTTCTGGTATTTCAAGTCCCCAAATCTGTAGTGCTTTTTGAAAATCTTGTCCTCCATTTCTTTGGCATGGAAGGAAGAAATGTTCTGAAATCCTGGTGACTGACCATTCTGGAACACAAGGTATTTTCTTATCTCAGCTTTCTGTGTCAGATATCATCACTGCTTCTCTTGATCTGCTTATTATTCGCACAGCGTGAAATAAATGAAGAATGCAAGAAATTGTTTTCAGTAATAATCTGAGCCTGATGGGGGAAAAATAGGTGCAGTTTTCTGTACAGAACATGCGTCACACAGTGCAAGTATTGAATACCTTTTACACTGAGACACTTTTGTTATGATATTTGCCAGTGATCCTTCACCGATCCTTTCTTTTTCCCAAATAAGCTTAGGTTTGTATTGCAAAGATGTGTTGCTCTGTGCTTCCTGGTAGTCCTGGCTTCTTAATGTTGACTTTGTCACTTGTTTCAAATATCTTGGAAGCAGTCAGTTGGCAGGAAGAGTCCAGTAATCACTCATGACTGGTCCTGAATTTTTTTATTTAACTGCCTTGCAGTGTGTTTTGAAGGGAAGGTGTTTACACTTAACAAGTTAAAGCTTCTTGGTCCATCTAATGCGTAGTAAGCTGACCCTTATCAAACTGTTGAGAATTGTCTGTATTGATCAGAACATGGGCATCTTCACGGTCTTTTACCTTCTGTAGCATCTCACTTGATTAGCTTGGCCCAAGTTATATGTCTGTGTCGTTCAGGGTAATCTAATTGACCTCCGAATTCCAAAGCCCCTTCTCAAAATAAAACATGCACAATTCCACCGCATGCCTACTAGTTCACGGTTCAGTCACTTCAGTTTCAGCATTAAATCATGCCTTGCCAGCAAGGAGGGCAGGATGTTTGATTCTTTTTACCATAGGCAGGATGTTTGATTCTTTTTACTGTACTAGATCTATATTTTATTAGGAACAGAAAATAGTAGCGTACAAGATGAGGAACAGAGAGAGAGTCTGTGCTGGAGCAGGCAGTTGCAGGGATTGAATTAAGCTGTTTTTCTGTTAAGTACAGCTAAATTATAAGAATTGTCATTTGAAATGAGGAGGTCAGATACATGTAGGGCATAGGACTGGAAGGGGATTTGAGTCAATAAATCCGATTCCCTGCTCTCATAGGCAACTCTGTCCTATAATCCCTTTCATCAACTTATCAAGCTTCATTTGAAAAACAGGTTTCTTGGTTCAAGATATTAGAAGAAAAACAGAAGCAGTGAATACAAACAGCGTTTTTTTTCTACCCTTTCAGGTTAAGCAGGTACTTCTTCCACACATAATGGAAATGGTAGGAGTATTTTTTCAGAATGATACTGCACCATTTAACTAAATGTGGCAGAACCTAGATCAATTTTTATTGTGCACTGGAAAGGAAAGGAAAAATCAAACCAAAATATTGAACTGAAACAAAACAAATAAATGCTGGAAAATATGTACAGCAGGAATAAAGCAGGAGGTGTTTGGGAAGAACAGGGGAGTTTAAACTTGAGTTGTTAAGAGTGTCACTAAAAAGAATTACAAAATAAGGAGGCAAAGAAATCAAAAATAAAAATTTGCAATGGTGTTGTTCAAACCTGAACATAAAGGCTGCTGATAACAGACATGAAGAATGAAAATGGGGGCTTTACTGGAAGCAGCAGTGCATTAGCTCAATTTGTCTCTGCAGTGTCTGTATACATCAGGTTCTTCAGCAGGGCTTTTTGGCACATTTATCTAAAGCTGATTCAATCAGCTATTATATAAAAGCACCAAAAAAGCCCCACTAAAGCACCCAATCTATATAGACATTGGGTGACCTGGGTCCAAGTAATACAATGTCTCTTCTAGGCATGTTCTAGGCTTAGCACAGGGACACACAGCGCTTTACTTTAAATTCAATAGGGGTGGGGGGTTATGTCTGTAAGCAGCCAAAGTAACTTCATCTCTTGAAGTTTAGTTGTAAGCCAGGTCCAACAGTGCAGCCTTTTAACTATTCTAGGAGAAGCTTGCATCCAAAGCTGTAATAATTTTGAGTCCTTGCAGTCTGTTACATCTTTTAGTTCATTACTTAATTTTTTTCTTACAGATATTGAGTTCTTTCCTATGAGACAGAAAAAAATCCACTGCATGTCATGTCTTTCAGTTTTCCTAGGCCAATATATTTGTCTCAGGAATATCAGTCTGCCCACTGATAAAATATTAAAATTATATTTCACACCATGTAATATTATTTTAGAGACAGTCTTACAATTTGATTCCTCTCTCCTGGGTTTTTTGGTCTGCCCTACCTGTTGGCTACATAGTTAAAATCTCTTTGTTAAGAGATGAATCACTTCTGTTTCTAGGACCAGGAGAAGGCCTATTCACGTATATTTCACTGAAGTTCTCAAGATAGAGGGGTACTTGAGTTGTACAGGAATATGTACCCCTTTAATAGGGTAACATCTTTATATAGAAGGTAAGTATCTTTTCCTGTTACTAGATTTAGATTCCAAACTAGTTTTTTCCCCAGTATACATTGTAAAGTTACTAAGGATGTCTCAGAAGTAGCCCAGAGGTTTAAAGATTATCCCTGTGTACTGGAAAGATAACCGTGATAGACTCCAGGGGATAGCATGTTTTGTGCCTTTGAGAGAGCACAGTGACTCAGATGATAAACATGAGTTTTCAAGGGTATTGCCTCAAATCATAAAGTTCAGAGCAGACAGACCATTAATCCACTCACCACCCTGAGTAATCAAGGTCTGCTTGGCAGGTGTGAGCCTCTCCTCAGTGCTTCACATCTGAAATGTCATAGCTTTCAGAAAATAAAATTGATGTGTAGTCACAGCCCCAAAAGATGCACTGGGGAGAGGAGTGGTGGGTGACTGATTTATATCTTGGTAACTTTCAACCCTTTCACTAACTGTGTAGTTCAGAGCATAGAGAGGAGAACTGAATCTCACTCCAGCAAAACTCTAGTGCTTCCAACTCAGCAGGCATTTATTTATCCAGGTAAATCCCTAGAATCACTAGATATCAAACCTTTGCATTCAAGAGAATGAGGAAAATGGTTTTAACAACTGTGCCCACTACAGTTCCTAATAAACATTCAGTATCTATGCTCAGCAATGCCCAAATTGCCTTAGATAGCTAAATAAGTCCACATGTAGCATACTCTAAAAGCCCCTTTTAAATCCTGAACTTAAATAACTTTACCTTATGTAGACAATTACTGAAGTAATATTAACCGATACTTCAAAGCAGGGGTTTTCAACTAGGGCTATGCGAAGCTTCGGTCCCTGATTCGATTCGGCCCAGTTCGGTGGCTGAACCTCTGAATCTGAATCAAATTAGAGGACCCTTTAATGTCTCCAAATCGAATTGGAACTCTTTGAATCAATTCAGCGAAATTCGGAAAGATTCAGCTGTTCAGACATAGACACAGCTTTAAAAACTTTTTTTTTTACATACCTCTAGATAGCAGGTGACTCGTGAATGCAGAGATGCTGGTTCACATGGAGTGTCCCACATAAACGCAGGGTGCTCCCCAGCACACTTGGCTGCAGCCCCTTAAGTACTTCTGATCCACTCCTGGGTCTGCTGGAGAGCACTCAGGGGGCTTCCCCATGCCCCCAAAGCTCGGCAACTGGTGCCTCCTGGGTTTGGGGGGGCACCGAGGGTCCCCCCATGGCTGATTGTTGAGCCGGGGAGTTGGGCGTGGCAGAGGGGGGGCCCACACGCTCCCCAATGGACCCAGAAGTGGACTAGAAATACTTCTGGTCCACTTCTGGGTTCGCTGCTGAGCACACAGGGGTCCCCCCTGCACTCCTGTGAGATGCTCCATGTGCCCCAGCATCGCAGTGTTCATGAGCCACGCCTGGTACCTATTTCCGAATTGCTGATTCTCTGAATCAACATCCAATCTTCAGATTCGGATTTGGACAGTGATCTGAAACAACAAATCAAATCCCTGTCCCCGATTCAGGCTGAATCCAAATCAAATAAGGCCCATTTCGCACACCCCTATTTTCAACCTATTTTAAGGTGAGTACTCCTCCTGGTGGGTACCCCCTTCCAGATGTGGAGCAAGGGAGGTTCCACAGTCACCGATTGGGGTGAGGGGATCCCCTGGCCACCAAATGTGAAGTGCAGTCAGTGCTTCCAAAGTCCCCCTGCTTCTCTGCACCACCACCGCTTATCCCTTGCGGCCTTCCCAAGTACCCCCAGGGGTACACATACCCCCAATTGACAACCCCTGTTTTAAAGGGCAGCTGTTGTACAAGAGGTTTTCAATGTGGACTGTATATCAGATCTTTGAATAACTCCAAATCAGAATTTGGGATGTTCACTTGTGAATCATTTGAAACGTGCATAAGATTGGTAATATACTCTAAACCAGATGCTGGTAGTTCTGCTCCTACAGTTCCTTGTGATACCGTTCCTCTGCATCAAGAACCTTTAGATTATAAATAGTTTTTAGCAACTATTAAATTAATCATGTATAGTCTTTTACCTCCTTATAACAAAAGCTCTGACTTTTTCCCCTTCATTTATATTTTGTTAGCAGGAATTACATGGCTTAAATTTCAAATATAGAAACACAGTTATTAAAAGATATATATGTTTTATCTTTGGTGAAATGTCAGTGTTTGCATGAGCCATATCTTAGTAGCAAAGTGAAGATTTCCTGGCTAATAAATGGGGAATTTAAACTCAAGAGCAAATCTATTAAGTTTATCTTGTAGCATTGCTAAAACTTGTCATTTGGAGAACAGTTATGTAAAATAATTCTAAAGGTCAGAATAGCTTAGATGAGGCCTAATTAAAAAGCATGAATTCAGAAATGTTTACTGTTTCTCCAGAATAACTTGACTGGGGTTGCGAGAGGAGGGTGAGGAACTTAACAAATACATTCTTTAAATTCTTATACACATTTTTCTCCAAACATAAGACCTATTGTACTCTGTGTATAAAAAACAAGTAAATGAGAAGTAGAATAAAAGCCTTTGAGGTCAAATTCTCAAATGGTCTAAATTGGCATAACTGTTGAACTCGGAGACTTTATGTCAGTATGCACCAGCTAAGGAGCCTTCCCTTGATTTCTAAACAATTCATTAATGCTTTTGCTATCATATCTTACACAAAATAGTTCGAGTTAACTGTTGGGTGTTTCAGATTCTGTTTAACTTTCAAGAATAATGGTACTCCAGGGGTAAATTTCTAAGTGATTCAGGGGAACTGTCAGTGTCAGTGGGAAATGCATAGCTAAATGCCTAAAAGCTGTTATGAGACTGTTATTCATTTAAATAATGTTTGGCAGTTGAAAGTATGAAGTCTTGTTTCTGGAGTGTTTGTAGAAATGAGTCAGATAGGCGGTCACATAAAGATCCACGTGATCAAAGGAAGTATGTTTAACACCTTATCTTGTCATGATATGTATAGATAGCCTTTCTATGGTTTACTAATGTATAACACTCCTTACAATTCTACTTTAGAGAGTCATGCAAGTGTGGAAAATAGTGATTAATTGGCATGGCACTGGCAGTTTGAGAGCCAGGTTTTCCCAGGGCACTGGGAATTAGCCAAGATATTGGTAAAATGTCCTAGTCTTTTTACATCTGTCACCACCAAACCTCTTCTGAAAAGTAGATTTCACTTGTTTATAAAATCCTAGAAAATAAATATTTTCTGTCTGTCAGTTCATTTCTACGTGGCATATCATTTCCCCCATGCTTCTCATTTTATAGAGGTTTTGTAAAACAAAGGGTATATTTATACTAGCCTGCTAGCTGGCTGCAAAATGAGTCTGGGAAGCAGCGATCTCTCAGCTGGATGCTCCACACTGAATTCCAGTGATCTGTGATGGCTACACTGCTATCCTGAGCTAACTAGTTTAAAGCTCAGTTACTTCTACACGAACTGCAGTCACAGCAGTGACTGCTACAGAGATATGCCCAAAGGCAATTTTGACCTGGGTCATAAGATGATATGGTGACCAATGGAGTTCTTTCAGGATAAGAAGTTGGGTATCCATGTATATTTGAGAAGAAAAGCAGGTAAACTGTTGAGAGTTTGGACTTGGAGCAGCTTTATGAACTAGAGGTAACAATCAGTCAGAAGAAAGGAAAGCCTGCAAGAGGGTTCTGCAGAAGAGCATGCGTCTGTGGGGAGGAAGACTAGCATACAAAACCAATGCTGCAGCAGCTGCATAAAGCAAGTTTGCCCAAACAAATAATGGAAGAGGAGAATATATGGATGGACCCAAGGTTGTACACAGAGCGGGCCAAGGAGATTCCTGAATCATGCAGGGAAATAAAGGAAATCAAGTAGAGAAATAATATAATTGCCTTTATGTCCCCCAAAAGGCTAAACCAGGAACTTCACATTACTGAGCATATACTGTTGTTTTTCATAGTGCTGGTCTTCTCTTGATACTTGAAATCAGCACAGCAACTGTTAAAAAGTGGGCTTCCTCATCACCCTATGGATGTCAAATATATTAACTTCCTGTGCTAAAAGAACATGGGACTCTGTGGACTTTATTATAACATATCAGAGCCAGAAAGTGGTGTCAAAAGTAAGCATTGCCTGGACTCTGCCCTCTCTTAAAGAAGAGAAGATAATATGTTATCTGTAGATTCTTTTTAAGACCCAGGAGAACCTAATTTACATCCTTTGAAGGGAATCCATGTTTTTGTGTTCTGTGCCCTGCTGCTCTCCACAGCAAAGCTGGAAGCCTTCATTCAGAAGCCTTGCTCACACCTGGAAAAATCAAGAGGTATAGTTTGCTGCCAGCAAAACTCTGCCAGCAGTAAGAACTGGGCAAACCATTGTGGAGGCAAGAGAGCAAGGTTGCTGCTACTGAGGGAGCTGCATTCACTGAACATTGTATGTCTGAATCTGTGCAGTGTAGAGATAGCTGGAAAGACCGTGTCCCTTGTTAAGTATCCTGTCAAATTATAAAGACCTTGCTAGGCCTCTTAATGTGAAGGTTTTTTACTGCATTCTTGCATGTCACCTCTTCTGCTAAGACTTCTAAGTGTTTTGCTTTAGTTTGCTTTCTTTACTTTGGTGAGTTTTAGTATCCTCTCTCTTCCTGGAAACTGCTGTTGCTTTGTCTTCCCTCCATTCATATTCTTTTTTTCTTTCTTTTTTGCTGCATGGAGACTCTCTGCTGTACAAGTGTAAGTATTTTTTTAGGTCTGCTGTTTCTGGCCTACTTATTTACATTTTTGTGCTTCATTTGCTTCTGTACTGCCTTGCTAGTCTCCTGGGAGATTGTAGTGTTATCCATCTGCAGTTACTGAAAGAAATAGGCAGCAATTTAGAAACAAGATTGCATTTTACAAGAAGAGTCAGCTAGCATAGCAGCTGATGAATTTAAAACACCTCTTAGCTATAAGACCAAAATGAAGCAGTGTTGATGAAAGAGGTGCAAGCACAAATATTACTGCTCGAGAAAATCTGTTTCATTCAAGCCAAGTCCATCTTAGTGAAATGTTGGCTTAACATAAGTAAAAGTTGAGATTTTCCTGTCGTAAAAGTTTCAGGTGGTGAAAGACCTGTTAAGTCATCTTGTTTTGGTTGGCTGTTTTCCTTTTCTCTGTCCTTTTTTTCTTTTGTGAAGGCTGGTCTCTCAGTTTATTCCTACCTAGTTACCTTCAGAAGTGGAAAATTCCTTTGCAGGTGTTCTATCCTGGGTCTTTGGAAAGAGAAAGGGTCATTCAACAATCTTTTGTGGAACTAACACAATCAAATAAAGTAACTTTTGAGGGAGACATATGTGGGAAAGATGGTAACCTAGAACATTTTGGAAATTAATTCTTCTATGACCCCAGCTGACTTCCTGCCCTTTGGGCAGCGGGCTGGACTCGATGATCTCCCGAGGTCCTTTCCAGCCCTGATGTCTATGAAATCTAGTCTGCACACCTCTGATTAAATAGATGGCACAGTCCTCTGCTTAACATATTTAATTTTCAAAAACCCAGAAAGCATCTGAGTATTGAAAATGTGGCTCTAATAACTGTTTGACTCCCAGATCCCAGGGTTCTTCCATGTATATTTGTATAATTATAAAGAAACTGTTAGGTGGATGTTCTCAGGAGATCCCAGAGACTACTATTGGGAAGAAGGAGAGTCAGAAAGCAAGGAATCAAGGGAAGCGGCTACTTAATCTCATTTAAGATCATAGGATGGGACCCAGGAGTTTAGAGTTACATTGGATACAGGGTTGTCTGACCATTTAAAGACCATGAGCTAGTCCATGTTGGAGCATGTACCTGTGGGCCAGGTGTAAATGTAGTAGAATGGAGATATCCCTCATAGGTAGAACAGTCCTTGGTGTTTATCTGTTTTGTTTGTCCATTGATAGCATAACTGGCAAAATGAGGGAAGGGGGAATAGAGTTCAGCTGGTGATCTCCTTCAGAGAACAATCTCTTGAAAACACCATACTCAGGGTGAAGTGGAGGAAAGGAGAATGGAAGAAGGAACAGTGAACACTAACCCACTTCAAGCATTAATCAGCTTCTGCCTTTGTCATTATAGTGTGAATGCGTTCAGCTATTTCAGGATTGAACATGGTTGCACCTTGTCATTCAGATTTAGCTGCGGAAGTGGCAAAGAGGGTATGGGAAGGTGTTCATTTGAAGCACTAAGAATTTCCAGGAAATTTGCAGCACCAGAAAAGCATTGCATGAAATGCACATACAATTGTTCAAGTGCCCAGGCATGTGGAGCACCATAGAGTATAACGTATACTACTAGTGATCTGCAGCCAGGGGGTCTGCACAGAGTGATCCCAGGGTGCTTTGCTGTAGGGGTGCACCGATAGAGATTTTGGGGGCTGATACCGATAGCCGATTTTTGAGGCATATCAGCAGATACTGATCTGATTTCCAATACAGCTGCGTGCAGCTGGTAAGTCAGTTGTGGTAGAAGGGGAGGGGAGTGGGAAGGGGCATGGAGGGGCAGATCAGTGCCCCCTGCAGTGAGGGAGGGGGCAGGGGTAGGTACTACCTAGCAGGGGTTAGGCGGGGCATGGGGTGGAGATGCAGCTCGTCATGGAAGGAGCAGTTGCCACTGCTGCTTGCATCCTGGGAGGGCAAGTGGGGGGTGGGGGGTGGAGCTGGAGCTGGGGCTGCCCTGGGCTCTTTTCGGCAGGGGCTGGGCTTGGGGAAGGGACTACAGAGGTGGCTGCAACCACCCCAGATTTCACCGTAGTCCCATTTCCAGTGCCACTGCTTACCCAGCACAGCCCTGGCTCAATGCCCTGCCTCCACCCATGTGGTGAGAAAAGCCGGGGATGCACTGGGTGCGTGGCGGTGCTGGGAGCAGGACTATGGTGAAATTTGGAGCGTCTGCAGCCCCCTCCATAGCCCCTACCCTGAGCCCAGCTCCTGCAGAAAAGAACCCTGCACAGCTCTGGTTCCAGCCTGCAGCTGCAGCTCGCCCACCCTGCCCTGCACAGATCTGGGGGCACATGCCCTCCCCCCCGCCCCCATGCCCTTCTGGGGTGCAAGCAGCGGCGGGAGCCACCCTGCCCTGCCCCGCCTCAGCTGGGCAGCGCCTGCCTCTCCCCGCTCCCTCACGGGTTGTTGATCTGAGCTTCCACGTCCCATCCCTTTCCTCTCCCCTTCCACCACACCAGACTTGCCAGATGCATGCAGCTCTCCACATGCTGTTGGGCTTGCTTCTCACTGTCTGTGTGCTGTGCTGCAACTGCACACATGCATGAGCATTTATCGGCCAAATTATCAGCCACATTGGGTTAATTTCCGATACAACCAGTTTTCTTTATATCAGTACTGATCCAATATCGGACCAGTGTATTGGTGCACCTCTACTTTGCTGGGATCTCTGAAGGTTCCTGAGGACAGCCTAGTGCAAAAGAAAGCACCAGTTTCGTGGCCACCTGGGGAACCACACCCACCCAGGGACTGCCCTCTCCAGCCTAGCCCACCCCACCCCAGCCCTTTTTACTGGCAGTGCATAGCTGTAACGCATCTGGGTCAGTTTGTGCTGCCAGAGGCTCATCAATTTCACTTCCAGCCTTCAATGCATCCCCGCTGCCCTCACAGTCTGTGATCACAATGGATCCCTGCTGCCCTCACAGCCTGATCCAGTAGTGCTAGCAGATGCAATGCATGGCTTACTTTTGCTTATGCAGCATTAAGGCCTACCACCGCTTCTTCAAAGAGCTTGTTCAGTTCCTACGTGAGCTATGCTGCACCATGTATGACTATGCAGATGCAACCAAGTCCCTGGCCAGTTGGTTTCCAGTTTGTCTACTGGTTCACTGTAGGCAAGTCCACAGTGGAAGAAGCAGTAGAGGATGTGTCTTTGGTGGTGGTAGGAGGCTGCTGGTGACCTTGCAGAGGTTTCACCAGCTAAGCATGCCAGGCTTGTGCATAGAATGGCAAACTATCAGGCTTGCAGTGCTTGTGATGGTGCGCCCATCCCCAGTCCTCCACCTGACTTATGTAGCACCGCACAAACCACATGCACACCTCCTTGACTTGCACTGATATGCAGGGCTCTTATACCCCCTTTCCTTCTTCCTGGCATTGCCTTTACCACTTGTAAAAGCTGAGAGCCACGCTAAAGTCAAATTTAAAGACTGCATTTATTTTATTAGTAACCATTTTAATAGTACTCATCACTCCATGTCCAAGCTTCTGACCTCTGTTTTTTCCATGTATTCAACGTTGGTGGTGTATAAAAAAAATTCTGTAGTTTCAAGTTCAGTTGCACTCTGATTAAACCACTTAGTGCTTTAAAAAGTAACACCCTAGAGCTTCGAGTTTATAGTTACTCAGTTTATGTTAAATTTACTCAGATGTCTGGGGGGAAAAAGGATGAGCTTTCTCCTGTTTGTTTATAAAACTGTTATACCATTTATCAGTGATTATTGGAACTGGAAAAGAGGCAGTGGCTTCAGGTGGTGCTTATCATGATAATGGAAAAACATCTTCATTGTTCAAAGATACAATATTGCACTGCTGTCCAGTTTGGCATCCCGGGTTTTGATTAAGTGGAGGCAGGGAACCCACTTAGTGAAAGTCTACAATAATTTTTTACAGTACAAATGAATACCCATTCATATTAACATATTTTCTGACTTCTGAAGAATGTCCAATGTGCTCTTTCTATATGTAAAAAAATTAGGAAACTGAATAAAATCTTTTTAAAATGGCCCATAGCGCAGATGCAATCAGATGTCACAATAACAAATTCAGGTCTTTCTTGCTTATGCTTATGCATACTAATGAAGAAGCTAGAACTTGATTAACGATTCTGTTAACAATGCATGAGGCAGAATAGGATTCAGTTGCTGACTCATTCTGTTTTGTAGGTGTTATCTTGTAAACAAGAATAAAAAGTAGCCAGCAGTACGTTTTCTGCTGAAATAATAAAAAAAATCAATATAATTTAGTAATTACATTTAAAAGGAATCAAGTGAATCTTTCACCTTCTGTGACTATAAAAAATGTCCATAAAAACTACTGAATTACCAGTGATACAAGTAATAACTGTAGGTTTCGACTTTATAGTAGTCCAGGTGTTACATCTTCTAGTATTGCCTAGTCATAGACCATATATAATGCAAAGGCATTAACAAGCAACTGAATGTCAAAAGCACTGGATGCAAATGAATATTTAATGCCATTAGGAACAAAATTGAACTCAGTGGGCATGTCTACACAAGACACTAAAAGCACAGCAAACTAATTCTGCTGTGCATTAGCAGGTTGTGGCGGAAGCTATACTAATGTGCAGTAGAATTGGTCTACTATTCATTAGTGTTACATAAAAGATGTGCACTGGTGCTACTACACAGTAGTGCCCGTTATGGTACCTATTATAAACGTAATGCGCCATAATTACAGTGCATTAATGCACATGTAGATGTGCCCAATATAGTACAAAGACTAGCAACCTAGACAATCAAAAATTCTTCTGCCTGATCAGGAATAGTAATTGAGTTGTTTTGAAGAATGCTTTTTCTCTTGTATTGTAGAGGAAAACCTCAGAATTGCACCTAACGACATAACCACCTAAACTATTAATTGTTTCCAGTAGTAACTCTTTACTACATGAACTGTGGAAGCGTGGTTATAGCAGAAGTCAGAACTGAGATCTATCCATAGCTTTGTCACTGACTTAATGTGTAATGCTGGACTAGTTACATAACCTCCACATGTTTCAGGTTCCTCAAATGGAAAATTGCGCTAGTGATTGGGTTACTTTGCTTTCGTGGTGGAGGTCAATTTATTAGTCCTGGTAAAGTTCACAGTGATGGTTGTTTTTAAAGCTTGAGATCTGTTGGAAATTTTGGTATGTATTCAAGCAGGATTAGACCTACCTCACCGGTTCATAGTTCAGTGAAACAAGAGTATTTTTCCCTCCATAAGAATTGAGGAAGGGAATCTTCATAAATTCCCTTCCTAAATTCCTCGAGGATTTAGGAAGGGAAAAATCCTTCCTAAAGAAATGAAGAAAATCAGTTCCTCTTGGATTTACATCTCTTTAATACAAAAGAAATATAAATGAGTGTTTAACTGATTCATGGGTTTTAAATGCAAGGATGACTCTCAGTGATTTCTTCTGGTCAAATTAAGTATCTCTGCTTTTATTAATAGATGACTCCTAAATCTAAAAGGAAAAGTATCCACAGCCGCATGCTCCGTCCTGTATCTAGAGCTTTTGGTAAGTGGGGGGGTTTTTCTTGCCTATTTTATGATTTATTAAAATCACTTCCTTATATTTAGGTTTGTAGAAAAGTTTGTTTGATATTTGAAAATGCAGAAGACGCTCTCTGGACTGCAGTTTTGACCCAAGAAACTTGCTTTGTTTTATGAAGTTTCTAATATATCTCCAATGTGTTCGGTAGTAAACATTTATTGGCTATTGTCCAGCTACTCATAAATGAACCGCTTTTAGTGACAGAGATCACTAGACCAAAAGTATTCCATTCCATTGTGCTCCTCTTTAAAATGCCATGTAAAGCCTAATTTAAAGGTTTTGATTTCTCTCAGAAATGGAATTTGACCTAGACAAAGCACTGGAAGAAGTACCTATCCATATAGAAGACCCACCATTTCCTTCCAGCAGGCCAGACAAACGAACTTCTGGATTCATCTCAGAGCTGCCATCTGAGGAAGGGAGAAAACTGGAACACTTCACAAAATTAAGGCCAAAAAGGAACAAAAAACAGCAACCCACCCAAGCATCAGTAAGTGATCATTAGAAGGTTGTTGAGGTTCTAGCTCCATGGTTGCTTTTAACAAAAAAGTTTGAGTCACAATTTTGCTTGAAACCAGAGGTTCAGAAATCCTGAGACAGTCCCCTAAACTCATGAGGGAACTAGAAAATCATGAGATTTTAAAAAAAGAAATCTTTTTATTTGCATTCTATTTTTTTTTTAGTTTTTAAGGTACCTTTATCTTTCTATTTGGAATAAAAGTTTAACGCGTTTTAAAGGAAAATTGATTTTCTCGCATAATCGCTTGAGTCCAGGATCTGGAGCTTTTAAGAAAAATGCAACATTTTGTAATAAAATCAAGGGCTGGAATACACTGAAATCTTCCTCCCCCCTTTCCTCCCCCCTCCCCATCAATCTTGAGTAAACAAGCACAAATTCCTGACTAGCAACTGTCAGTGGAACTACTGTATAGGCACTCAACCCTTATGCTAAAGACACAGTCTGGGGTCAGCAAATCTTCCTTTGCACAGATTCACACTTCAAACTGCATCCTTCCTCAAAACATAAAAGTTCTGCAGTGTCACGGAAAGCTCCCATGAAACCCAGTTAAATACATGGGAGAAGTTTTCATGGTTCCTTTTGCTTAGGAAACTGCACCAGTTCAGCTTTTTCTGACCACCCCTGAACTAAATCCTTGAGGAAGCAGGGATGGAGTGATATGTATTCCTTCTCTGGGATAATTTATCCTTTCCAGTGATGGTTTGGATCTTTGAGCCTGTTCTGCTGATATGCAGCCACCAGAGTGGAAGTGCCAACCCAAAAATATTTCCTGTGCTGGGAAGGGCCATGAATATATATATGTAGCATTTGATGTCACTCAAGAATTCCTCAGTGTTAAAACATTCACCAGCCAGCAGTTTCCTTTCTCTTCTCATTTCTTTCCTTTTTAAAGCTTACTTTCTAATTCATGTGTACTGGTTGAAAGATGCAGGAGTTGGCCCATAAACTGTTGTACAGCACAGGCTTGATTTTTCTGGAAGTTGTTATTTTTTGTCAAATACTAAATTTCTCTCTGTCATCTGGAACTTACTCAGTATAGGCTGTAACATCAAGATAATTGAGGTCATGTTATATTGAAGAGACACCAGCTGTCAAGGTGTAGACTAAGCAAGAAGCAGTGATATCAGGCTGCAAGCAAGTTCCATTATCTTGTAATCCAAGTCTTGTATTTATGCACAACTGGAGGACTATAAGAGAAGAAAAATGTGGGATTTTTTCCCCCACACATTGCTTACTGGCAATGTGAAAAGCAGCATAGATGGTATTTTGTAAACTGAGAGTGTGCAAGTACAATAAAATGTTATTCCTCTTAGCAACATGGTATTTACAGAAACGTAGAACCAGGTTTATATGACAGTTTGCTTTTTTTTCTGCAGAAGTTCAAAGTGAGTGAAAAACAGAAAAACTAAAAGAGCATGGAGAGTGAGCATGCTGTGCATTTGGCAAATAATTTATTCAGTGAGGAATCGTTTCAGTCAATTTCCAAATTTTTGTGAATTCAGGTCAGATTTGGCAAACAGTTTCAGACATATAAAAAGTCTGAAGGAAAAATTTTGAAATGAAATGTGGAAAAACTTAAGCTCAAATTCCTTCTCTGCCTGATTCAGGTTTTCTTTGCCTTGTCTCACTTCCGAGGCGCACACCCAAACCATTGGAATAGAGAGGATATTGTGTTTCTCAGGTACTCCTGTGGAAACTGATCCACATTGTTCAAATTCTTAAATTTACATTGGGGAGAGAGAGAGTTGGAAAACCTTTATAGCCTGATATTTAGCTCACACTTCTGGGAGAAGTTTCCAGTTCCTGCTCCAATGAATATTGAATTAGTTTATGCAAAGTGGATCAGCTTCAAGAGGAAATTTGAGGGAGCCCCACATTAAAACACGTATTACCCAATGAATGGGACACTCCCTGAAGATGCTGGAAACTTAAGAACATAAGAATTGCCATTTACTGGGTCAGACCATAGGTGCGTCTTGCCCAGTATCCCGTCACACGGTGGCAGAGTTGAAAGGGAAAGAATGCACAATTTCACTGAATAACTGAAAAAGATAGAATGTTAATTTTCGGGAGAAAAGGCTTTTATTAAAGTAATTCTTGAGCACTTTAATTAAAGAGGTGTTCAAAACAACCAGCAGCTTTTTAAATATTTCCCTCCCAGTTGTTTTGGCATTCAGATTTTTGTGCAGTCATACTATACTATTTCTCCTGTCTTGCTTATATAGTCCCAAACAAACAAAAAAAACCCGTTTTATTTCTAATGGAAAAAGCCATGATTATTCATTTATTTTATTTCCCTTTCAGGCCAGCGTCTTACTTAGCAAACAATTAAAAACAGTTAACTTTCAGGTGAAGCTAAGACCAGCTACCTGGGTGAAATGTATGTTGAATTTTCATGTAAATTTTGTAGCATTGGAAGAGTAAAGTACAAAACATACAAATCAAACTTTTACAGTAATATGACACAACCATCAGCATGGAACATCATCTGAAACATTATTTACCTTGATTACTTTGATTAGGTCCTGGAGTTTTTACTTCTGTAGTATACTCCAGTTGAAGTATTTTGCAGAATTGCAGCTACAGTGTTTTCAGATGCAGTATATTCTCTTATTCTAGGTTCAGAAAGATTCATTTGCAGTAGATTTACATTGTTTCTTACATTACTTCCCCTCCTCCTTCAGCAAACACTCTTGGCTTTGGTACTTAAATAGTTGTTCTTACACTCTGGAGAGCTCCAGCATCAATGTTAAATGGGATTCTGACTTCTGTTGATGTCAACATCCAGATTTTTTGACTGATGAGGTAAATATTTACATCAAGAGACAATAAATATTGATGTTGACTTAAAACAGATGTCAATATATATATTGTTACAGATCTTCTGATGTTTCCAATTAGACACATTCCTCTCAGAAAAAGAACAGCTTTGGATGCCACAGAAATCATCCCTGTACCCCTTTGCGGCGGAGAAAAGGGGCAGGGAAGATTTTTCTGTTGCAAAATCATTCCATTTAACTGGAGACTAGGGGCGGGCCAGTACTGATGGCCGATTATTAACCAGTCATATCGGCCAATACTGATCCAATTGCTGATATGCCGCCTGGCAGCTTGGAGAGCAGCGTGCAGCTAGTAAGTCTGTTGGGGGGAAGGGGTTTCAGGGAGGGAAGAGGAGGGGGGCAGATCAAGGCCCCGCGGTGAGGGAGGGAGTGGGGCTGGGACTGGGGCAGGTGCTTCACAGCTGGGGCAGGACAGGGTACAGGACGGAGCTGGCAATGGGTGCAGGGGAGTGGCTCCTGCCACTGTGTGCACCCATGGAGGAGTTATGGGGGGCCTGTGGCCTCTAGATCTGTGCAATGGGAGAGGGTGGGCTGTCACTGCAGGCTCAGGGCTGGAGGCTGTGCCTGGCTCTTCCCAGCAGCTACGCTTCAGCTGGGTGGGGCGGGCAGCGGTGGTATTGGGAGGGCGGCTGTGGGGAGGGGTGCTACAGCCACCCTAAAATTTGACATAGCCCCACCGTAGCTCCCACTCCCAGCACCGTCACTGCCTGCCCCACCCAGCCCAAACACAGCTGCTGGGGAGAGGTTGGAGTAGCTCCGTCCCTGAGCATACAGTGGGCAGCCTGCTCTCACCCCACACAGATCTGAGGGGACACATACCCCCCATGCCTTCCCCTGGGAGTGCTCACAGTGGCAGGAGTAGCCCCCCAACATCCCATGGATGATTCACCGGCTCCATCTTGCAATCTGCCCCAGCTGCGCAGCGCCAGCCGCAGCCTCACTCACTCCCCTTACCACAGGACTTTGATCTGCACCCTTCCATGCCCCTCTCTCCCAACAGACTTACCAGTCAAATACTGTGCACATGCATGCAGCATTTATCTGCAAAGTTATCAGCCACATCAGCCAAAAAAAAGTCAATTGCTGATCATGTCAATTTTCCTTTCATCGGTGCTGATGTGATATGGACTGATGTACTGGTGCACTTTTACTGATAACCATGTGGTTTTCCTCCAAGGGCTTATGTTTTCAAATCAGTAATAGAGTGCAACAGCAGACATGACTAATAGCTGTAGTTATCATCTTTGATATTTCACAAGGTGAAGAAGAAGCTTATAACAAGGTTCAGCAACTCGGACCATAAAGCTTCAGGCATATATCAGTATATTAGTTCATATTCATACTGCTATCTTCCTCAGTTTAAATAAGGGATGGTTGTTAACAGTAACTCTTAGCAATAATTATCCTCTTCTACCTGTGAAAGAGATTCTGTCCTGTGCTGCTTAGGTGTAGCACAAAATGGATGTCCAACATAGAAAGGGATCTAATGTAACTTTATTCTACCAGTTCAACTTTATGCATTCTGGGTACGTTCAGGGATGGTTGGAATGTTATCCAGTACAGTTCAGACCATGTAAGAAGGATATCTAAGCTATTACACTCTCACTAGGCTGCCATATGGGTGTTGGCACTGCTGAGAATGTAGCTGCCCTAGGGGGGTTGTACAGTGTCATCTATGGAAGCTTTACAAAGTGTTTCAGTTTGGAGGATTTCTTTTCCCTGGGCATTTAGTTTTTCCAGAATTCCTGGATACTGCCAGAGCTGTATACAGAAGCCAGTGCACATGAGTGTCTTCTATAGTTAGTGTCTCTTATCGTCATGGTGTTATACAAACACTAACTGGTCTTCACAGTACCATTGTGAAGTAGGCAAGTGTAATCAATAAAGTACCTTTAGTCACCCACCTTTGAAAATATAGACCCTCCCCCGAAGAGTAAAGGGGACAGATTTTGAAACATGCACATTTAGATGCATAGTTCTGGCACTTGATTTGGAAATTTGGGCTTCTGCGAATTGAGCAAGGCAATGGCAGCAGTCAGTCATAATTAGAATTACCACACTAGAATTCTGACACCTAATTTTGGGTTCATTCTTCTAGGCTAGGTACAGACAGTCAAAAGCCCAAGGCTGCATTGATTCAATCTTTGCAGGTTAATCTAAACTGCAGAGATTAAATTGAAACAGAAGTGAAGAGACATTTACCTTTGATTCAGGAAATGCAGCCATATGTCCACAGTGGCTCAGGCCAGAAGCCTGGGGGTGCTAGAGCACAGCTCTCTGGCTGTGTGGTCACTTCTTCCTGCTGCCCCCAAGGTCTCTGGGAATTGTAGTCCAGAATTATAGCAGCAGGACTCTGCAGGGTTGCTGATGACTTCCTTTTCCTGTTTCCAAGTGCCTCTGGGATTTGTAGTCTACAGTTGTACTCAGCAATAAGTTTGAGTGGGGAAAGAGGTACTTAACCCCCCTCCCTGGCCCCAGACACCAGGGGTTTGCCTGAGGGGGCAGTCTCCCTCCACCCCCTCAGCACCACCACACACAGACTGGGCTGCATCCCCAGCCGGGCTTGCCCTCCCTCCCCATCCCCAACCCCCTTGTCAGCCAGCCCTCACTGCTCCAGCTAGAGAGCAGAGGGACAGGGCCAGCCCCACTCTCTGGAGCAGACAGCCCAGCCCAACGCAGCCCACTCCAGGGCTGCAAAACTTGCTGGGAGACTCTGATTTAACCTGAACCAGGAAGGGGTGTGGGACAGAAGTTTCATAAACCAGCTTGACCCAGATCAGTTAAGTCTGATACTACATTCAACCAGGTTTATCTTTAAACCAGTTTCAGCCATTTTGAAACTGGTTTATGTGCACGGAGGTTCTGTTCTGTTACAGATTTAAACCAATTTCCAATCATTTAAACCAGTTTATGTGTAACTTCTGTTCCTTACCCTAGGGGCCCCTAGCATATATTCACTTAGGCTAAGAACAGAGATTCAAAAAGACTGAGGCTGAATTAATTTGATCTTTGCAGGTTAGTCTAACCTAGCTAGGCTAAATCAGTTTTATAACCAGACAGACATCCCAGAAATGCAGGCACATGCCTCCAGTGGCTCAGGCTAGAAACCAAGGGGCACTAGAGCAGCCTTCCCTTCGCTTCCACACCTGAGGAGGTATGGCCAGGCCCTGGGAGGATGCTGTGATTAGAGAGGGCCTGCCCCCTCACCGAACAGTCCAGCAGGGAATGTTTATCACCCCTAACTTGGTGTTTATCACCCCTTTAAGAAAACAGAGGGACATTACCAGCTATATGTTGATTCTGCCTTTGTTCCATGTGCCACAGCTCACAGGTAGCCAGCATGTGGTCTGCCAGCTAATGCTGAAAGGTGTCTGTGAGGAACAGGAGAATGCCTGTTTAGCGGGGAGGGGAGGGGGGAGAAGGCAGATGCTTTTTGCCTGCAAGTCTCTGCCAAAGCTGCAGCCAGGGAGCAGAGGGTAGAGGCCAGCCCTTCTGGGGAGCAGAGAGCCCCACCTAGCCCAGAGATCATGCCAGGGTGCTGGGGGAGGTGAATTTAATTTAAACCAGCAAGGGATCTGGGACAGACATTGCATAAACTGGTTTGAGCCAAATCAGTTAAGTCTGATACGACATTCAACCAGTTTTACTTCAAACTGGTTTCGGGCATTCTCAAACTGGTTTATGTGCAATGAACATCTGCTCTGTTACAGATTTAAACAAGTTTATGTGTAATGTCTATCCCTAGCCTTAATAGCAGGTTGGATTCTGTTCCCCAGTCAATAGTTACACCTCATGCTATGCTACATGTGCATGGGAGAGAGCATGATTTTGGGATTGGGGTCAGATTCCAGTTGCACCATTGCTGCTTGCCAGCACAAGGGGAGCCTGGGATCGTGACCAGTAGGAAGCCGGATGCCTGGTGAACCAGTGTGTTCATGGGACTGAGATTGGCAATCAGATGATTGCGAGTCCCAGCCCCAAGTCCTGCCATGCAGCTGGCATCAGGCTACATGGTGGGCATCCTGCAAAATGGTCAGTTTAATGTGTGACAGAGACCAGCCACAAAATTATTACACATTTTGTGGAATAATTTTGTGGCTTATTTCTCTTTTTATAGCACCATTAATTGCCTGAACATGTGGGCAGGTTACTATTTAATGTGTAATTAACTGGCTATTGTGTCTTAAGTGTAACATCTGCCAGGGGCCTAGGATACAGGCTTTCCTCTAAACCAGCTGAACCATAGCTAACAAGATTCTGTTTCTAATTGTCTACTGTAAATGCATGGATCAGGACTTAATGGTTTTCAGTAAGTGCAAACAAAAAACTGTGCCTGTACACTAGACAGCTGCTATTCTTGCATTGTTTAAAGGCATTTGAGTTCAGCCATGTGCCTTACAGCAGCTCTGAAAAGTAAGGTTTCTCGTTGCTGTTATACTCTGACCTATTCACACTAATTAATCTTGGCATATTCAAGAGTCAGAAAGAATGTCTGAATTGAACATACCAGCAGGTATTTGGCTTGGGCAATGATGTCTGACACGGAATTGCCAGCATTTAAACAGTTATGTTGAGTATATTATATGTGAGAGAACATTTGTTTTTATCAGGTGACTGCAACAGTACCTCATGAAGGAGAACAGAATGGCCTTATGGGTAGAGTGGATGAAGGTGTGGATGAATTTTTCACTAAGAAAGTGACAAAGATGGATTCAAAGTAGGTTCAAATCTTCTAATGGGTTAAAATTGTAATAAAGATTCCTTATTAACAGCTTGTGGGGATGGAACACATTTGTGTTTGACTTTTCCTAATGCTTGGTCATAAAATTTGCATAGCAGGATAGAGTCCAGTCTATCACAGATTTGATTACCCTCACTTAATATACACTTTAGTCCCAATTACCACCAACTGTACTTTATTATAGTTCAGTTGACTTCCTTGTTTTCTTCAGTGGAGCTCGTTAGGACCAGCAATTTACGTCAGCTGAGCATTTTGCTCTGTGCAGATAAGGGCGATGTCCTGTAAATGTTATGGCCAAGTAGCGGGTGACTTCTCTTTTTTGACAAACATATATGTTAAATACTAATTTTATAAAATTGTAACACTCCTTAGTGAGGTATATGATTCAGTCCAAAATGTCTGCCTTGTACAGCTTTGCATAGCCAGAAAACCCAGTTGGTTATGTGGTATGCTAGTCACATGTATATTTTAAAGAACTGAACACAAAGACGCCCTAAATTTTTAGTGTGATCCTACAAGCCAAATTTAAACAGATACACTGGAGCTAATTCCATCCTACTTGTAATGACCTTATTAGCAATATTTGACATCGCTGAACTAAAAGCAAAATGTTAAGTAAATGATGCATTTAAATTGGTAAATGGCTTGGGGAGGAGGGAAAATGTTAAATGTTAGTGTGAATGATAAATATTGATTGTGATGCATCAAATCATATGTGATGCACATAATTCATTTAACTGTGAAATGCTGTCAGTTTAAAAACCATTATAAAAAAAACACTTGGCCATATTGACCTGCAGCTAAGATGGGTTTTTACTTGTATTGCATAGGATCAGTAGTTTGCTTGCAGACAGGATCATACCTATAAACTGCTGTTATAAAATGTTATCAGTGATCGCTTTCCATGAACAGCAGCAGCATATTAGCTTTTTCAGATTTTCATGGCAAGCAGTGGATGTGTTTATATTTTGTCACCTTAAAAGCTGCATGATTAGATGGAGAAGGGAGCATGGCTGATTAAAAAATCATTGAGTGTTGTGAAGGGCAGTTCTTAAAGGGGAAATTTCCCCAATGCTGGGCTGTGTCAAACATTTGGGTCAGAGCCATGCTAGTTAAGATTCAGCAAAGAAAAGGCCTAAGGTGAGAAAAGTGTTCATAAAGGTGAATTTATGGATGTTCAGGGAGTGGGAGATAGGGCAGCTAATCTAGAGCCTTGGTGCAGCTCATAGCTTATGTTTGGAGCAGTTAGGTCATAGGTGCCCCTGAGATTAAAAAATATATTCACCCTATGTGGTTGCATGTCCATGTAGCATTACACACAAAGCCAGCCCTATAGTTCTTAGTAACTTGTAATAGAGTTTGGTTAATATTATGAAAGTTAATTGACCAGTAATTTATAACCATTAGATAGTGCTCAGGTAACATGCTAATGATTACAAAAAATGTTAGCTGTGCCTGGGAAAAGTAATTTAAAACTACTAAAAGAGGAGTTGATGAAAATGTCTCTCTCTTATTAGGAGACCATCAGTAAAAAGTTCCGACACCAGTGAGTCTAGTGAAACAGGTGATGAAAAGAAGAAAAGAGATTCTAGGAAAAGTGGCTTTCTCAACTTAATCAAGTCAAGATCCAAATCTGAGCGTCCTCAAACTGTCTTAGTGGCAGAGGAACCTGCATCACCTAAGGGCATTGTCAAAAGCCCAGCTGTGGACATTTCCAAGAAGGAGCTCAAATCAGCCGAACAGAACGGCAGTGCAGAGCGAGTGGAGGAACTGAAAACGCCAGACTCTCTAGAGGAGACTCAGCCAGAGGATGCCACGAAGCCCGAGAAGAGTGACAACAAAGGCAGCCCCCAAGGTGGGCGGAGGTATGGAGTGCAAGTGATGGGCAGTGGACTCCTAGCAGAAATGAAAGCCAAGCAGGAGAAGAGAGCGGCCTCAGCTCAGAAGGTAGGGGCAGGTAGCTTTGATTTTGATTTGGGTGAACAGCACTGAAGGCCTAGGCTCTTCGAAATGTTCTCACAAGGGGAAGGGTCTGATGCTTCTCTTTGCAACGCAGGTGTTTCATTGGCACATGATGTGAGTACGTATCATAGAAGTTGGGGTTTGGGGTCTTGTGAACCCAGCATCATTCCTGCCTGTGGCAGGGGTCAAGCTAGATGATCTGTTCAGGTCCCTCCTGACCCTAGCTACTGTGAAACTATGAAGTTAAATATGGGAAGGGCCTAATAGTCGGTATCCCATGCCAATGCAGGATTGTTCCTTATCGGCTAGTCAGGTTTGTAGGTGTCTGCATCCCTCTGTTTGAGGTATAAGTATTGTCAGTAATGAGGTCTTTTGAACAACTAATACATCAGTTGGAAATAAATCTCACTCTCAGGCAGTGTTTGCTGATATGAGACTTAACTTTCTTTTTACTTCATTGTACCCATTACTTCTCTGATATATTATGCCAGACATAACTGTTCCTATACTTCCTTTAAATAATATTATTCAAATACTGAGACTATGAGAAAGTAAAAGTTAAAATTATTTTGGGGTCATGCGTATGTAAATGACATACTTTCTATCATACATTTCAGCTGCCCGTTTTTGTGATCTGGTAGATGTTATGTTGAACTGGAAAACAAGTCTTCTGCCAGTACTGTTTAGGGAGCACTGTTCTTGTACATCTCAATATATTAATTCCCTGTAAACATGCACCTTATAGATGCAATTCATTTTTAATTTAAATGCAGTATAGAGTTAAAACTGCTTTTCTTCCAAGTTTTTCGACTACTATATTTCAGCACCTAAGAATAAGTGTTTACACTGGGGTTGCACAAAAAATGAACTGTTTGTGTTCAGAAATTTTCTTATTTCTCCTTTTCTTTCTCTCTTAATCATGCTGGTTTGAAATATGTAAGTGGTTTTGCATTCTTTATTTTGACCAAAAGCTAAACACTAAGTCATTTAGTATTTTTATAGTGGTGTTATGGGAGAATGCCTCCTTAATACATGTTCATTCACAATCTAGGTGATAGAACACTGATTCCCTTAATATTTTCATATTTATCTGGATCCCATCATGTTAGTAAGTTATATTTTTCTTTAAGATACAGATGGTTGTTTAAATTCAGATCTACCCTATGTAAAAACAAAGCCATAAGGAATTTACTACTTCATTCATAACCTACCACAGCCTTATTGCAGTTATAAAGGATGAGCAGGTGCAGAGTAGATGAAAAGATGGTAAATGCATTTTTGTTTTCTTTTGCTTTGAATATGTTGTGTGAATTGGCATTAATGCCACAAGAGAAATGAGTAAGGTTTAATTAGCATTTTCCCCAGGCATATATTAAAGATCTAGCTCCATCTAGTGTTTGTAGAATCAATTTTTTTTTTAAAAAACTACTTCTGCAACACAGACAACCAGGTTCATTTGCAACCTCATTTACAACCGGGCCTTTATTACAATTTATGCATTATTATGTACAAGTGCTCTTATTTCTGTCTCTCCCTTTGCCTTTTTATGGAGCCAAATTATTATATGTGTGTATAACCTAATACAGGGGTGGACAATTATTTGGGCCTGGGGGCCACACAAAGAGTTTGATGAGTTGTCATGGGCCAGGTCAGCACACCTCTGCCTCCCCCACAACAACTTACTAAGAATCCCAATGCAGGATAGGGCCACAGGGATCGGTGTTCAGTAGTGGGGTGGGCAAGCAAGGCTGGGAGTTTCTTCTGGGAGAATGAATATCTAAAAGAACATCTGGGAGAAGGTACAACACAGTCTTCCTGCACCCCAGGGTGCTTTACTTCCTCCCTCCCTTCAGTCGCTCACTGTACTCTGGTGCTGTAACTGAGTAGGGAGCAAAACATGCTCCCTTCACAATACCCAAGTTTCACATTTTAATAAAAATATATTTAGCTATTTTCTAATTTAAAGGGCCACACTTTGTGCCTGGTCTTTGCATGCAGGGCATCCTAGCTGCTTTGATCTATTTAGTCCTCCTAGTCTCCCTGCTTTTCCTGTGAGTGTGCATAGAAGGAAACAATATAATCCCAGAGTTTGATTCTGCATAGACAGGATCTTCCCTGAAAGAGCATTCTATGGATTCCTGATTCAGTTGACCTCAAGATGATCATAATGGATAATTGAGGTATAGGAATGTTCCTTTCAAATTTGTTTCTTGAGGTAAAGACATAGTCTGATATTTCCAAGTTTGCCTAAAGTTAGATTCAGAAATATGGTAAGTAGCCTAACTTTCAAAGGTTCTGGGGTTATCCTGCAGCTACTCTGAAGTCTGACTTTACTTGCGTGTTTATCTCTTCTCCCCCGCTCCATGTTTTTCCCTTTATTTTACATCTTGGCCAAAAAAATGAGAAGGCATCTATGTTTTGGGGTACCCCAGGTCACGTTTCTAAAATTATCTCCCTCTCCCTCTCCCTCTCCCTCACACCCCCCCCCACCCCTCTGTTTGAATAAACTAAGACCCATTGTAACAAACCAAGTCTGTTTTAATGGTGTTGAGACACCCTTGAGCTCTGCATCTTTCAGCTGTTATGCTGCTTGCCCATGGGTCAACTTCTCATTGAAGCACAATTTAGTTCCACTTGCCCTCAGGCCTGACCTTGCTGTTCCAGCACAGAAAGGAAATTCCCTTTCAGTGAAAAAAATTCACCCTCCTTTTTTTTACTAAAAAACAGTGCTTCTCTCTGATCAGGGGACTGCCCCACTCTGTCATCTGTTTTCTGCCAGTAACTTCTGCACTTGTCCAACAGGTTATCCCAGCTTCTGCTGGGGGGGAGGGAAGGACTAAGAATTAGCCCTGAGGCATAGGGGTTCCCTTAGGCAAAGAGCCTTCCTCAAAAGCATCCCTTATATACCTTATTTTAATATTCAGACCTCAGGGAGCATGTATGTATTATGCAAATTACTTCTTCCCCCTGAGATGCATCTACCTGACATGTCAGGTGTTATTCCTGATTTACAACTATATTTAAAATGTGTAGAAATATTTACATCCTTTCAGACAGATAAACAGTTAACCATATTTCTTTGGCTGTCAATTATTCAGGAGAGATAATTCTCTCATTCTACTCACAGGGTGAAAAATATCAATCTCTGTATGAGATTCCTTCTAGGTATATGTCTCCTGAGTGCTCCCTGCTAAGGGCTTCCCCTTTGAAATGTAAATATTTGTTTGGAGATGAGCTTCAGCTCATCTACACATGGCCACTTCCCTGGCTGGTCATTATGCATAGCCATCCCAAGCAGGGACTCTAGGAAATTAACTTTCCTGCTGTAAACTACTGTCTCTCAGAAGTACAGATAGTCTTTGTCTAAGCTAGTGATTCCAGACATTAATTGAGCATTCACCTCATTGCATAATTAAAGTCACAGGATAAAAACACAAAAATCTATTCACACTGAATGCCATAGTTCATACAAACATAAAAATGCTAAAACTGAGCATAATTTAGCTATAGGGTCAACAATATATTAGTACGCCTAATTTGGGAAAATAGCTATGCATGACACCAAGACCTCCTAAATCAACACTGCTTTTGGAGTAAAACTGTGACACCCATTCAACAGTGTGTGCTTCCAAATTGAATCTTTGAATAGGCATCATTTTTCTACCTAGGGCAGATAAAACTTATACATTTCATCCAGTATTTTATTTCATTTGGCACTGCTTTAGGTTGATGAGGGGGGGAAGGTTTCTAACTGGACTCTCCAAGTACAGCTTTCATTCCCTAGAAGGTTTACCACTTAATGAGCATATTGTTGTGACCCTGCCAGAGCTATGGGTATTATTGGCAGCCAGAAATGGTGTAGTTCCCTTCCTGCATAGATTTGCAAAATATCAACACATTAAGTAGTGTTGCTTTCTTCAGCTTCTAATTTTTAGATAAGAGCTGCTTTATTTTAAAAAAAAATTCTGAATTTTGATATTTATAAGTAATGATTTTAGGGACTTTCTCTCTCTCCTAGAAATTTGGAAATGATGTAGTTTCCCGGGATTCACATGATACTACAGCAAGTGCAGAACGACAGGATGGCAACAGTTCAGGTAAAGTTGTTTGGGTTTCCTCATCTAGATCATTTTTTAAGGCCAATAAAATATAACTCATGTAGCATGTAATCGCATCTCTCCCTTTTAACAAAAATGTAATATTCTGTAATCTTAGGATCACTGAAAAGGATTAGTAAAGGGCAACTAGTTTTCTGGTTTGTATTGTTACTGAATTTGACATCACTTCAGAGAGAGCCCATTCCACTGCTAGTTTGAAAACCAGTATTTTTTTCTCTTCATGGTTATCTGGGGGCAAACAGGTAGAGAAGGGGGTCTTCTTGCATGCTTTTCCTCCAGTTCTCTTAGAGGGTGCTGACTGACAACAACAGCAAGAAAGCTGACACTGAAAATCAAAAAATGGCAGATAGTTTCAGGCACAGAGGAAAAACGGAGCCCTGAATATGATTGCCATTACTGAAAACAAGGCTAAAATATAACCAGTAGATCATTTTGCAGAGTCTATAGTACTCATATGCCATACTGGGTTGGTAGTTCTGGTCAGTGATATACTTAATTCTCAGAATGGTTATAACATAGTCATGTTCAGTTCAAGGTCCCCTCACTGCTTTGCCAACGTCTCTAAATTTGGCCTAGATAGTACAGAAGTGTAGTTCAAGCTCCACACCTATTCAGATCTGGAACTTTGTGCTGGGATTGTCAAACCACGCCCATCCTGATGATGATTTGTCTGTCACAGGGAGTCATTTGGTAGCAGCTGGACTGAAAAGCATGCGCTAAAAATCTAATGCCAGTTCCTCAAGAGTGGCACTGGGCATTTCAAGGGTATAAGATAACAGTGTTGTCAAAGTATATGAAAATTAAGTTAAAACTCATTTTAAAAAAGAGTTTCTGATTTAGCTGCTGGCTGATTGCTTGTGTTGGAAACCGATTTGCAGTTTTGGACCATTTCTAAATGCAGTTTAAAAGCTAGTGTGCTCACAGCATGAAACAATGATCTTAAGTCAGCCTGGCTTCACAGACTGATACTTTTTGGAGAAGGAAGAATTGCCTTATTTATTTTCTGTATCCTAATAAGATATGAGGCCGCAGGAATGAGAAAAAGTGGGTGCGCAAAGACTTAAAGGGGGAGTTGACCTCAGTTTTTCTCTGTTGCTCATTGCTGCCTGTGACATGAGTCCACCCAGACTCACTGCAGCATAGCACAGCAGCCATTCTGGCTCTTGCTGCCTGATTTCTTTAAACCACTGTTAGGTAAGGAGCTCCCTCTGGCCACTCCCTCCTGTTACAGCTACAGTTTGCCATTGTTTTTAGCTAATTTGTTTTATCTTATGCTATTCAAATAATGTTACCGGGCCTGAGATTAGAAAGGCAAGAAATAGAGTCAAAGGAAAATTGGGGCATATTACTGAGAAAATGGTAGGCAGGATGGGATTCAGAAAGAATGTTTTCCTTTCTCTTGGTTTGGGTACCCAGTTCTTCTCCCTCTCATGTACATACATACACACTCACTTGCCTTCACAGAAAAGTGCAGTGGAGGGAAATGGGAAAGCCATCCTCTGTTTGCTTGTAATACTAAAATGTATTATACATGTTCACCTGCTACCCAGTCTTTTTGGTTAGCCCTAAACTCAAAGCTGTCAAACTAAGTATGTAACCTGGAAAGACATTTGGAGACTCCCTGCAATTAGCTATACCAATATTTTCACACATTGCACTTAGAATTCCTGTGCTCAGCACTACTGTAACAAGTAGGTTTTCTCAACTGGAATAGCAGTTACCTAGGCCAAATCCACATCAAGTTATGCCAAAGCAGGCTATCTAAATTTAGGTGAATTATGTTCAAAGCATGAAACTCTGCAAGTCATTTAAAACAAAGCAGGCTTCCCTCCAGAGATCAGCTACACATCCACATAAGCCTTCTGGAGTCCTCCCAGAATTGGGAGGAAGGAAATAAGGGCAGGTATTTGGTTATTTGTATGCAGGTTTTCAATACATTTTTTACCAGTTTGCACAGCTGGCTGTAGCTGTGTTAAATTTAAGTTCTTGGAAGAAAATGTGATTTGTGTGCAAACGTGTTCAGGTTTTGCTTGGAATCAATAATGTTTTAATAAACTTGCTAATGTTCAGGACAGTGTTCCATGTGCAAAGTTACCTGCTACATCAGAAGATTGTGTAGTTAAGGCTTCGCCCTCTAATAAATTTCAAATCTGATCTAAAACCAAATAATAACAACATGCAGTTCTACTCACTGACAGTTCAGGATTTTGCCTCCGTTCTGGATTCCTTGGTTTTGTTTTCAGCAGCAGGACTGAAAATAAAATACTGGCTGCATTTTTCAGCTTTGGTCCATAGAGACACTACTCCCACTGGCACTAAACAGCCAAAGATTAGTAGCTCTTGTGCTGAGACCTTCCTGGTTTCCTAGCAAGCAGATCATGCCATCTGCTCCTGAAGTCCTGAATTGGAGTGCCAATTCAGCACCACTTGAAATAGATCCAAGATGGCAGAGACACCAAGACCTCTCAGGTAGATGAATGAGTTGTAGGAGCTGCCAAATGCTCTGTGCAATCATTTAAACATCCACATCATTGGATGCCTCTGGAACCAATGCTGAACTTGGAACAGTGGGCGTTCACCCATTACTGCCTTTATACTGTGTGCTTTTACTGATTGGGGGGGGTGCCATGTGAATGTACTTAAACAGCATTCCTCCTCTTTGAGTAGGATGTTATTTATTTATTTAGTCCTTCGTCCATTTTAGTGCCTAAGCTCCAGCAGACCCTTCCAGAGAACCGTTTTGCCTCAAGTAAAGGTGACTCCATTGTGGCATCAGCAGAAAAAAATATCAAAACAGAACCGAAGGCAGAAGCCAGTGCAAAGGCTCGAAGTTCTTCCAATACACCAACCAGCCCGAAGCCCCCACTGCAGTCAGCAAAGCCCAGCCTGACTGGACGACCCACAGTCCCCCAGAAACCACGCTCTGCCTCTCGAACTGGTGAGGAGAGTTTTTGGGTGCCTGTTATCCTTGCAGGGTACTTTGATCAGGGTTTTTGTGTGTGAACGGTGAAGAAAATATTAGTAGCTAAATGCTGAAGGGAAATTAAATGTGAAGAGAGAGAGAGAGGTTTTTCTTTCACTTTCTCTTGAATTGCTTTCTTTCCCTGCCACCCCTAATTCTAACTGATGCTTTTTAATTACTGGAACTATGATCAGTAATGGTAAATTTTGAAAAGAAATAATGGAAACAATGATGGATTACAAAAAGTCACCAGAGCTCTTTCATGCTAATTATTATTTTATGAAAATAGTGCATGGAGAACCTATTCAGGATTGTGATAGGCACTGAATGAACTGCCTTTTGTATTTTCTCTAAATCCCTACTCTAAACACCAAATGCTTCATTTTTTATTTTTGTGCAGGTTCCTTTTAACCCCTTGAGCAATTGACTGTTTACCCCATGCAATTTATACAAATCTCTTCCATGCCAAAGCTCTTAATTTTCACTTTGGTTTTAATTTTATCTATCTTTCTCCACCTGTTTCCCTCTATTGTTCTGTCTTACTGCTCTTTGCCTGAAGGAATTATTCTTCCCACTCTAAATCAGTAGGTTTAGTCCTTATAACCCTGCAGGCTGCTACTTAAGCTGCTACTAACCTACTTAAGCTGCTACTAACCTCTTCTCTCCCATAACCTCTTGTTTTAGGTATTATCCCAAGACTTTAAATGAAGTTAAAATTAAATGATTCTGCTAGTTTCCTATACATTTACTTACCAGTGAGCTATCAGGCAACTCCTCCCCTTCTCCCACGCCCCAAAGATAATGATGCATTGGGGGTGAAACATTAAACAGCGAAATCAGATTCTGCTGACAGCCATTATAAGCATAGTTTATTAATGACTAATGAATGAAAAGCATGAGTGTAGTCACTACCAATCTTGATGTACTTGTGTCACTTGCAAATATTAGAAAAGTACCATTTACAGATTGAAGTTGTAGCCTCTTTGCCCCTGTTTTCATATTTGGGCATTATCTTGGGTGCCCATATGTCCCAGATTGCCTGGGACAGTCCTGGATGTCAGAGGCTGTCTCAGCATCCTGCCCATTGGAAAATTGAAGCAAAAGTCCCAGATTGGTGTGAACCCACCTGAACATGCCTAACTTCTGACTCAGAAACCAGGCATTTGTGGGTGGGTTTGTTCCAATCTGGGACTTTTGCTTTTCTCTAGAGAGCCCAGCCAGTTGGCTGCTCCCTGGTCCGTACCCCACTGGGCTGCAAGCGGAGTCCCTTGCACAGTAGAGTTGTGAGGAGGAGCCATAGGTTCATGTGTGGGTGTCCCACGATCTGGCCCCACTCTTGGGCTCTGTGGGATTGGGGCTGTGTGCATGTGTATTTTCGTTTGTGCACTGCACTGTCTTGCCCAGCCCCACTCTTGGGTGCCGCAGGATTGCTGGGGGCAGCGGAGAGAGGGAGTTGCACATGTTGGCACCCCCTTCATCCCAGATTTCCCTCAAATTATTACGGTCACCCTTGCATTACCTAGCCCAGCCTCTGCATCAGTTAGAGCTTAGTTTCCCTCTGGTGCCTGATCAACCCTTAGCATTTAGGTTGTCCTATACTGTATATTTTATTCATAATCAGAGAATAAGAGAAGCATTCAAGTACACATGATCAGATGTTTATAGGTAGAAGTTTAGCCTTCTTTTTTAAGAACATAAGGTATCTAACATATATACATGGTAGAAAGGACTGACCCTCATGTGCAGCTCTCTGTTTTTTGCATCTCACATGTCCTACAAAGGCATATGTTTTAGGCTGCATCTGTTCATCACTGTTTCCACTGGTTCAGCTCCTCAGGTAATGATAAAAATAATAGTGTTATTGCAGACTAGCATCCCACAAGAAGTAACCATGATGGGGAAAAAATGGGTTATCAGAGTTCTCCTTGCATTCAGACAAGGTTCTTTGGGTAAATCTGGTATCTTTCATTAGACCAACTCAAATAGCTGGAAAAATTCTTCTTAGCAAGCTTTTGGGTATAAATACCCTACATCATGCATACCTAAAGAATCTTGTCTGCCTATGTCCTTAAACCAACATGGCTACAACCTATAAACCTCTTTTCAGGCTTCTTTTGTTTCTTGTCATCAGTATAGTTGGACCACTGGTATGAAATTCCGTAAGAAATTTTAGCGTAGAGGAATTCCTATTCTTTTCCGTGATTCATCTGGATAAAGTCTTGTTCAGTTATTGGTTCTTTTGTAAGTGTAATGACTTTAAATGGTCCATTATAGTAACAGGCTACTACCATTCAAAAGATGGTTCTTCTTTTGCAAGCAGCATATTTCAAGATAAGTAAAATGTACTAGTCTGCATAGAGGGGTCTGCATAGAGTCTATATTACCTTCTCAGCCTTTTGGCTCTGATCAAGTGTTTATTTGACATGCATAATACACATTTGACCAATAAGGGGCAGTCTGTCATGTTTAGCCAGATCCTTAATAAAGGATTTAAAAATGCCTGTTTTCTTCAAGTTGAAAGTAGGGACAATATTTATTTTTGGAAAAGGATATGTATTATGGAAGCTACAGTAATTCCTACCAGTATTTGTACCTTAAAATATAACATTCTGACAGTCTATTTATGACGTGTGGTTTTATTTTTTTAGAAATTAGAGCTATGAATAAGAAGTCTAGCTTGATTGATTTGCCACATTAATAGAATTACCAGTGTGGCAAAAAATATTTTTTTTAAATTGGAATAATTTTCTTTAACCTTTCTTTCTTAATTGTGTTTCCTTTTCTGTATAGCCTGACTGCAAATTGTGTTGGTCTCATCACATATTTATGTGCTGCATGTGTAGGTCAACACAATAGAAGTATGGTTTACATGATAATAATAGCTACAGTCAAACAAGTAATGACTGTATATGAGCTCAACTAATTTATACCTCCATTTTTAAAAATCTTTAATCTAGCAAAATTCTTACAAACCTGATGAGTATGATCATGTGTTCTCTTAAACTTGTAAAAATTCCTGAATTACCTTTTTTGCTTGCTAAAAACTCTAGCATAGACATTGAGTGTATCCATGGTGTTGTTAGTTGCACATTGTGCTCTTTTTAAATTGTGTTACATGTGCCTGCTGCCTGGGTAGTATTCTTGGAAACAATTTAGCAAGACTGTATCTGTGTATGTGTTTTGGTGTATCCATAGAAGATCTCCCAGAGTCTCCATCTGGCCCAGGTTCCCCTAAAGTTGCTCTGCTTCCACCTGTGCTAAAGAAAATTACTTCTGATAAAGAAAAAGATGGTCAGAGCAGCCCCCAGCCCACAATCAGATCCCTCTCCCAAGAAGGTAAGACTGTCAATATAAACAATGTTACACAGTCCTTCTCCTGGCATAAAATGTACTAATGCTGCTTTTTAAAAATCAGCTATTCATAATTTCCAGATTTCTGTGTTGCCTTTTCTGGAGGGAAGCTTCTTTGTACTCAGGGTAGAAAGCAAGAAAAGGGTGTGTGATAACTCAGAGATCAGCAACCTTTGGGTCATGCTGGTTGTTCAAAGATATATGCATCCACTGTCAATAATAATCTAATGTACTTTCACTGAAACAATTACCAGATAAACATTAATGGGCAGTGATATCATTTCCATTATATTTTGTTCAATTAAAAGCAGTCTGTTGATACGCACTGGTGACAAAAAATGCTAAATGCAGCTGCCTTGGCCATCTGGTAGGGCAGAGAGTGAAATTTATTCTTTTGGGTAGCTTGTTCCAGTTTGCCTTGTAACTCTGTTCCTGTCTTCTGGGATCATTGCACTGTACAAACTGTATATCACACTCATGCTCTATATTTTGGGTTGCATAGACAAGGACATACAATAAGCTTCTTTCTTCTCATTGCCTTTTTTCACACACACTTGGAATTTCTACCCCTACTGGTGCATTTTCTCTCTCCTGAGTTTGCATTTTGAGGAAGTAGATTTCTTAGAGTTGGGAGTACTGGGGGAGGAGACTTCTAGAAACACAGCTGCGTACAGTAAGTTGAACCTAACGTGCATTATCTTCACTGAGGTTATCCAGCCAGAGAGTTTGAAACTGGGTAAAAGTCAGTGGGTGAGACTCTCATGCCTGCTCTGGCCCCCACTGCAAAATGTAAAGCCTTAGTTCCATATAGGAAAGAGAAGAGAATCCACTTTTCTTCAGAGGACAGCCACACAATACAGAGAGGGTTTGGGGATGTAAGGAAAAAGCAAGCAGTGCTGTCACCCAGGTAAGCTGCCATATTGTATGCCACCAGGGCTTGGTAATTTAAGCCAGGGCTGGCTGCAGCCCTAGAAGGGCACAAAGGTAGCTTTAAAATCACCTCTCCCCTCCATTTCTCATGGGCTGCAGTATCATCCAGGTTGTTCAGATATTGTTGGGGTTTTTTTGTAGAAAATCATAGCTTTGGTGACTTGTGAACTAAAGATACTGTACTGCTGGTCAAGAAGAGAAATCATTGCATTCTGCTAATGTAGCAGCTGGAGAGTCCTTGAGTTGTGCAAAACTGGCATAGCTCCCACTATGAGTTGCTTCTGTTTTGGAGGTGTGTTGAGGGTTTGTGCAGGGGATGCTCTGCTGCAGCAATACCTGACTAGCATAATAGCTGCAAAGGGGACAGCAGGAACTTGCACCAGAGCCAAACTAGCTATCTGAATCTTTAGAAGTAAAGGGATTAGAAAACTAATATAGAGCTGTAAGAGGATGTGCCTCAAGAGCAGTCATGACACCCTCTAATGGCGGCCTTTGTCTTGCCCTGCTCTCGCTCCAGCCCCTCAGGGACTTGCCCTGCTGCCCCACCTGCCATGCCTTGATGTTAAAGATGGTGAGGGGAGGCTGCCCTCAGAGGCTGGGGAGCTTTGGGTGCTTTCTATACTCAGTTCTTCTCCCCAGTTCACCTTGGCTCACTTAATTTATGTTCTGGCCTGGACACCTACAGTCCCTTGGCCTTGGGACTCTGACCCCACTGGCTCTAATTGCCTCAAGGGCTAAATTTGTGGCCTCTTGGCTTGTCTTTCAGCAACACCCATGCCTCACAGATGTTGTTTTACCTTTGTAGGGGCCTCAGACCTCTTGGCATTAGCCCATCATTGTTCTGGCTGCAGACCTCTAGCCCTGCTCCATTTGTCATGTACCTGGTTTCTCAGTCTCAGCCCTTCCTTTTACTTCATTCTTTAGGCCCCAGGCCCTGTCTTGCATTGTCCTAGCCCCCTGGTGCCCCTGGCCCAGACAAGGCTGCTCACAGTCTGTTCCAGCCTCCTGGCATCCTTGGCCTAGGACAAAGCTACTCACAGTTCAGGCCAGCCCCCGTGGTGCTCTTGGCCCAAGCAAGGCTGCCTTCTCCCTGCTACAGCCCCTGGGCCCCTGACCCATGTAGGGCTTTATGCTGGGTGCCCCTCAGGCACCCTTGTGGCCTCCTTACCACACCTATCAGTCACACCCAGTCCTCCAGTTCTCTGCTAGCTACAGATCACTCATAACCCCTTCTGGGTCTCCCTGGGGTCCCAGCAAACTCCCAGCCAGTAGCTTGCAGCTTCCCTGTGCAGCTTCCCCAGATACTGGGTTGCCCCTGTTGCACCCCAGGCCTGCAGGAGTTCGGTTCTCCGTGGCAGTCATGGCCAGACTACCAGTTCTGGCTCAAGAGCTGGGATTTTAATAGGCTGGGGCTCTGCCCTTCCAGGTCAGTGGCTAAGCCCTTACCCAGCTCTCTGGTGTTGTGGGTAAGGCCTGAGCTGCCTTGACTGCCTCCTCCTTTGCTGCTCTTTTAACCCTTTGTGGGTTTCCTTGGCTACTTATTGCCATGTGGCTGGCCCCAGCCTGGCTGCCTATCATATATCATATCATATCATATCATATCATATCATATCCCTGCAATGATGTCTTCCTATCTCTCAAGTATCAGGATTTAAGGGGTCCCTGCTGAAAGAGCCAAGTTCTTTTGCAGCCCAAACCCCACTGGGTCCTGAAATAGCTTGGCTGGATTTGAGGCATGGGACCCGGGTCTCTAAAATCTATAATCCTGAAATTATGAACATAGGTCTTCCTGGCATGTCAAAGTAGAGACACTGCATTACTTCCTGATAAATCCAGACTTGATACATAAATTTCTGATAAATACTAACCTGCATTTTTTGGCCAGATTCTCATCAGTGTGCAACAGAGACCCCTTTACTGCCTGTAAAATTAGCAATAGGATACCACATTCCAAATATTCATCAAGTCAGCATACTCTGTCTTTTGCAAAGCCTTTCACCACCAGTAGGGTATGATAGGGAGAGTGAAGGTGCTGGGGATGGAATTCTGCTACCTATAATATTCAGCTCCATGCAGCTGTAAGATGCTACTTCCCCAAAAGAACAAGCTTCAGGTTGACCAATTTGATAGTCCTAGAATAGACTCATGAAGTCACTTGGTGTCACTGATCTCAACCTTGGATTCTGTCCATATGGAGAAAACAAAAACAGAAAATGAGCAATGCAGCAACCTTTCTTGCAGTTCTTAGGAGCTTTGCTTTATATGAATAGATAAAGTTACCCTGATATTTACTTATTTCTGTATGGGGAATGCCCACACAATTGCAGATATTGAAGTAAAGTATTGTTTTCTTAAGAGAGCTGGCAAGTTTTTATACCTGATGATTGCACACATTAATAGGTATGGATGATCTGCCTGTTTTAAAATTTGTTCATTGCATACAAATTCTGGTTGATGAAGGGTGATGTGCTCTCTCACATAGAAGCTCTGACCTAGCAGGCAGTTTGCTGCTCTTACACGCTGAGAAAACAGTTGAAAAATAGTTTATTATTGCAAAAATAGGATTTCCCGGTCCCTATGACAATGCTGCATCTGCCTCAGGAGGTAGACCAGAAATTAGCAAGTTCCATTTATCTAGGGAATGTAATAAATAGTACTGCCCAGTTTTTGTTTGTTTTTGGGAGGTGGGGTGGTAGCCAGGATTCTTAAGTCATTTTTTTTCCTTTACTGCTGGTACCATACTTGTTCCTCCCAATTGTTCCTATCTGTTTCTTCCTCTGCCTCCTTTGTAAGTAGCCTGCTCAGCCTTTCCTTCAACTGGTAAATCACTACAAATCTGCCTGAAGTGCTGGTAACATGATTTTATCCACTGAGGAAGGAAAGTAGAAATTAGACTGGAGCTTGATTATAAATCATCCTTATGGTAATGAATGTAACTATGCTGTTTGGAACAATCTCAGAACACACCTCTTTTCATTATATTTCCCGAACATTGGCTGCAGAATTCTGTAATGACAACAGGTGCAGTTCAAGCAAACATCAGATACATAGTATATTATAGTCTGAGTGATTTGTTACATGGGGTAGATGAATAAAATTATCTTTTAATTAACCATTGCCTTCCTTATATGGCTTATATGTAAGGTTTAGGGGATAAACATTAATGCATTTTCCCTGCTAGAGCAAACAGGAGATTATAACAAAAGAGATACAGATCTTGACTGTGAGAAGCCAGCCAGTGGAGGCAAAAGAATCTCAAGACAATACTCTACCAGTGCAGAAGAGGAAGTGAATGAGCATGGGCACAGGAAATCACAGGCAACAACTGGTTAGCACCTTCCATTTTCATTTCTCATTTGCATAATTTTGATTAACTGGTACTAACAAAGAAGAGAACGCTATGGAAAAGAGCTGCAAAGAGCCTGACTGAACGTTTTGATCTGTCACCAAAAAATGAGGAAAAAATATCTAATGGGAAACTAATCAGATATGCACTCCCACAGGAGACTTTGTCTCTAGATGTTATCCAAAATAAAAATATATGTGCATTTTTCCTCCATGATGACAGCACTGAACACTAACATAAAGCACAATGATGTTCTCTGATAGAGAGAGCTGCTGCATAAGTGCAAAGGATTACACATTGCTTATTAGCAGGCAATTATCTACCCATGTAGAATACTACCTCAGCTGAATTATGTGATTGTGATTTCCTAAGACCTGCACCTGTATAATTAAAGCCTTTACAAAAAAAAATTGAGCTTGACTATTGTTAATGCCAGTTTTTAGCACATCAGTCACTGAACGTTTTGAGAACTAGAGAATCTACTCATGTTAATCCAGAGCTTTTGTTTTTCAGTCTAAGAAACAATACTTCAGCAATTCTGTTGAACCCATGTGCTTATGTGGCTTTCTTGAGCAGCTGTTTTGGCATATTGCAAACTTATTCAATGAACAATTACCAAAATTTGATTAAAAAATTAATTTTAAAGCTACCTTTGAAAAATGATTGTTCTCAAAATGTTGTGTGTACGTACACTGGTTGCCTTTCATATATTAGTTAATTTTAATAATTGTTTTAAATTATTTTTCATGAGGTATTTTTGTTTACTCTGATGTTTTGACACTAATACTTAGTTTTATTCTTCAACTTTTTTTAGATGCATCTCATTTTGTAATACCATGCCCCTGTGTATTTCATTCTTGGTATCATTTCTTTTAAGGAAGTAGACTATTTTCTGCCTTAGCCCAAGGAATTATCCTTTTTCTTTCCTGTTGTGGGAATAAGAAAATATATCAAATTGGAGACATCTCCTTTAACTTAGCCGGCATGTTCCACCGTCATAGTTCAACATGAATTATGCACATTCTTGATAGTGAATCTTGCTTTAAGATGTTATGCGGCATATGAAACTTCTATGGTCCAGATCAGGTCTGTCCAGTTTCCCACAATCAAGGGTTACCCATCACATCAGCCATACACTATGAGGGTGGGCACCTGAGATCCCCCACTGCATGGACAGGACAGTGTTTTCGACAGCCCACTGCCTTCCAGCTGTATGGGCACTGAATAGCACCCCCCCATTCGGGTGGCACCCACCCTCCATCCAATTAAATGTTGCACGTCCAACCAGTTTAAGGCACGGTAAAATGACGAACCAGCCATAAAAATGTTTCACAAATAACCTAGAATATTTTTATTGATGTTTTATATCGTGCTTTATTGAACATGTGGTACATCCACACACCAGAGCTGCAAACAGGGGTAACTGAAAGGCCTTCCTCATTGGGGAGTTTAAACCTGCCAGGAGACTTTTATGCCCCCCACTTAGCAGCCCCATCAGAGCTACCCACCACAGGGTTTTAAATCCCCACAGGCAGGTACCCAGCTTCCAAGTTATCAGTGCAGGAGGATCCCAGGGGTATGACCCTGGGTTCCCCCTGTACAGACATGTAGTAATGATGCAACTGGGATCTGATCCTTAATCTCAAAATCAAACCTCCTGCCATGAATGTGTGATGTGGCTGGAGGCATGATTTTTGGGATTGGGGATCAAATCCCATCATACCATTAAATAAACATATGCCAGGGGCCTTATTGGTATTTTCAAAAGTGAGAAGTAGTGCTGAAAGTCAGGGGGACTCTAATGATGTTTCGACTATTAATGTACCAAAGGCCCTTTTGAAAATGTTACCCTGTTTACAATGTCATTAATCATGTGAAACAGCAGATTGGTCTTGGAAGATGCAGCAAAGTGAAAGGTATTGTTTGATGTTGCAGTTTTGGGAGTCTCAACATATATAACAGAAATGGGACATTTCTTTATAATCTCTCTTTTTTTGGCATTGAAAATTGTGCAAAATTGGGTTAATTTGTTAGGTTAGCTAGAAATCTGTTTCAGTGTCACTGACTCAGGCTTCAAACAGGCATTTGTTTCTAGTGGTGGAAAGTTCTGAGAAATTTCCACTGCCAGAAATTTTTTCTGGGAGAGGGAGCAGTACAGGTGTTCAGCCTGCAGCTGCCTCCTCTCCCCTACTCTTTGCGCCTTCCCCAGACTCGGGTGATCCTGGTCTCTCCTGGCCTGGGTGGAGTGAAAGTAATAGAGATCCCCACTCTGGGGTGTTGGCAGGGAGCTTCACCAAGTGCTATAGTCTGCTCCCAGAGTTCTGGCAGTGGTTGGAACAGTGGGGCAAAGTCCCCCCACCCATGCTGCATACTGGCACAGGGAGTCTTTCCCAGACCAGTTGAAGAGGGGAGTGTACAGACATTCATTGTCTGAGAGAGTTTCTCTCATAAGGGAGACTTGCCAGGTTGATACCTGGAAAATCTTTTTCCCAGGGATGCATATTTCCCCTGGGAGAAATTGAATGAATGTGTGTATGCTAGAGGTGCACCAACACTCAGTTCAATATCAGACCGGTACTGATATAAAGAAAAGTAGCCGTATCAGAAAAGGGCCTGATGTGGGCAGTAATTTGGCCGATAAATGCCCGTGTGTGTATGCAGCTGCAGCACAGAACACAGGCAATGAGGAACACAGCCCGGCAGCATGGAGACCTGCGTGCAGCTGGTAAGTCTGTTGTGGTAGGAAGGGGTGTGGGGGCAGGGGCAGATCAACGCCCCTCCATGGTGAGGGAGGGAGGGGGCAGGGGCAGGGGCAGGTGATGCCCAGCCAGGGTGGGGCAGAGTATGGGACAGGGCTGTGGCTCGGACAAGGGAAGGGTCGTGCCCCCAGATCTGTGTGGGGTGAGGTGGCTGGTCTGTAGCTGCGGTCTGGAGCCAGGGCTGCCCTGGGCTTTTCTTGACAGGGGCTATGGAAGGGGCTACAGCCACCCCAAATTTTGCCATAGCCCCACTCCCAGTGCCGCTGCCACACACCCAGCACAGCCCAGGCTCTTTACTGCACATGGTGGGAGGTAGGGGTTGTGCCAGGAAGGTCTGAGGCTGTGCCAGGCATGTGGTGGCAGCTCTGGAAGCGGGCCTGTGGTGAAATTTGGGGTGGCTGTAGCCTTCTCCGTAGCTGCCCGCCCCAAGCCCAGCCCCTGCCCAGCAGCTGCAGCCCACCCACAGCGCCCCGAGCAGATCCAGGGGTATACCCCCACCCCAGGGTATGCACAGTGGCAGGAGCCACCGCCCCACTACTCCCCCCCTCCCCCCATGCCCCGATGAGCTGCAGCTCCATCCTGTGCCCCGCCTCAGCTGGGCAGCACCTACCCCAACCCCTCCCTCACTGCAGGGGGCATTGATCTGCCCCCCTCATGCCCCTTCCCTCCCTCCTCCTTTTCCACCACAATAGACTTACTAGCTGCATGCAGCTCTCCACACTATTTTGGATATCGGATCGGTATTGGCCCCCAAAATCTCTGTATGCCCTTAGTTTCTACCAGGAGAGCAGCGGTTCTTATGGTAGAAATATGGTGTCTTCAGTGGGTGACCCTGAGCAAGTCAATAAGGCCCAGATTTTAAAAGATATTTAGGCATCTAGCACAGGGAAATCATTGGTAGTTGGGAACCTAAATACTTTTAAAAATGATGTTCTCAGCTTTTTGGTGACTCATTTTTCCTACCTTCAAAATGTGGATCAGAACATTAGATGAAATGGCTGCACAATTACTAATTATTTTTTACTTCCATATTTTGGCTATCTGTTTTGAATGACAAATTATCATCTGGGCAGGTCACATGCACTCTTTGTATGTACTGGTCTTACATATTTAACATAGGCAGATTCCTTTGTGTGTGTGTGTGTGTGTGTGTGTGTGTGTGTGTGTGAGAGAGAGAGACCTTACATCACAGTACAGATCCAAACAGGTGCCCTTTGTGGCTAGAGTGAAAAGTTATGAGGGCAGATTCTGTGCTCTGCTGCTGCTTCTAATGTGAAACAAAACTAGATTTTCAGGGTTTCATATTCCTGAGTAAGGAACCCGTTTGAACTAAATGCTAAGGGAGTTGGTTTGCAGCAGTGTTGTTCCCCTGGATCACCCTGAGCGTTTATCATTTTAAATGAATTACAGGAATTTCTCTAACCAGCCTTTACTCCCATTGAAGTCAATGGCAAATCCCCTTTTATTTCAATAGAAATGTTTGTCAATAGTAAGTTCTTAACTAGCATTAACTAGCATTAAAACTGTTTAATAACAGTGAAGCTCATTTGCATGTACCTTTTAGGAAATGCTTGCAACTCTGAGCTTTTAGAAATCCTGAGTCTTACCAAATGGATTTTATTTTCTTTTGAATCATACAGAATAAATATTTGAGCTTTTTAGACAAATTACCCATCTAACTAAGTGATGATCACAGAAGCACTTTAATAATAGCTTACTGCCGTTCAGTATTTCATCTTTTCTTTCTAATTCTTTTATTATAGTTTTACTGTTCTTCAGTCAAACTTGATTGTTCCTGTATTTCCAGTGGGTGTGTTGTTATGTACCATTTGAATGCTAAGGGTCAGATATAGTCTCCAGATGTATTCATACTGCTGTCAGTAGGAAAGAAACACACTTACCAAGAGACAAAAGTTAGAGGTAAATTCTGTATATGAAGTAAACTACTGATTTGGGGGTTTATTATGAGGCTCCCCAAGAATCCATGGGTACATGGTATATGAATGTCTTTCAACTAGAGAAAAAGCTAATCTTGAAATGGCATTTACTTTGGTTTTTATTACGTCTTAGGGAAAGATTCTTCTCCAAATCTTCATGAATATAATTGTATATTGGATACAGTAAGGTACTTTATATTTCAGGACTCCTTGTTTATAGGCTGAAAATGCCATGAAGTTTGACATAAATTCTTCCCTTTCTTCTTCTCTCTTCTTTCTGGTTTTAATAATTAAAGGGTCTCCTGTGCTCCCACTGGAGGAGATGAATTCAGTAGGTACAGAGGCAGACCTCAAATGTGTTAATGTTTTTTTCCCTTGTGAAATCATTAGTAACACCTGTTTTCTGTATTATATACAGCTGCAAAAAGAAGCCCTGGACATCAGCCCCATGAGTACCAGGAGCTAAAACAGAGGTCCTTAAATAAAGATGCCCATCAGGGAAGCAAGTCCAGTGACTCTGGAGAGGAAGCGGATAAAGATTTTATTTTTGTTTAGCTATCAGTACAAGTGCTTGGTAGTGCAAGATCCTTTATAGCAATCAGGGTACAGCAATCAATGACCCTTCTTACCAGCCACTGTTTCACCATGGGTGCATTTTCCTACAGAACTCTAGATGATCATGATTTATAGTTCAATCAGTATGCATTTATTTTTGTCTTTAATTTCTGTTATGTATGATTTCAGACATTCCTTTCCATGCCTTTGCTAAAGCCAGCAATCATTTCGTGTATTCTACTTGAATTTCTCTGAAGCAGCTACAAAGCATGCCCTGCATTAGGGCATTGAGAAAGCAAAGCAAATTAACTGGACATTGTCTTACACTAATACACTGTACAGCAGGTAATGTGTTGTACTGCTGAATGTAAATGTGTCAATTCTGCACGTGACTTAACTATAAATATATTCTTGCGGTATGCAATTGCACATTGTAATTATATTAACAGAGCACACTAATAAAATAATTTGTATAAATTATATATATTAGATGCTTGGGTATGGTTTTTACATTCTCCCCTAGGGAGCTCCTTTCTTCCTGTTATTGTACTGTACATAAAACTCAAACCCTTACACTTGTGTACTGTCAAAAAGCACAACAAAGAAAAATCTGAATGAAATATAATCTTGTTATGCTTCCACATTCATATATTAATGTATATAATTGATTGGAATGAGGGCAATTAACATTTTATTAATATTGGTGTTTTCTAGAGGCCTTCTTAAGTTCTGTCTGCATATTAGCTTACTTTTAATGTGTAATTCTATAAGAAAAATAGTTTGACACCTGTAAAAACAATTCTGCTTTTTTGCGTATTTCACAGACATTCACTTACATTACAGGTCAAAGGGATTTTATTCATATGTATATTTGTACCAATAAAATGATTTTACAACTGACATATCAGTCTTTCTTTTTGGGTATAAAACTTTTTTTATCATCTGTTAGTTTTATATCTCTGAATGAGGATTGAATGTCATATAGAGATGAGCCTTACAATTTTAAAAATGTTTAAATCTTTTTTTGATTGTACAAACAAAGTTTCTGTTAGAAATGGACAGGAAGTCTGTTATGGTTTTCTATGTAAAATTATTTAAGGGAGATGTATTTACGAGTAACTTTGCTAGTAGCTTTTAGATGGAGGATTTTTCACACAAGCTAATAGCTCCTCTTAAGAATACCCAGTTTGTGTACTCTGCGCTGCATTAGAAGTACAGAGCTTGTGTCTTCCAAATGTGAACAACACCTACATGATTTCAGTGGTTCTGCTTGTCTCCAGTTACTCACTCAAATGTTTGCAAACTTCTGCTTAATTACTTCTGTGTGCTGTCTCTGTGTGCTGTCTCTTGTGCCAAGTGGTAGAATATAATTGCACATCAGAGTTGCTAGAATTTGACAACCACGTTGTATTCATTTTGTACAAGCCTTACTTATAGAGCCACGTACAGAATAATAGGAAATTGGACCTGCTGCATAGCAAGACATTTCTAGTTTTGCCTCAGTACAGTCCAGGAGTTCATAAGTGAAAACTTTGCACTACTAACCATTTTTCTCTACCTCAGAACTTCACTCAGCTAATTCTTGCTCCTTAATTGTAAGCTAATGAGACTAAGCTAGTTTACTAATTGGGAAAAGGAAAAACTGAGAAGAAATACCTTATAGAAGAAAATCTAGCTAACTAACCACCATCTAAACTTGTATGTGGATTTTAACACAGGAAACACCAGCACCACTAAAATAGATGGAAAATCAGAAATGTTCAAAGTTTATTTTCTTAGGGATTTAATTTACCAGCAAGCCGTCAAGCTTTATTAGGTATGAATAAAAATAGAACTTACCTGACAACCACTTAGAAATGTCTCACTTTCTGCTTGGTCTCTGTCTCACCTTTCAAGCAGGACCCCAGTCATTTGAAGTGCTGCAATAAGTAAATCATCTCCCTCAGGAATATATGCACACCCCTTAACCTGGTGTTTAGTGGAGCTGAATTGAGCTGGTGTTGAATGGAGCTAGTTGAACCAGTGACAAGTATATAAAAAGTATTGTTGAAAAAGGTGTGTCTGTGGAAGGAAAATGTATATCTACACAACTACACAGTGGGTGAGTCTACACATTCATTAATATGCAGTAGTTACTGCACATTTAGTTGAGTATTTGCTTAATGAAGTACTAACTAAATACACAGTAACTACAGTTACTCCACAGTCGCGCTAGTGCAGCTTTTTTAGTGATGCTTGCTACACAGTAGCCTAATACTACTGTGCAGTCTCGTATTAACATGGTTTTTGCCCAGCACACTACTGCACAGTGTTATTAGGTTGCCATGCATCAAGCATCTTGATAGATGCACCCATATGGCATAAAGATTCCATCAGCATCAGCCTGAGAGAGCAGTATTTCACACAAGTTAGTTATGTATGTCATTCCAAAAAATTTACCTATATACCACACCATCTATATACGTTCTATTCTAAGATTGTACTACTGAGGTTTTCTTTTCCTTTTATATCTTCCTGTCTGTAAAGTTATCTGTCTTAGTACAAGTGACTCAAATTGCATCCATAAAACCCACTAAAATAATTTTTCTGCACCGAAGAAGTCATGAATTTAAGCTCCAATATTTCAGGACTTTTCAGGGTTCGAAGTAAATGTTTCTTTGCAAAGCTTTGAATTTTATGTTCCATTGCCATAAAGGCCCCACTTTCTAGCTCTACACTGTCATGAAATACTGTGTCTAAGTTTGTCACTGTGCAGGATTCACTGTTGCCGAATCACAGACCTTTAAGACAAAGTAAATTGGGGATGGACAAGGCAAATTCCCCATTTAGGTGGCAAAAAGGAAATACTTCTATGCCAGGTTGCTTAAAAGAATATGAAGCTTGAGGTTGCTGAGGAGATTAATTACATTGTATGCATACATGCACCACATGGAGTGGTTCTATCTATGTGAGAAATTACAGAGCTATGTGATAAGTACATGTTTAGTGTACCCTTTTAAGTCACTTGCCTACCTTCTACTCGCTAATCTAGGTACTCCAGGGCTACTTCTGATATTCCCGACTGTGAGCTAACTTCACACAGCTTCCATTTTAAAGTAGCTTAGTAGCAAAATATTTCCTTCTACTGTAATGGATGTCAAAGTTTTACCCTGACACATTATTGTATACTAACCTAGTTAGCGTTATTTAAGTCATAACTGATTACTGCACTTGCCACACTTGCCAAGTCCCTTTAGTGACTTATGGAGGCTATTACAGTAGATAAGCTAAAAATTCTTATTCTTTCAATAAAATAAAACTTTTCTATATTGGCAGGCATCACTGAGTACCTGAGGCCCTATATCCATCAGTAAAGCAAACAAAAAGTTTTACCCTTTCAATGGAAAAGGCATAGAGACACCTGTCTCCACCCTCCTAGAAAAAGTCCCTTTTCCTCTTCCAAATTAGTGCAACCAGCTTTCACTACAGCATGGTTGTGATTAAAGAGCAAATAAGTCACAGCCTAACACAAGCCATACATAGATGGGGTTATAACTCATAAGCTAAACATAGATGGGGAAAAATCACAGCTGCCATCTGGAAATCAAAAAGCAGGGATGCATCTGTTAACTGAGCCGTGAGCTGTATTGGCAAAGGGCCAAGCACCAATTTCCAGTAGATGTCCTCATCACCTTACCTCACCCTTTAGTATCCCATCTGGACTGTGTTCAAGCCAAGATTCCCCCAGGCCTGTCTCCAGCGCTGACCTGAACCGGGGAGGACACACAAAGCATAGCATCCAGGTTATAAAGAGCTGTATGTCATTTGCTTTACAGTGACCAGCAAAACGGAACTTCTCTCTCTCTCTCTCTCCCCCCTAGCAGCTCTGTGTACCCTGAACAGGAAGAACAGTTACAGAATTCTACCCAGCACCCTCACAGAAGAATAGTAAGTATTTATTACCTAGGACTTGTGTTCCTGCATTACTGGTACTCTTTTTGACTGAAGTCATATGCAAAGGGTCCCAATCAAGACAAAGGCCCCCTTGCACTAGGTCAGCATTTCCCAACTGGTGTGCCTTCAGACATCACCAAGTGCGTTGTGGGATCTTGGGGGAAGCGTGGCTTCTGCGGGGGCATGGGATGGGAGACACTGTGCAAGTGTGCTGTGGGATGAAAAAGGTTGGGAAATGCACTAGAGTCTACATAGAGTGCCAGGCTTGGTGGCAGCAGGCAAGTCCCTGCTCCCTTTCCCCTCCCCTTCACTTTCCCGTCTGGCCCAGAGGCTCCAACTGAAGGAAGCAGCTATGTGAGATGCTGGGATGGGACAGGGATGAGTGGTATCAGAGAGCAGTCACCCACCTCCTCCAGTGCCTGCTCCAGGCCAGTGGAGGATAACTAGGGGAGATCAGGCAAGGAGCAGGTGCTGAAGGGGGTACCCACCTGCCACTGCTGCTGTCCCCAGCTGAGCTCAGCACCCCATGAAGTTGTTCACAGGAGCCTCTAACTAGAGTGGGGCACAAGTGGATTGGGGCTTCCCTTGGCCCTAGGTCAGCTGGGAGCAGCAGCATTGGAGGGCAGGTCACCACTTCTTAGGCCCAAACATACATCCTGTTGGAGGTAATGTAGAGGGAGGAATGGGAGGATAGGGAAGGTGCTGGTGAGAACCAGAGGGGAGTGCTGAGAACAGGCCCGTGGGGAGGTCTGGGGATCTTACTTGCTTAGGGGACTCAAAGAAGTCTCAGGTAGCTGCTGCCATGGCATGACCTGTTTGCAAAGGTGGCACCAGTTACATCTCCCAAATGACATTTTACAAAATCCTAAACCCATCCATGTTGTGAAGTATCATGTTCTGTCAGTGGTTCTCAACTTATTTTGTACAAAGGCCCATTTGTAAACATCAGTGGCCAGTCCCGACCCAGTACCCCTCACTCCTGACTCGCTGCCTCCAGGCCTCAGCCCCACAGTCTGTGGGGCAGGGGGTGGGTGTGTGGTGGGGAGAAGCCCAAGCAGCTCCTTGCATGCTGGACTTGTGACTGTCTGCAAGGGAAAAGCCACAGATTCCCATGGTTTTTCTCCTTTAATTGAGAATCCATTTTTAAAGTCTGTTTGCAACCCTTTCATATATTCTTGTGACCCACTTTTGGATCATGACCCACAAGTTGAGAAATGCTATCCTAGGTCATTCAGCCAGCTAATAGCAGACCAAGAAATAGGCTTCAGTCTCTTGATTCCCAGTCTAATACCCTCTCCCCTACACACTGTGCTGTCTGCTAATTATACAGGGTCTTCATAAAGTCCTTGTGCACTTTTAAACTTTAATAACTTAGGTTGGTCCTTGCTGACATGCTCAGAGACATCAGTGAGGACTATGCTGGATGCTATATATAGCCCTGAACAGTTTATAGTCTCTCTAAAAACAATGACAATATGTGGATGTTCTGGATCAGTGAAATGCCAGCTCAATCTTTTGGCCCTCTAAGCCAAATGAGTGGTGTGGGGCTGGTCCACAGGCCAGATCCAAACTACTGCCTCTACACAGGCCTTCATGCTGGGATCAGGGCCCTGAGACCCTGCCCCACCTCCACCTAGCCTCCTCTGCCAGGATGGGGACCCCAGGACCTGTGCTACCTCTGTCAGGCTCTGCACACTAGACTTGGGGCCCTGGGGCACTGCACTGACCTCCGCCTGGCCCAAGGTGTGAGGTTCAGGCTCAAGGGCCTGTGTTGCCTCCACCCAGCCCTGTGCCAGTTTCAGGTCCTGCACTGCCCAGTACTACAGATCTAACATGTAGGGCCATGGCTGCAAGACTCCCCAGAGACCTGTGAGAAGTCCCACAGGCCAAATAACAAGACACCATGGGCTGGATCTGGCCTGTGGGCCAGGGATTGAGCACTAGGGATGTGCAAAATTTCACCAGCAGTTTCATTTTGATGCTGTTTCGACTCGTTTCGAGCTTGAAACAGCAAAATCAAAATGAAACAGAGAGCTTCGAAACATCCTCAAAATGAAATGAGGCAAGTCAAAATGTTTCAAAATGTTTTAAACGTTTCAAGTTTCGAAGCTCAAGCTGGGCTTGCCTGCAGGGAAACAAACTAAAGTAAGGGGAGGAGGAGGAAGGACTGCTCTCATTATTGACTGTGTAGCTGGCCAGTGACTGTCGTCCTTCCCTGAGGTCTCTTCCAGTCCCAGTGGCTTGGGGGAGGGATAGAAAAACTACATAAAAGGCAGCACTGTTTGAACTGTCCTGCTTTCTGCCTTGGTGTCAGTTGAGTGAGGGTGTGCCTTAACACACACACAGTGTCACACAGCCATGTCACCATGTCACAAGTTTTGCCTGTCAGCAGCCAGAGATGCAGGGCCCCAGAACCCAGGCTCCATTGCACCTACGTCCTTGACATCTGGCAGGCTTCATGGCTGCAGCAGGGTCTGTGTCATGTTTGCATTTCACTTCAGTAGACATTGTCAGATATTGGCAGTTTAAAACTGTCTTTGTAATTGCATGTATGAAATTTATTTTCCACTAGGAAAATCTTGAGACTTCCCTTTTAACCATGCCATTGCTTTCACCAAAGAGGTTGTATTGTGGCTCTCTTGGCCAATGCGATTCCTCCCCTCCCATTTATAAGAACAAGAGACCAACAGTGACTACAGGAGTTCCCCTGTGTCACAAACCTGATTTAAGGTACAAAAGGCTTGCAAATTTTACCTGCTTCCCTTCCAGTCTGTATATTAGACTGAGGCAGGAACAGGCACACGCACTTGCTGGTGGGAAGTTCATCACTACTGGTTTGGTATAGTCAGGAATGGATGGGTGGACTAAGATCTAGATCAGAAAGGCACTTGAGATTCCACTTGATTGCCAGATAAAATACTTGAAGGCTGCTTTTGCAGTTCTCTAGCTAAAAAATTGTGATGTAAAGCAGATTTGTTCCAGAAAAATAACTGCTTACTGACCATGCTTACAGTTATTTGATGCATTGCTCAGGGATAATTGACTCTTTCCTGATGCTCTTCTGCAGTTGTTAAAGGAATGTTCACAGAAGATCCTTTTTTGCAAAGCTAGAAGGGGCATCAGTGAAGAGTTGTCTGAAACTAGTGACATGAGGCAGAGATATTTATTCCAGGCCCAAAGGAAGTTTCTATCACAGTTGTGAGTACAATCTGGGAGTCCTTGCCCCCCTGCCCTGGCCAAGGTGAGTGTGTTTATATTATATAGGGAGAGGAGGATCCACGCAGTGAACCAAAGACTGCGGAGCTGGTGTCATCGGGAAGGCTTTGGCTTCCATGACCACAGCCCGCTCTTTGGCGAGAGAGGCAGCAAGCTGCTGGGAAGAGATGGCCTCCACCTCTCCCCCCTGGGGAGGAGGCTCTTCTCAGCCAGGCTGGCTGACCTGCTCCACCGGGCTTTAAACTAAGCCTGCTGGGGGATAGGGGGACTACTGCCACTGCTGGCCCGCTGAGCAACCCTTGCAAAGCCAGCAGACCAAGGCACTTAAGGGAGCCCACCCCTGCCCCAGCCCTGGCACAATCTGTGGGCAAGGCAAGAGCCGCTAAGGGCACACTTGCCTGCCTGTACACTAATGCCAGGAGCCTGGGCAACAAGCAGGAGGAGCTTGTCCTCCTGCTCAGTGCAAAGAATTATGATGTCATTGGGATAACGGAGACCTGGTGGGACTCCACCCATGACTGGACCATGGGTATAGAGGGCTATACCCTGTACAGGAGGGATCATGTTGACAAAAGGGGCGGGGGTGTAGCTCTCTATGTGAAGGAAAGCTACATGTCCCTGCAAGCTGATGTTGGCGACCGGCATGGACAGCTAGAGACCCTCTGGGTAAAAATTCGTGGGAAAAACGGCACAGGGGACACAACGGTGGGAGTCTACTACAGACCTCCCACTCAAAGTCCTGAGCTTGACCAGGAGTTGCCCGGGAACTGACTGAGGCCACTTGCTCCAGGACCTTGGTTGTCATGGGTGACTTCAATTACCCGGACATCTCGTGGGAAGATCACTCAGCAAAATCCGAGTGGTGGCAAAGCTTTCTCTTGTGCGTGGATGACCTCTACCTGACTCAAGAAGTCTATGGGCCAACGAGAGGCAAAGCGCTGCTCGACCTGGTACTGGCTACGGGGGACGACCTAATCGGCGACCTAGTGATCGATGGGAAGCTGGGTGACAGCGACCACGAGCTGATCACCTTCACCATCCGCCATAAAGCTGGCAAGTCAGTCAGCAACACGGAAGTCCTTGACTTCAGAAAAGCCGACTTTGACAAGCTCAGGAGGCTTGTCGGTCAGGCCCTCAGGGACTATGACCCCAGGGAGATGGGAGTTCAAGAAGAGTGGTTGCTTCTCAAGGAAGCGATCCTCAATGCACAAGCTAAATCTGCTCCAACATGGAGGAAAGGCAGCAAGAAGGCACAGCAGCCCTCCTGGCTCTCTAGGGACCTAGTGGACCTCCTGCAGCTAAAAAGGAAAGCCTACAAAGGATGGAGGACGGGATTCACCTCCAAGGAGAATTATTCTGCGCTGGTCCGGTCCTGCAGGGAGCAAACCAGGAAAGCCAAGGCTGCAACTGAACTCCAACTAGCTTCAAGCATCAAGGACAACAAAAAGTCCTTTTTCAGATATGTGGGGAGCCGGAGGAAAAGCAAGGGCAACGTTGGACCCCTGCTAAACCAGATGGGGCAACTGACAACTGATGCCCAGGAAAAAGCCAACCTATTAAATAGGTACTTTGCGTCAGTGTTTCATCAGTGCCATGGGACGCCCATGCCTGCTAAGGGGCAGGGAGATCCGGGTGATGGGGATCCCCTACCCTCCATAAATGCTGACCTCATGAAGGAACACCTTGAGAAGCTGGATACCTTCAAGTCAGCCGGCCGTGACAATCTGCACCCCAGGGTACTCAAGGAGCTGGCGAGCGTCATAGCCCAGCCCCTGGCACGGGTCTTTGAAAACTCCTGGTGCTCTGGTGTAGTGCCTGAAGACTGGAAGAAGGCCAATGTGGTGCCGATCTTCAAGAAAGGGAGGAGAGTGGATCCGGCTAACTACAGGCCCATTAGCCTGACTTCTATCCTGGGGAAGATCTTAGAAAAGTTTATTAAGGAGGCCATCCTTGATGGACTGGCCCAGGCTAACATCCTAAGGGATAGCCAGCACGGGTTTGTTGCGGGTAGGTCTTGTTTGACCAATCTCATTTCCTTCTATGACCAGGTGACCTATCACCTGGACAAGGAAGAAGAGATTGATGTCATATATCTTGACTTCAAAAAAGCCTTTGATCTGGTATCCCATGATCACCTCTTGGCCAAACTGGCCAGTTGTGGCCTGGCTCCACCACGATCCGCTGGCTGGGAAACTGGCTCCGTGGTCGGACCCAGAGGGTTGTGATTAATGGCAGTCACTCATCGTGGTGCCCTGTGACCAGTGGGGTCCCTCAAGGCTCTGTCCTGGGACCCATACTGTTCAACATCTTCATTAACAATGTGGACATTGGAGTCAGGAGTGGACTGGCCAAGTTCGCCGATGACACCAAACTTTGGGACAAAGCATCCACGCCAGAAGATAGGCAGGTGATCCAGGCTGACCTGGACAAGCTCAGCAAATGGGCGGACAAGAACCTGATGGTGTTTAACACCGAAAAATGCAAGGTTCTCCACCTTGGGAGGAAAAACCTGCAGCACCCTTATAGGCTCGGCAGTGCTACGTTGGATAGCACTACAGAAGAAAGAGACTTGGGGGTCATCATTGACCACAAGATGAACATGAGCCTGCAATGCAATGCTGCGGCTAATAAAGCGACCAAAACGCTGCCTTGCATCCATAGAAGCTTCTTGAGCAAATCCCAGGACGTCATTCTCCCCTTGTACTCGGCCTTGGTGAGGCCGCAGCTGGAGTACTGTGTCCAGTTTTGGGCTCCACAATTCAAAAAGGATGTGGAGAAGCTTGAGAGAGTCCAGAAGAGAGCCACGCGCATGATCAGAGGTCAGGAAAACAGATCTTACGATGTTAGGCTGAGAGCCATGGGACTCTTTAGCCTGGAAAAGCGCAGGCTCAGGGGTGATCTGATGGCCACCTATAAGTTTATCAGGGGTGACCACCAGGATCTGGGGGAATGTTTGTTCACCAGAGCGCCCCAAGGGATGATGAGGTCAAACAGTCACAAACTCCTGCAAGACCGTTTCAGGCTGGACATAAGGAAGAATTTCTTTACTGTCCGAGCCCCCACGGTCTGGAACAGTCTGCCAGCAGAGGTGGTTCAAGCACCTACATTGAACACCTTCAAGAGTAAATTGGATGCTTATCTTGCTGGGATCCTATGACCCCAGCTGACTTCCTGCCCTTTGGGCAGGGGGCTGGACTCGATGATCTCCCGAGGTCCCTTCCAGCCCTAATGTCTATGAAATCTATGAAAACCTCCTTGTCAAGCCCTATGGAAATAGGTCTGGCTCAGTGCACAAACAAACTCAGAAAAATAGGCAGCACATACAGCTTTCAAAAAATGTTGTGACTCAAGAGTTGTGTAAGCTGTCATTGCTGCCTGATTTGTGGCCTTGGTTGCACACTGAATGGGAACAGGTTGGTGGGGCTGTCTGGCAGGGCTGACCAGCTATGTACATCAGCAACGTGTTTATAGGCATGATCCAATTTTCTGAACTTGATTGCTTGTGGTGTGACAGGGAGTAGGTTGACTTCCTCCAGGGTGACATCAGATGATCAGAGATCCCAGTATTTCTATAGGTTTATGAAGATGTTGAGGACTGCTAAAGAGCTAAATGACCCAAGTACTTGCATTTTAAAAAAGTAAAGAAAATTGAAAGTGAGGCACCAATCTTAAAGTCCCCTTTGGCGCAGCTGGAGCTAGAGATGCCTCACAGGAGCCCTAGGAGCAACACTGCCACTAAGTGAGCTCAGAGCCTTGGCTTGTGGTGGGAATGTGACCAGACAGAAAAGGACCTGCTGTCTGTGCTCTCTGGATTGCACTGATTCTGTTAGATTACTTGGGAGCACAAGGCACACATAAAATCTGATCGTTAACCATTAGGAATCGTTAAGAAAGAAGCCCCTTCCAGGGGCAGAACTAGTGAGGGAGTGGCAACATGACCACATCCCCATTTGGCTGTATGATGCATGCGCAGTGAGCTCAGAGAGCTCACCAGCATATTGTTGGAGCTCCTGTTGGGAGCTCTGCTGTGCTGGGAGCTTTGTGAGCTCACTGGCTTGTCTACCCAGAAGCCCTGCTTTCAAGCAGCTCTGGAGCCTAATGCTGTTTGTTTTTTCCCCTCCCTCCTCCACCTACTCCCTCCCCTGAATTCAGCAGCAGAAAAAAGGAGGGGACAAGCAGTCAGTAACAATGTTCAGCCTCTGCTTTTACAAGGCCCAGGGGCTGCATTCTGCCACTGCTCATTCCCTCCTTGCTCCTGGTCCTTAACTGGGGGTGGAGGGGAAGAGCAAACAGCAGTAGTCTCCAGAGCTGCAAACAGTAACTCTTAGTAGCCCCTATGCCAGTGAAGTAATAGGAATCACAGCACCTGGGGGCTCCCAGCAGGAGCCACACTGACATGCCAGTGAACTCTGAGACCTCGGTGATATCCAGAATCACAGTGAGGGGCTGTGTGGCACCTACACAATGAGCTCTCTTCGGTGCACATGCACCAAAAAGTTGAAGGGGGTGTGGCTGCACCCCTGTCACGCTGATCCGGGCTCTGCCCCTGGTCCCTATGGAATGCGCTTGAACAGCTTCAATGCAAGTTAATAAAACTCAATAACTATGAGTGAGGATAAGGTGCTGCCCAAGAGTGATGTTCAAAAACTAAGCAGATACAACACCAAGGGGTCTGTGGAACAGAAGAGAGTATCCATGTGCCCTCTTTGCCACCTCTTAAGGGAGGCTCCAGGAAACCTAACAAAGCACTGAACTGGCTGGACACTGCTGTCCACAGATTCAATCTTGGCCATTAGCCAGATCACAAAGCTCTACAGGAGGTTATCCTGCTACCAGGTGTGGGATGACCTGGGTGTGCAGGATGGGCTTCTGTTCAAAGGAGCCCTAGAAGTAATCCCAACAAGTTTGAAAGGTGACATCATGAAATAGATGCACTCTGTGTGCCTGGGAATACAGGCATGCTTGAGGTGAGCCAGGCTGTGTATCTACTGGCCTGGCATGGACACCTAATTGAGGATGTACATGAAATACCTTGAGGAGTACAAGTACTTGATTTATTAAATCCCAACTGGACTAAAAAAGGTTGGAACAGGCCTCTTCATTTCAATAAGAGGAACTACAAGCTCAGTGTAGATTAATATTTCTGTGAGGCAAACTCTCTGAAGGACACGCAAGATCCTATGCTCTGGAAAAAGGAGGAGCATTTTGCAAGCTATGGCATAATGATACTTAGACACAAGTTCCACAGCTGATGACAGCAGAGTTCAAGGAGTTCAGCACCACATGGAAATTTGACTCAAGACCTTGTCCCTAGGGTACCCACAAAGCAACAAGGCAGCGGAGCTGGTAGTTAAGGCAGCCAAATGACTGAAGGCTAAGATAATCCCTAAAGCGATCCCTAACTAGTATTGTTGGACAATCACACCCAAAGACAAGATAGTAGTCCTGTGCAAGGACTGGTGGACCAACGATACTTATCATGATGGATAGTTGAGTGCAACCTAGAGGAGTAATGATAATAATACACAGTACAGAGACAAATAAGAGAATGGAAATTACACAGGCAGCCTGCCACAACAAAGGAATTTGGGGTCAAAGACCATTATGCACAGGAGAGTAGGGCTATGTCCAGTCACCAAATAGCGACACAAAGAAATGGCAAAAGGCAATAGGAGCCCACCGTTTTTTCTGAAGTAGTTACAGACTTCAAACAGTAGTGAGACACAATAGAAGCCAGTCATGAAACAGCGGCATATAGCTGGCAGGTCTAGATAGATTTGCACTGATGCCTCAACATAATTCTATTGTCTTGCAAGACAGGCAGATGCCTACTACTAAATTAGAGAACACCTGGCTAGACTGCAATACTGCAGAAAAGCTCTTGGGGTGCTTTTATGAAGCTGAATGAATCAGTAATGTACTCTTGCTGAAAAAAAGTTAATATACTGAATTGTATTAAAAGGAGTTTTGCCAGTAAGTCATAGGAGGGATTCTTCCACTCTGTTCAGTATGCCAGCAAGGCCTCAGCTGAAATACTGTGTCCTGTTTTGGGCACTAGACATTAAGAAAGATGTAGAGAAACTGGAAAGAGTCCAGTGCAGAGCACCAAAAATGATAGAAGTCTGGGAAACATGACTTAGGAGAAAAAGTTGGGAGACCTGGGATTGTTCATCTTGGAGAGAAGACTGCAAGGGGATTTGATATGTCATCAAATATAGAGGGTGGTTATCAAGATAATGATGACATTCTCTGTAGCCAAAGGGGACTGCAACCAGGAAAATTTAGGTTGAATTTTGGGAAGAACTAACCTTGAATGATCATGGAATCTCCATTTGTAGATGCTTTTAAGTGCGGGTCATTTAAATGAAATGAGTTAGGGATGATTTGTCTTGAACAGTTGGCTGAACTACCTGACCTAATAAGATCCCTTCCAGCCCTAATTTTTTGAGATTCTCTGATTTTGAGACTGGGGCTGGGAGCACTTAAATTGAACCACGGCCATCAGCTGCTTTGGTGTGGAAAAGTCAGAAATAAGGTAGCTAGATAAACAATATGAAGTACCAGCACCCAAAAGAATAAATGCAGCAAGGCAGAAACAAATTCTGCACTGCCAATGGTAACACAAGCAGGAAAGGGGGAACTACCTCTATACCCAGGTGTTAAGCTTCTATCTCATCTGTCAGCTCATTAATTTGCTTGGTTTACCTTCCAGCTGTTAGGAAACCAGCATATTTAAAATGCTGTGAAGTCTAAGTAGCTGTAAAAGGTGGTCATGTCTTTCCAGTGGGCTATGTACTAATAAATTGATTCCAACCAGCCAGCAAACACTTGTATAAAAAAACATGGCAATAAAAATCATTGAAAGGAAAGAAGTAGCAATCTGCATGGAACCTAAAAGGAAGAGAACAAGTTGTAGGAAAGGAAAGATGGGAAGAGGTGTCAGGAAGTTTGTGTGTATGCACCTGGCTAAAATGCTACCTGGAGTTGCAGCACACTTGCAGGGAAGAGTTCAACCAAAATAGTTTTTGCAACCATGTTTTTAACCAGCACCAGGTACTTGGAACAGAGAAACCACCAGACTTCAAGCTTTACTTTACCAGAGATCAGTTGCTACGTGCTGGAGGTTATAGCGCACAATTCCCCATTCTGGGGTTTCTTGCACTTTACTTCAGAGTACCCAGTACTGTTGTTCACAGCAGGAAACTGGACCACATGGACTATTGGTCTAACCAAATACAACAGCTCCTATGTTCCTACCTTTTCAGTCACTGAAGCCAACTTGTTCTGAAAGATCAAAGCCAATCAAAGAACATGTGCATTGAAAAAAAAGGAAACAGCATGTGTGAGTCAAATTTGGGGGTTGGGGGTAAAGATCTGGCAATAAAGCAAGGAGCTTTGGCTTTGCTATCCACGTGCTTTAGGACTTTTCTCTACATCCACATCCATTTGCAGAGGTCCCTTTTCCCACAAAGCCCATTAAAGCAAGGACAGACACAAAAAGTAGAAGGATTAACCTTTTTCTGAAACATATGCTTAGTGTTTAAATAAAGACTTCTAGGAGCCACAGGCCACGTTATACTGGCAGAGTTTAACCAATAAGTAATTTGGAGGCACTGGACTTGGACTTGGGCGATCTAAACCTCCTCTATCATAGTATGTGTATGTGACTTTGGGCAAGTGTCTATCTATGCCAGCTGTTCCCAAACTGTGATGCAGGTACCACCAGTGGTACATAGACAACCTATCAGTGGTACGTATTAACAGATTTATTATATATAGTTTATATTGTCAAATTTATATGACAAAAAATTGCTGGTGGTACTTAATGTTGAACTGAAAAATTTGCTGGTGGTACTTAGAATTGTATCTTTTTAAACTGGTGGTGCACAATCTGTCAGAGTTTGGGAACCACTGATTTATGCTTCAGTTGCCCAGCAGTAGATGCCGCATGCTTTGTCTGTTTAAATTGTATAATTTAACTTAAATCGTGTTTAAGTTAGCCTGATTAAATGTGTAAGAAACCAGTCCATTGTTGTGCTGCTGCGCCTGCACACCGCGCCCACATATTGCCCCGTACATAGTATCCTTATGTGTCGGCATATCGCCGCCTACGGCCCTACTGGCCGACGGGCATGCGCGGCCAGCGTGGAATCATCACGTGATTTCAAGTAATTGAGCCCACCAGTAACTCCCGCACTTTTTAACTGCCGCACTGTTCAAATCAGGCCATGAATGGAATGCCTGAAGCTGACTGGGTGAAAGCGCGCCTCAGGGTTGCGACGAGTATAAAAGGTGGTGGCTGACGCCACTCGGGGAGGACTTAGCGAAATCCACCAAGCGTGTAACTTCCACATGCCACGGGGACCGGCCACCCACGTGCCTCCCGCCATCGAAAACTCCCGGTGTACCTCTTCCCCGGTTAGCACATCGGATCCTACGAGCAGTTCTGCTTCACGGTAACCAGTGAACGTTGTATCAAAGCTAAATCTTTGTAAGAAGTCTGCAGCCTGCACCTCTGACGCGGAGTGTAAGTAAAAATAAACTTGTTTGTACCCATATGAGTGAGTTCCCTGCCTGCCTTTATAAGTCCAGATACCTGACGAAAGCACACCCCTTTGTGACCCGCTCGGGGAAGCAACAAAATGAATAGTCTAGGTAAGGCCTCTTCAGGATGTGCAGTGCCTCATAGAGTAGACCTGCAACCTCCACTGAGGTTCTAGTGTAACAATAATAAGTAACCACATACTTGCACCAAAATGCTAAGCTATTGGAATCATCCACCTACCCAGCCTAAAGCTTCAACTTTTTGAAGAAAGATGGAGAAAACTTTGTGGTGCTATATCGAGTAGCTAAGGAAAAACCTCTCTGCTGAGTTAGCAGGAGCTATGCTAGTGCTAAACTTATCTCTCATTCTGTATCCTACAGCAAAATGAGTATGAAGCTCCAAAAATATAAGAACGGCCTTTCCTAACATGAAAGTAATTCTGTCAATAGGGAAGCAAAGATGTTGACTTTAACATCTCTGCAAAGCTGGCCTGGAACCCTTTTTTATGGCTATGCTTCAAGTGTATGCATTTGATAAGCCCAGCTAAGGGAAGTAAAGATTAAGAATTACAGACCTTCCCTTCTTCATTAGAGTGATCATTTAGGTAATGTCATTATGTTGTGAGGTTTTAATAATTCCCAATGCATTCTGCCAGCTGACCCCAGCTGCTGAATCTTTCAGGTAATCATTTTTTGTCTATTTCCTGATAAGTTCAACGGAAAAGGGTAAAAGCTGCACGGGAGAAAGATACATCTCAGGAAAGGCAAGAAATGGGGCTGCTCTCTTAAGAAAATTAATTTGCTTTAACTGAGCATAGGAGTAAACAACTCTGTGATCTCTGCTGAAAGTCACTGAAACAGGGAGAGCAAAATACAGAAGATTTTCTTTTTAAGGTTGCTTAATGCAAAAGACTCAGAAGTTGGCACAGCAGACACATATAGAAGATTACAACATCCACCTTACTGAAACTCCTATTAAATCCTAGCAGATTACTGAAATGATTTATGTCATTGACAACTAAGCCCCAGGGTGAGTAACGTAAATTAACATACTGTCAACACAAAAAAGGAGACAGTTTTTGCTTCCTCAACTACCCCTAACTTCTCACAGCTATGGAAACTACCTGAGTATTACAGCACCAAGTTCAGTGCTATAGACAGAAATTAGCCAGAGGTGGCAATGTGGGATGGGGAGGTACCTTTGCCTCCCCATGGGCAAGCTTGGGAGCAAAACCCCAGATCAGCAAGGGAGAGATTAGGAGACTCTCTGGGATTGCCTCTTTTTCTTCGTCTGGTGCTGCATATGGAGGGAAGAGGAGGAGCACTTGCTCCTTGATTCCTGTTCCACCCAAAGTTTAAAATCAACTGCCTGGCAGTGGCAACAGCATTTCTAGTCAGGCAGTGCTGAAGGAGTCATTTGACTTCATGGCTCACTGTAATCCACCTGATCACTTTTAAACTCTTCATTCTACAGGTGTTAAGAACCTTCTCTTCTTTTTAAGGGTCTTGATGTTCCACCAACCAAGCTAACCTTTCTTCTGCAATCCAGCTGTCTGTTTCCTGCTCCTGGTAATGGAGCTCCTATTTCACAGCCTTGCAGATCATTTCTAACTCATTCCAATGAAGTTATATTTGTTTTTGCTTCAATCCTACACTGCATACTACAGCCCTAGGCCCCTAGCATATTAGTAAACCTTCTAGTTTACTTTGAATTGAAGAAAAATGTATGGTTTTTTTAATGTGTGATGATGCACCTCACCATCTCCACCCCCATTTTCAAAATTCTAGATATGCCCAAGTCCCTAGCCTTCACTTCCTGAGCCGATAGCCCCAATCAGGTATTAGCCTTTCTTACTGATCACTCTCTGCAGCCCCCTGTTCAGAAAGGGAGGAGATTGTTTCTCCCCACAAGCCAGTGATAGGGGCAGGATCTTGACCTCACCATAAGCCCTGGGTAACAGTTTAGTAAAGAGTGTATAGGCTGGCCTCTGACAATTGTGGTGATAACAAGGAAAGGTTGGTGATCTATTGCTAGAAATAAAGTATCTGATGGGGTCAAAATGTGGTCATTGTTTCTTTTAATGCTGCTTGTCCTATCCCAACTTCCATTCTGGCCTTCATGCCAATTGATTCAGCTATCTGGACTGATCTCACTGATTTGGGAAGCTAATGTCATTCCTGCATCTGTCATTTTGTTCTCTTCTGGGGAGTCTGTGCTCAGCTAAGGGTTAACTTCTGTCCTGGGAGCTGGGCACTGAATTTGGCCTCTTTTCCCCTGTGGTAAACAAAGTAGCATGAAGCCTGGGGAACAAGCTGGCCAAAAACAATATAGTCATAACCTCTCTTTTTTTGTTGTTTGCAGATTATCTACAGATCTGGACATTTATGCATACTGTTATCCACAATCATTTGATGAATCTCCCATTCAAACCTACTTCAGCCAGTGGTTTGATTACAAACTACTTACTTTGGTTATTCTTTTGAGAATTTGCCATTGGCAATTCATTATGGGGATTATGTGACTGATTATCTAAATTATGTGATATGGCTTCTGTTCCTTAATTGGATGACTCCCAAACCCACTAAAAGTTTTCAAGATGGCTATGCAAACCCTTCCAGTATAAATACTCGTGCCTATTTTCACATGGGACCTAATCCAAATCCCACTGAAGCCAGTATGTATTTATGGCATTTCCTCTTCTTGCAAGCCAAAAGGTGCTTGTTAAATTGGACTGGAAAGTCTGTGGAAGCAATAGCTACAGTTGGAGAGAATTATTTGTTGCCAGCACTCTTCCCATCCCTGTGCAAGAATTCTTGGTTAAGATGCTCTGTTTTCAATCACAAATACAAAGACAACATACTGGGAGAGCCCCAGAAGGAGGTATTAGCTAATTTTTCCTTTCCCCTATATCTCAATCTGATCCAGTATTATTAATCTGTACCCAGATTTTTTTAGTCAAAGAAATGGTGAAAAAAACCATTATTTTCAATTTTCTCTCAAGGTGCACTCAAATCCCTCATTGCTCTTTATAATAGAACTAGCAAATTGCCTGTCAAGAATGACGGGGCAAGGGGGGACAAAGGCCTGCATCCCTCTTGCCACCCCCGCCTTGGGCCAGGGCTGGGCTGTGGCTGCTTCCTGCCTCCCTCCCCTCCCCTCCCCCCCACTCCAGGGGCTGTTTCGGGCTAGGGCCAGGGCTGAGGCCTGGGCCACTCCCCACTTCCCCCTACCACTTCAGGCGGACACCGTTCCCCCCCTCCCCCCTGCAGCTTTGGGCCGGGGCTGGGGCATGGGCTGCGTCCCATCTCCCTCTTGCTGCTTCAGGCTGGGGCCCCACACACACAGGCTGGGGCTGGGGCCTGGGCTGCTCCCCACCACCCCACCATTTCAGGCGGAGGCTGGAGCTGGGGCCTGGGCCGTTCCCTACCCCCCCGCCACCGCTTCGGGCCAGGGCCTGGGCTGCTCCCCACCTGCCCCCTTTTGCTTCAGGCTGGGGATGAGCCATTCCCCCACTCCCCCTGCTGCTTTGGGCTGGAGTCAGGGCCACTCCCTGCCTCCCCTCTGCCACTTTGGGCTGGGGCCAGGGCTGCAGTCATGGTTGCAGCAGGGTGCAGGCACCAGTAACCCCCACTCCCCTTCCTGCTCCCTCCCTCCCCTGTTCCCTGCCCATCCCCTCTCTGCCAGCTGTTGGGGGCGGGCACTGGCCCCAGCTTGAAAGAGCAGACCCAGAGGGGTGAGGCCAGCACTGCTGGCCTTGCCCTTTGCTCCATCACCTCCATTATGGCGGCACTCTGATCCCAATCATCCCCTTCTGCCTCCAAGGAGCAGGGGAGGGGGGCAAGGCCAGGGGAGCTCCCCTCCCCTTGCCTCGCCCCTTTCCCCTCTGGCCCCTCAGTCGCCACTGTCATGGCAGCGCTCCACTGTCTGTCCCTGTCTGTGTAGGGGACTCTGATTGGCTGCTGAGACAGCCAATCAGAGAGTGAAAAAGCATTACAGACAGACAGATCAACAGACAGATAGACTTAGGCTTTTATAATATTAGAATGATTTCTGAGAATTTACCCAAACCTACATAAGGACCAAAAAAGCATTTCTTGTGCTTAGACATTTAATTGCATTAATCTGAAAATAAACCAATAAGCAAACATCTGAACTAGCAGTCTGCCTTTCTGAAGCCTTAATGGAAAAAAAATCTCATCCTGCCAACTATTATTAATTTATCTTTACAGCCATTTCTGAATAAGAAGGGGAGACAAAAGCTGTGTAAAATTCAAAATACTTACCTTTGAAAATGCATGATACAATGAAAAGAAATGTGTTATTTCAGCTCCATTCTTCTGGGTGTAGTTTTAATAACAATCAGTTCGCAATCTTACTCCACAGCTTTTGTATAATGCAGAGACTGGAGAAAATCTTTTTGTTTTAAGATTATGGCATTGTACAAGAAGGGTTTATGGGAGCACTATTTTAATCTAAAATAATCCCAGTTATGTTTCATATATCACAGACCTTTAATCCCTGGCTTTATTTAATTTCTCAAAAAAAAGAAAAAGTACCTTGATTCTGCTAAGTAAATACACAGCAGATGGATTTGTTTGTTATTTTCATACTAACTCTAGTAAATCCATCTTTCAATATACATTTTAAAGCTACTGTGCTCTGAAGAAAAATCTGGTGTGAGCCTCTTCCTCTTTGAGCCAAACACACATTAGAACCTCTAAAGTTGTTCTGTGTCGCACTTAAAGCAAGATGTCAAAATAATGTGTGATGGTTCCCCTTTCCTGAATACCAGCACATTGGGGCTGGAGCAGCAGTAAGGTCAGAGGACATGAAGGTTGGTAATCATGGCTTCTCACATACTTCCCTTGCTCATAGAATTCACCCAATTCTGTTAGGCTGGAATTGTATTGATGAAATAGCTCAAATTTTGTTCAATCATTTATAGAGAGGAGTCATCCTTTTTGCCCCACAGTGTTCCCTAGTGACCACCCAAGTTACACTAGCTCATCGTTAAGAGGAAAGTTACACTTGCCCCTCCATGCACATATAACTTTAGAAATTATGGGCCGGCCACATTCTGATAATCTTTGCATTGAAAAGGAAATCAGTCCAGAAGATGCCTCCATTCAAATCTGTGAGACCACTCTGGTTGCAGGTAAACAGGTGCTCACCATGAGAAAAGATTTCAGACTCTTACAAGACTCCATGCCTTGTAGTGCAGACTGCACCAATTGCACCTTACATGATAAGCAGTGTTTAACAGTTGATGTCACTGTTTAACAGATGTATGTTGCTTCAGCATCATCTGGATTGAGGTTAACCACCTCAGTTTTTGCAAGGATTTTTATATAGTGTCCCATGCTATTAGAGAGCTTAAGGAAATGTGGAATATCATCTCCAAACTATTGCTGGTCATTCCATTAGCATCTCAGCCTTTCCAGTGTTATGGTATTCTTTTTCTATTTAATGATGATTTTGTCTGGGGTTCAAGAAGTCCCAGTCATGTTTCTTGTGAAAAGAGATGGACGGTGGACATGGTTAACAGTTGAGGAGACTGGTGTCACATTTTTAGCTAATAAGTGGGTACAGCAGGATGACCAGCATCCTCACACTCCCTTGGTAATAGTCCTGAACTCAGAGCCAGATGGACCACCAACTCTGTGGGAAATGGGTTACTGTATTTACTCACATACTGCATGCACCTTTCCCCAAAAAAATCAGCCCTTCAAAATTGGGGTGCATAGCTTAAGCAGGGAGGTGATTTTTCTTTGCTTGAATAGAAGCAGGGTGGAATAATGCAAACAGATACATATAGCATATGGCTGCCAAGACGGCTGCCACTTGCCTCTGGGGCTGCAAAGAACAGGAGTGGAGTACTGTGTTTAACCTTCTCATAGTCACTGGTGATGTAGTCTTCTTTTTTGCAATCCCTTGCAGTCAAGGATCATTGTCTTCCATGATTGTTTTATCTGTGTGTCTGAAGATGGCTGATGAGGCCTATCAAGGATTGATAGACTCTGCTACAGCCAGACATGTGTTTCTATGTGGGGTGGGTGATGCTGGTTTCTTGATTTGGTCTGCTGCTCCCACTTTTCCATCTACTATTGTTGTTGTGAGATTTCAAAATACTGAATCCTTACAACAGACTCCTCCTCCATTTGGGGCAGTTCTGGGCAATAGCCTTCCATGAGTTGACATTGATGTTGCATTTTTTTAAGTTGGCCTTGAGAACATCCTTGAAGTGCTTTCTCTGCTCTCCTCTTGAGCATACGCCTTAGCTGAGCTGGGAGAATAAAACTTGGTCCAAGAGTCTGGAGTCTACCATCCTTATGACAAGTTGTGTTTGCTTGCTAAAGGATTTTAACATTGGTGTGTCTGTCTTCTTACTGGATTTGGAGTATCTTCCACAGACAGCATTGATACTACTTTTCCAACAACTTTAGATGGCACTTTTGTGTTGTCCATGCCTCAGCTGCATATAGCAAGGTAGGGATCGTGACTTCTTGATAAACCAGGAGCTTGGTTTTGGATCTGACATTGTGATATTCTAACACCTATTTCTTCAGGCATCCAAAGGCTGTACTTGCATATTTGAGGCGATGTTGAATTTCTTCATCAATGTCAGCCTTCTGTGAGAGACAGCTTCCAAGGTGATCAGTCCAACACTCATCTGCCTCTAGCATAGCTCAGGTAATGTGGGCATCTTTGCAATCCCAGGCATGGACAATGACATCGTCAATCAGGTGTCAATGCTTAGATCATGGGGGTTGCTATGATGTCATTTTTCTGGTGGAACAAGGTGTTCGTGATGGTGAGTCCATGTTCCATGCAAGAGGAGGATAGCACTGGCGTTGACCTTTCCTACTCCTTCCTTGCTGATGGTTCTCTATCAAAGGTTAGAGTCCCTTCCAATTCTGGTGTTGAAATCATGAAGAAAAATAAGTCTGTCTCCCTCCAAAATGTCAGAAAGGATTTGGTCAGGGTTGGCATAGAATTCCTCTTTGGTTTCATCAGCATGTCAAGAGTCAGGGCATATGCCCTAATGACAGTGGCATATTGGCTCTCTGCTAGTTTCAGACAGAGATTCATAAGGTACTTATTCCAATAGGGAACTCACTGAGTTGGTTTATGAGTTCATTCTTAATGGCAAAAACAACTCCATGAAGTCAGCATTCTCCTTCCTGTTTACCCTTCCAGAAGAAGGTATAGCTGCCTCCATGTTCTTTGAGCTTTCCATCTCCCACTCACCAGGTATCGAAAATGATGATGCATCTTCACTGGTGTTTTCAACCATGGTAAAGGTGATCCTACTGGGTGTGGTTATCCAGTCAGGAACAAGGTAGACAGGCTAGGTTTAGGGCACCTTTTCTAGCTCCCTCCCCATGTGGAGTGAGCAGAGCAGATCCTGAAGAGGGCTGCTCACTCTGTTACAGCTGCTGAATTGCACTCATCTCATCCAAGTGGTAGATGACCTTCTTGTAACTGCTGCCTTTGTGCCAGTTCATAACAAGGAGCTTCCAGACCTCACAATTCTGTTCCCATTGCCATTAGCTGGTTGCCAAAGGGTTTGAGGAATGTGCTGGAAAAGCTGTTTTCACAGAAGACCCCTGTGCATGACTTCTTTTATCATGGAAAATCTGCTACAGATCGGCTTCCACACAGCTCTTGACAGAACAAGACTTTGATCAAATGGCAAGGAGACCAAGACAACTGAGGATCTCATTCCGCTGAAGGATTTATCTGCCTTCACAGCCATTGAGATTCTAACATCTGCCTTCTCTGCCATTGAGAACTTCTAAACCCATGGCTGGGGATTAGGCAGGTTTATTATAGTGGCAACCTGTACTCGCCATGTCACAGCACCATCAAAAGATATATGTGGCTTTTCAGGAAGGAAACCATTGCCATCTGCTGTTCTTACCACATCCTGGTGGTACCACCACTGCTTGGTCCATGACTGCTTATTTGTCAGACTTACTCCTGCTTATTTCACAACTACCCTTCCCTGAAGGTCATATCCACAACCTGTGGATGCACTGGGCATCAGTACAGCTCCTCCACATATACCCAGTGGTGATACAGTAGCTTTTGACTGAAAAGCCATTGAGCTGGGTGAGTGAGCTGCTGCATGCAGCCTGTAGTATCTTGATTAGGTTTGTGATATGGAAACAACACTGTGTTATTTACAGAAATGTATATAAAGAACTATTTCCTGTGAACAAATATCAGTCTTACTAGTGGCCCTGGAAGGTTCTGGGACTAGTCTTGTTGCTGTCCTGCCACACCAGGAAGTTCCTGCTGCCTCACTCGAACTGTCTCCTGAGATGCCACACTTCCTGGACACTTACACTATACTGTCAGCTGTTACTCAAAAAATCTTTCTTTCTACATTCTGGTTTCTTAAACTAAGGTGTGGGTTTTACTTTGGAACATCTGTTATGCAAGCAAATGTAGTAATTTAAACTGTGTATCCAATCATACCCTTTCTGACCGATGCTGTCAGTGAGGGTGGTGCGGTTTGTAATGTAGATGATTAGCCACTGATACCTGAACCAACTGACTGATGCCAAGCCAACTTATGTTGTTCCAAAGATTCCCAGTGACTTCAGTGGGCTTTGGATCAGGCCATAAAACCACTGAACTTGTTTCACAGAATAATCCTTGATTTTGAGGGATGCCTCTTTCTTTCTTGTTCAAAACTGTTTTAACCACGTAACCAATTACCAGTATGGTTTAAGACAGGGGTTGATCACATATGGCCTGCAGCTCAGATTTGTCCTGCAAAGCCATCAGATCTGGTCTGGAGTCATGGGGCATCAGCAGCATTTGACAGTGGTGGGCTGCACTCACTGGCCTGGGTAACAGGAAGGGTGGCAGCAGCGGCACCTGGGCCCCAGGGTTGGCCAGTCTCAATTCAAGCTGGGTCACTCTGGCCTGCTGCCAGAAAACTGTTCCCAACAGCTGTTTTGGAACGCTGCTAAGACAATGAAATCCCTTCCAGTGGTACTGCACCACTGATTAGGATGTGCTTACGCTTCCAAGCATTTTGGTTCTCATTTCATGTATTTAATTTCTCTAATCTATTCTCTGAAGTGCAGACACACGTGCTCTTAGAACTGTCATAATGGATGTATTTAGAGGCAAGTTGTATGACCAGCCACTTAAGGGCTTGGGAAGGGGCGATAGTAATCAAGGGCATGTCACTACTCCCTTAAGGCAACACTGTACGTGATGTTGTGATGATGGTGCTCCCTCCATGCTGATGCTAATGCATGGACTAGAAGACCTGCTGCTATTGATATCATGTTCAGTGGGAGATGGATAAGAAACAGCAGTACACAGAGCAAGCACTGGCTCTGTTGGTATTAAATCATGCATACATCCACCCATTCTCTATTGAGGATCTGGCACCAGAATGTCTCTGGCATAAGAAAGGAAGAGGGGTCTGAAGCAACAATTCTTCTCCGTGCCTCCAGCAGGGAGGATGTGCTCAATTACAGCTCCATTTCCTCTCACATTAATCGGGATGGGACAATGGTATTTCCCTCCACTGCTGTATGTTGGCACATTCTTGGCTTTGAAGTACAAAGAAGCTGGTCATGCAGGTTCTACCTGCCTCTTTTCTCTCTCTGCAGGGTGGTCCATGCACCAAACTTCCCCTTCTCTGGCTTGTAAGTCTAAGATGCCAGCTGAGGGTTCCACGTGCATCTCTGTGTCAGGCAATAATAAGGAGGAAGGCAGAAATGTTGGACATGAAGTGGGAACTAGCAGTTAGGGGTGATGATAAAAGCTTTGCCATTGGGCAATGGCAGCTCAGGCAATGGGATGGACTAGCAAACAAGGAAAGCCTGAATCAGGTTGGTCAAATTTCCATCAAACTTCATGGACTTCATCCCAATTGCATTCTATAGGCACTTCCCACAAGGCTTATAAAAGAGTATTTTAGTACTACCATATTTTTATTTAGGTGAACTTAAAAGGAGCTTACGAATACCAAAGTTGTTCTACATCAGGGATATCTTCTTGTAGGAAGCCTGGGACTGCACATTAGCATGAACCATGCTCCCCTTTCTTCCCCCACCCCCACCCTGTTTGTTGGGGTAGATGTGTGAACAGCCCCTCCCTCCCCTGTTGTTCCCCCACCCTCCTGCTGCTGTTGCAGCTGGAGTAGTGGCCAGGTAGGAGCCTGGGGGCCACAGATTATGCCGTCTTGGGCTGCACATGCCTCACAAGCCACCAGGGAGACAGCCCTGTCCTACATCATTCAAAATGGGTGTCAGTAAATGATTACGGAAAAAGACAAACTTTGAAAAGTTGACTTATAAATAGCAATACAAATCATAGGATCCTGGGAAAGTTGGGCTGGAAGCAGGTTTCACAATGTCATCTATTTCAGCCACCTGCTCAAAGCAGAATCATTCCTGACTAAACCATCCTAGACAAGTGTCTGTCTAATCTGCTCTTGAAAACTTTCAAGACTGGAGATCCCACCATTTCTCTAGGTAGCCTGTTCCAATGCTGGACCAACTTTACAGTCAGAAAGTTCCTCCTTCCCCTGCTGAAGGTTGAGGCCACTGCTCCTAATCCTGTCCCTTACAGCCACAGAGAAAAAGCCTGTTTCCATCCTTCAGGGAGGCAGGTAGTGGAGAGGCAGTAGGGGGGTAGGCATTGGGGAGGGAGGTGGTGACAGAGGAGTTTGGGGGGTAGGTAGGAGGCTCAAGCAGCTTGACCCCTGCTCCTTGCTCCCCTCTTGCTTCCCCTGTCAGTCCCCGCAGCCACTTCTGCCTCCTCATCTACTCCTGCCTGCCTCACCTCCCCCCCACCCCACCCACCCCCAGCACCACTTTTACTCTGGCTCTGGCAGGCTCTTCTTCTGTTCCAGCCTAGGACATGGAGCATGTGTTTGCTCTGTTTCCAGCTCAGCCCAGCTACTGGGATGGGAGTTATGGGGGTTGGCCGGGGTGGGGCAGAGGAGAGGACAGAGGCAGTGACAGGGATGCAGAAAGGGAGGCAGAGGCAGTAGGGGGATAAATGGAGGCAGCAGAGGGGCAGGGAGCAACTGCAGCTCCAGCCCTAGTCCCAGGTGGGGTCAGAGCCAGAGCTGCAGCCAAAGCAGCTACCTACCCCCTTGCTGTATTATATTTGAATCCAGGATGAGAGGACTTTTTCCCCCAAGCTAAATGGGGAAAAACCCTTGTCTTGGATTCAAGTAAATACAGTAAGTCAGTGACCTGATTAGGGCCTGTGTCACCCTTTTGTGGGGGTAGACAGGTCTGGAATCATGGCAGGGCTGCATGAACAAGAGAAGGAATGACTTCCTCCCCACTGTGTCATTCCTCTAAGTTCATAGAACTTCTCTTTACATGTTTTACAGAGCTTAGGACCTGCAAGGTAGGACCAAGCACACCCAAGGGGACTGCCACTCTGCAGTCATCACCCAGGGAAACTTTATGGATAATTTACAATGGACCTGAAGGGGATGTTCAGGAGCAGTCATGGTCAGAAATATGAGCCTAATGGAGGCAAGAGAGGACCAGGAGGCTACTAAGGGAACCATGCACAGATAATGAAATACCCCACTTTTGTGACAGTAGGGAAGGCAAAGGAAGCCTTCCCCAGAGGTGTGATCCTATAGAAATCAATGAAGCTTCCAGTCCTGCTGGTGAGAGAAACTGGATTGGAATCTACCTCCAAGCTGAGACTACCTGATGCAACTGTCTGCCTTTTCAACTAATGCCCCTATTGCCCATGCTCCTGCTTCATGCTGAGTAACTTTGGCTGAGGTCTTTACATGTGGAGGTGGCTTTCAGCCTAGACACCACATTTAGCATTTCAAAACCCTTTTGTCTGGAATACAATGGCAACCACAATCACTTGACTAGGGCATAGCTGTAATAAAACAGCTCTCCTGCTGCTAAATAAAAGCCTCAACTCTTGGGTAGCTACATTTCCCTTTACAGACTTACTTAAAGTAACCAAATTTTTTTTGGTCTCTCCCCCCCACTCCCCTCTAATTATTTAAAAGGTCAGGAAGTCATAGGTATGATCCCCTAAAAGCATGTGCTGTACAGACACAGTGTTCTCTATCTGAACTGCAGCATTTCCTAGGAAATGAGTCAGGAGTTTCAAAACTGAGCACCCAGCATGAGCGTCCTGTACTTAGCACTTCCTTAGATGGCAGGCAAGATTTCCTAAAGTGTTTGGCATCCAACAGTGCATCATGTCTAGCTATAAATTAAATCAGAGGGAATTGGTGTATGATGAGCTTCTGCAGTGGGAAACCTAATCCTTAACTACTCCCCTAAATATGGATTTAGGACTTTGGTCTAAAGCTGACTGAAGTCAATGGGAGCCTTTCCCTTGTTTTAAGTAGGCTTTGGATCACAGCCTAATTTTAGGCACCAATTTTAACTGGTCTTGACTGTGGACTTCTTTCATTCTCAGCATTGGTTCTACCTTAATTTCATTTTGCAATGAAAATGGGCCCCTGGCAGCTGTTAAAGTAATCATGTCTTAAAGTGTAACCTGGCCACACAATCAGGCAATTAATGGCATCATAAAACATAAAGACAGCTACAAAATTATTATACAAAATGTGTGTAATAATTTTGTGGTTTGCTTCCATTGCACCTTAAAATAAATATGTGGCAGGGTGGACCATACTAAGGTCTCCTACTGGCCCTTGTGCAGTCTCTGCCAACTGAGATCATCAACAGCACTGAGATCACACTAGGATTCAAGGTACTTAACACTTGTTTAGGGGGCTGGTTTTATTGAGGTAGTTATTGGCTTAAGGCTGAATTAGTTCTAAATTCCAAATCAACTGTGCTGAGCTCAGTCATTCAAGACTGTGTGGCTCTACCACTGAGCAAGTCTCCCCCTTCCCAGACCCATCAGTCTGGGATTTCAGAAACTCCCCAAATCCATGGCCGGCATCCTACATGCAGGCGCTAACCCCCAAACCATTGGAGTTTGATGTCCCTTAGTCATGCTTGCTCCTAGTCAAAAGGCTGAAGGAATAAGTCAGGGGGAAAGCAAAACACAGTCCCCTATTACCACAAAATTGTGCTGTTGAGTTTCCTCCATTTGGGAAACTCGCAGGGGTCAGTCTGCCCAGAGCACATTAGACAGGCCTCACCTTGGAAAAACCTGTTGATCATGGGGTTTTTTTCTTTTGCAAAACACACACACATGTAAATATATATATATAGAGAGAGAGAGATCTCTACCAACCTGTCTTGTGACTGCTGTTGTTGTTGATCATAGTGAGATTTGAGCATGGCAAGTACACCTGTGCTAGAGCCAGCTCAGATAACAAGAATAGTAGAGATAAGGTAGGGTATCACAACCATCAGCACTGGCTACTAACCAGGGAACTTACCCCAGGGTCCTAGTGGACTTCTACTCTAGTTGCCCAGCTGCTGTGCAGAAGCTTGTGCCATCACCTAGTCCCTGCTGTTGTCACCTGTGCAGGCTCAATTTATGCTAGCCTGGGTATGATGGCTTCCCTGTGCTACCATCATACTGTCCTTTTGCTGTGTTGCCCTATCATCTTATCCTAATCAGTGGTCCTTTTCCACCCCGCTGGACACAGACCCCAGGACTGGGGCAGCTCTTCGACTTGCAGAGAGAAAAAGTTTCAAGGGGGGCGGGGGGAATTGCTGGGTGGGCTTGCCGCCTCCCTCCCTCCCTCCCCATGCCAGTCAGCAGTAGAGGGCGAGGTGAGGCAGAGCCCAGCAGGTTTCAAGCCCAGTTGGTGTCGGGGAAGGCTTGGCGTGTGCCCTGGGCGGGGAGGGAGGGCAGCTCGGGCCCTGATAGGGTGCAGCCCCCCAGAAGGGGCAGGGGCTTGGCGGCGGAGCCCCTCGCTAGCCCGGCCCCTCGCACCTGCGGGCGGCGGGAGCAGGAGCGCGGCGGGTCCCGGCGGCTCTGCCCAGCACCATGGACAGCGGCCGGCTGCAGCAGCTGGACGCCGCTGCCTTCCTGCACATCTGGCAGCGCTTCGACGAGGACGGTGAGAGCTGGGTCGGTCCCCGCCTCGCCCGGGGCTGGGGGGCTGTGCATGGACAGGGGTGCCTGCTCTCCGGGGTCAGTGTGTGTGTGTCCCTACCTGCGAGGCGAAGGTGTCTCAGGGAAGTTTTCAAGAGCCGCTCAGATAGTTGACTGGGATGGTTTCGTCAGGGATGATCCTGCCTTGAGCAGGGGTTGGATTGCCAGACCTCTTGAGACCCCCCTCCCCCTGCCCTGGTTTATGAATGTATGGAGATGTGTGTGCAGTGCCCTTTTTTACACCCATGCTGTGCGTGACAGGCAAAGTTGGGGACTGTAGGGCAGGGAAAGAGCTCACCAGGTCACCGTGGCATTGTGTGTGCTCTTGGTGTTAGCCTTTTTTTGTCTACCCTAGCAGGTGTGACTTGCATCAGGGTCTTCATGCATCTCTTTGTCTTGTGATGTCCTTTGGAAGTTGCTGTGTAACTTTCCGGATGTCCCACAAGCAGTCTGATGCCCTTGCCACTGCACGATGGCAAACAGGCTAAATATTTCACAGCAAAGATGATTTTTCTCTAACCAAGCTTTCCCTGAGCAGCTGCTATTGAGATGCTCAGCGCCAAGCAGCTGAATCAGACCTTCCTGGAAATCCCATGTTTTACAGGGTGGATTTGATCTATAAAAGTAAAACTCTTTTTAGCAGACTTTGCCTTACAGAGAAGGCAGTCAGAGCACAAATGTTTATGAAGAACATGTCCCCTAATATCTCCTGCTGCCCCTCCTTTACATTTTTGGTTCAGGTCTGGTGTTAAGGATACAGAAAGTCCAAAGTAAGTATTACATGAAAGGATGTGAATTCACAGCAGGACCTTCCAACTTTAGACAAGGTGTATCTTGCCTTTTCATGTACTTGTGTGGATACATCTTTTTATGAACAGAGAACACTGCACCTGTTTGACACAGTTCCCCTAAACACAGAGATGATTTTCTCACCAAAGTTGTCATTTTCTGAATTTGTAATAATGTAATTATTACATCGGTAATAATATCTGATGAGCAATATGTTTTAATTGTGTTTAGATAATGGTTACATAGAGGGGAAGGAGCTTGATAATTTTTTTCATCATCTGCTGGAGAAACTGGGTCCAGATGTAAGTACTGTCCCATATTATATGTCTAGCAAGATAAGCACTGTTAAAGGTCATGATGTTTAAAGAGGTTTTGTACTCATAGCTGTGACTGTTAGTTTCCTTAGTGACACAAGGTAGAGAGCTTATTTTTTTCCTAGCAACAAAGTGGGGCTTAAACAGGTTTTATAACAGGTGCAATAACCTTAAAGGTACGATGCTTTTTTTCCCTTCAGTCCCACATCTGTCACCTAGTACAAGGATATAATTGTTGCACACTAAACAGTCTGTCTTAGGAGGTATGAAAGAAATACTGTTTAGTGCCCTTGGATAAAATCTAACTAAAAAGTCTGGTAACCTTTAGTTGTAAAGGGTGAATTGTAGCAGGTGTTTCTCCTTTATTCAAAAGAGTGCTGGTGAGTTTTGTTAATATGTCAGTTACTATGCAGCATTCTCCTGTCGTTAATTTTAACTAGTGTTTTTGTAGAGTATACCTACATTCTCAGAAATGGTTACAAGGCAAATATTTGGGCCACTGTGTTGCTCATAAGGTCAACACTTGCAGATGTCAGGGAGGTTATTCTGTGTTTTATAGCTCTTTTCCATACTGTTTATCAGTACTTCTTATCTGTTACTGTCCACAACTCAAAATGTACAAAAAAGTTAGACAAATATCTTCATAATTTGTTTTCCGTATCAGCAGTTCACACTTTGCATTTGAATGTCTCTCTAAGCTAAAAAAATCCTGTTATTCAATAAGCCTGTTCCAGTATTTGCATAAAAGGTACATGTTTAAAATTATCTTTAAATTTTCATTTGCATGGCATGTGATCAAATACAAGCAAAAATAATGAGCATCTCTCAACTAAAAGGAATAGATGTCAGAGCAAATAAAGGTGAAGCAACTCAGTTAAATAGAAAGCTGATAATGAAACAGAAAAAAAACTGCCTACATAGATGTCGGCAGATGGCTGATTAGAATGAGCAGAATTAAGGGTGACATTCACAATAAAAAGGATTATTTTAGAGACTTACAATTCTGAGTATTTGAAACAAAATCTGAGCTTAAACCCAGTTTTCAAAGCAACTTTTGTTTAATTTCCTAAAGTTTAAAAACAAATGAGAAGGATTCAGAGATGGCAAACAGGAACGATTACATGGAAAATCTGAAATGAAGAGAGGTCTAAATGACTGATTGTTAACTTTAGAAAGGAGATGAAAGTAGAAACTTCTGGTCTTGCTGTCTTATGGCACCAAAACAAAAAACATCTGATGATATTGAAAGGTGACAAATTCAAAACCAGTGAAAAGAAATATCATGCAATAAACAAGTAGATTGTGGAACCCACTGCCACAGGATGTCATTTTGGCCAAAGACTTACCAAGATTGATAGAAGGAACTTTTTTTTTCAAAGCTAGCAAGCATATTCAGTGTTCTAATACAAATTGTTAATAAAAGAGAGAGATGAAACTTCCTGTGCTAATAATTGAATCAATCTCTAATCATTAGAGTATACCTTCCTTATCTTATATTTGCCAATGGAGGAATTTCTCACAAGCTCTTCTAAAGCTTTTGATTTTGGCTGTTATTGGAGACAAGGTACACTGAAGTGAATATAAATGTGTTTCATAAATTGATGTACAGTATTCAACAAAGCAATACACAGAAAGTAGGATACACTGTCACAGATGCCTGTTCTTCTGGGTTCATATGGAGGTACAATTTTCCCTTTGTTAAACAGGGAATGTGACAGTTCCCGATATTGCTAAAAGTTAGTGTTCGACTAATATGTTTTAAACCAGACTGCTTTTCCATTCTGTATCTTTCCCAGTTTCTGTAGTTAGTCTTGTCATTGAAGAAAAACATAAATGGCATAGAACCCCTTTCAGTTAAATTTAAGGGATAGCATCTTAAATCTACTCAAGTACATTCAAAAGGGTTGTTGAGAAAGCATAATGCTACTGAACAGTAAGGCAAGGTACAGACATTCAATAAGCCTGAGGTGGAATTGACCTAAGTGATATGGTTTTCAGTAAGCAGCATAATTTATCTCTGTAGCAAACAACACACATTTGCCCTTTGGCAGGATTGGTTGGAGGAGCAAATCTTAGACCACGTTCCACCTTTTTAAACTAGTCTGTGTGCCAAACTTCTTTTCTCTTATGACTATAGACTGGTTTCTGATCACTTATTCTGGTAAAAATGTAATGTTTGTACCTGACCTAAAAGTCCCAGATTATGGACCTAAAACAATAAGATCATGGGTTGCCTTTCGTTCCTTTCTCTGTGGTCTATTTTTAGTTCTTGTTATTTTTAATTAAGGGCAAAATTATATCAGATCCAAAGGGGACTGCTGTAGTCACCCTCAATATTTTGCTATCTCTGCCTCCCACTGAGGCTACTAAGAAATACCAAAACTAAGTACTGCCCTGCAAGTCTGAAACCATGGTAGTGCCTCCATAAAATGGACACCTCACCTGTTTGCTCCCATCCTGTGCATGACACATGCCTTTTGGTAGGCACCCAGGACATGGCCAGTGCCCTTGTAATAGTGACAGCAGAACATTTTTCAGCATGAGGTGCTGGCATGGGCAAGGCAGGTTTGCACCGCTCCTTGTGCTGTCCAGTGCAATGCAGACACATCCAGAGGGTAGATTTTTTTCCTTTCACTCTGTGCAACTCAAAACAAAGCTTTTTTTTTCTCATTTGTTTCCTAAGCTTCATGAATGTTTATGGCACTTCCTATGAATAATCACTTTTGTTACCTTTGTATAATTAGCATGTATAACTACATAATTATGGTAAGTGGTCTTTGGGAGTGGGGAGGTTCCTTCTTTTCAAAATTGTTTTTCAGTACCTTAAAGAAAGGCCTAGTGATTATGAGCATAGAGCTGGGAATTGCGATCTCTGTATTTTAAACCTAGTCTTAACCTCTCTGCCTCTGTTTCCATGCTGTATAACATACACACAATAATGCTGACATAACTTACAGGCATGTTACAAGGGTTAATTAGATACTATTTCTAAAGTGCTGTACAAGTGATAAATAATGTTATCTGCTCTGAAAGTTGTCTCTGTTTGAATAGTTGAACAGTTTCATAATTATATTTTTCCAACCTCCGCTCTCTAAGCTGTTATTTTCCCTTAATGACCACTGTAGTTTGCTGCTCTGTTATTTTTTCCCAGCTACTCTGCTGTGACTTCATCTGACATTAAATGCAAGTGCACCAGAACAGCTGGGAAAACAATGGAAGACAGAGTCCCTCAGGCACTTGAGAATTAGATTTGGT